>NC_138035.1:66579038-67075440 GCF_964106645.2 Podarcis pityusensis
GAGAGAGAGAGGAGGAGAGGAGGCTAACCCAGGATAACATGTGCATGACTTTTGACCAGATGATGCCAACATGTACTCCTTTCATATTCTTCCGTTGCCTGCAGTGTTTTACCACACAAAACACTACTCTTGACGCCTCATAAATTCCGGGTGTTCATTTCTTCCACAGCTTTGCGCTACTTGCTCTGAAACACCGCAGTCCCGAGATGCATCTGGGTTGTGTGCTACCAAGCAGAAAGACAACATCTTCTCCCGTTGGGAATATGACTGCTTAATGCAGCAGATTGCAAAGATAAAAGAAAAACAGCCTTCCATGGAAACTTTCCCCGGCAATAATCGGCAGTGATCTCTGCCCTCATTATAAAACTGTGCATAGCCTGTCGTGAAGAAAAAGAAAGAAGGAAAGAGAGAGAGAGAGAGAGAGAGAGAGAGAGAGAGAGAGAGAGAGAGAGAGAGAGACCTGCAATAATAGCAGGTTATTTTTCACCTCCACATTCCCTGTAATATTGGTGGTTTTATTATTCCATTCTGATATGCTAACCATTTGGAATATTAATCTCCATACTTTTTATTGTTTGTCAAAAGACATTAAGTGGCAGAAAAATAATAAGAGCTCTGGAAGATTCTGTGTGCTGTGGTGCTCTCTAGTGAAGGAATCGAGTCATTGCAAGGCAAAGCAGCGGAGGGAGACTGGAGAAAAGGCCATTTTCCAGGGCATATGGGCACCAAAGCCCTATTGAAATCAACGGGAAATTAAGATGGAAAGGAGGATAAGTACCTACCAGAGCAGAATGGCAGACCAAACTGATGGAACACACAGAAATGGCAAGACTGACGGGAAGGATCAGAAACCAGGAAGACCAAATATTTTTTAAAGATGGGAATAACTTTTTAATCTACAGTGGTACCTCGGGTTAAGTACTTAATTCGTTCCAGAGGTCCGTTCTTAACCTGAAACTGTTCTTAACCTCAAGCACCACATTAGCTAATGGGGCCTCCTGCTGCTGCCACGCCGCCGGAGCACGATTTCTGTTCTCATCCTGAAGCAAAGTTCTTAACCTGAAGCACTATTTCTGGGTTAGCGGAGTCTGTAACCTGAAGCGTAGGTAACCTGAAGCGTATGTAACCCGAGGTACCACTGTATTTAAAAGGCCACTGTAGACAGTTGAAATCATTGGCAGGAATACAATGACACTTGTAAAGTGAAATGAGCTTTGGTTACTCTGATTTCATAATAGATGGATAACGGTAAGAAGATGTGGGGGGGGGGGAGAGAATAAATCTTTAGAAATGGAAGCCATGGAGGGAGGGTTCTACCCACAAAGGTTTAGAACAAGGAGCAACCTTTTCAAACCCAAACGGCCTCAGCCCAGTATACCTGAAGGAGTGTCTCCACCCCCCATCGTTCAGCCCAGACACTGAGGTCCAGCTCTGAGGGCTTTCTGGCTGTTTCCTCACTGCGAGAAGTGAGGTTACAGGGAACCAGGCAGAGGGCTTTCCTGGTGGTGGCGCCCGCCCTGTGGAACGCCCTCCCTTCAGATGTCAAGGAAATTAACAACTACTTGACTTTTAGAAGACATCTGAAGGCAGCCCTGTTTATGGAAGTTTTTAATGTTTGATCTTTTACCATGTTTTTAATGTTCTATTGGGAGCTGCCCAGAGTGGCTGGGGAAGCCCAGCCAGATGGGTGGGGTATAGATTGCTGTTGTTGTTGTTGTTGTTGTTGTTGTTGTTGTTGTTGTTGTTGTTGTTATCCCTATTTTCATTGGAGAAATGTTGGAAGGTATGGAAGTGAACAAATGCAGAAACAGGAAATGTGAAGATCAGCTTAAGGCCGCAATCTTATACACTGGGCGGGGGGAAGGAAGCTCTATTGAATTCAGTGGCGCTTATTGCTGGGTAGACATGCTTTTTTCAGCCGGAACTCAGTTCTGGGAACTCTTTTTCTGGAAAAATAGCACAGCATAGGATTGTACTGTAAGGCTGCAGTGCTATACACACTTAAGCAGGAATAAGTCCCATTGAACTCAGTGGGGCCGACCGCTGAGGAGATTTGCATTGCCGCCACCTGTGTTAGTTGTGAAGAACAAATACAGTGGTACCTTGGTTCTCAAACGCCTTGGTTCCCAAATACCAAAACCCCGAAGTATGTGTTCCAGTTTTTGAACATTTTTCAGAAGTCGAAAGTCCAACGTGGCTGTCGGCTATTGTTTTCAGGGTGCCTACACCAATCAGAAGCTGCGCCTTGGTGGACTTCCAGAACATGTTACGTTTGGTGCTTTTGTTTTTACTATTTATTTTGCTTTTGCTTTTTTTTTTTTTTTTAGGCTCTTTTGGTTTATTTGTTTTTGTGACAATGTGGAACGCAGTTCAGCTGCTAGATTGACTGATGGTGTGACTGTGGAAATGGATAAAAGCCCCCCATCCAAACAATGACTATCATCAGTGCAGGTAAGAATTTTTTTTAATTAATTTTTATCATCTACAATACTGTCTTATTTATTTTATAGTACAGTACATTGATCATTGCTTTCATTTTATGGATCGATGGTCTCGTTAGATAGTAAAATTCACGATAAATTGCTGTTTTAGGGGTTGTTTTTAAAAATCTGGAATGGATTAATCTGTTTTGCATTACTTTCTATGGGAAAGCGCGCCTTGGTTTTGGAACATTTTGGTTTTGGAACAGACTTCTGGAATGGATTAAGTTTGAGAACCAAGGCACCACTGTATGGGGCTTGAGCCCGCAAAAGCCAGGAAGATATTAGCACACCGAGAACTCTAGCAGACCTATTAGCTCGGTGACAAATGTTTGAGTAGTTCAAACTTTTAGCAAATAAATAAAGGCCTTAATTGCCGCTTTGCATGAACACGGACCTGAGGTGGTTCATTAATTTGGGAAGCGGGGAAGGGCAGAGGCAGGAGGTTTTTTTCCTGTCAGGTTTGCAGTTTGCCAAGCATAAAGGGCAGGCCTGCGGAAGAACGCTGACAGGATTTCCAGCTCCTCACCCTCCTTTGCTCCACGACACGCTTTTTTCGCGGGAAGAAAGAGCTGACATTTTAAAGCGTGCCCGGCTCACAATGAGAGGCCGGTGCGTTGCTATTAATAAACAATAAAGCTATTAAGGCAAATTAAGGCTGCACAATGAGCCCGTCACCGTGCATGATGTATAAATCAATATAAACAGTAGTGACAGCCTGTAATTGAATTCCGGTAATCCCACAAACCCTTCTCGCAAACACAGAAAGCTGGAAATAAAGGCAGAAGGCTTTTTTGAAATTAAAAAAAATGAGCAGTGTTATAATGAGAGAACTCCAGTTCGCTGCAGCTTCTTTAGAGAGCCCAACGGTTACTGTTCTTTTAAATAAAAAAAAGACCCGTAATATTATTTAATTTGTTTTCTCTTTAGATTCTCTTTCTGTCCCTGAATCAGGCGTGCGCGCATATTTCTGCCTGTTATGTACTGAGTTGAATAGGATCCAAACTGTAGCAGTCTGATTGGTCCTAGAACAATAGGATCCAAAAGGCAGCAGTCTGATTGGTCCTAGAACAATAGGATTCAGAATGCAGCAGTCTGATTGGTCCTAGAACAATGCAGCAGTATGATTGGTTGGCAGGAACCACCCAATCCTGCTCCAGATAGAAGTGAATCCACAACCTGATTGGCTTACAGTAGAATTCCAGAATTAGCCAATCATGTGCAGCCCATTGTGTAAATAATGTATATAAAGCAGATACTGTGAGGGGACAATTATTCATTCCTCCTCACCACTATGAGCTGAATAAAGAGCATGAAATCACTTTGCGACTCTGAGTATATTTCACTGGCGACGAGGATGGGATCCCGCTGAGCTGACTGCCACACACAGCACCGCAGCACCGCCAACTGCCGCACCGCTGCCTCGCACCGTGTATCCAGGCTTTCAGCTCCGGGGCACAAGGAACTCAGAATGGCAGCCAACAGCAGCTTCTCGCCATTCAACCCAGCATCTGGAGACTGGGAAGCGTACGCCTCCCGTTTCACCTTCCTCCTAGAAGCCAAAGGGGTCACCGACGAAGAAGACGCCAAGAAGAGGGCGATATTCTTCAGCGTCTGCGGAGAGGAGACGTTTGAAATCGCCCGGGCTCTCCTTGCGCCTGAAGACGTCGCTACTGTTCCATACAAAACAATAATGGAACAGCTGAAGGGGCACTTTTCGCCGCAGCCCTCAGTGGTGGCTCGTCGAAATGCCTTCTACGCAAAGCGGCAAGCCCCTGGGGAAACCATAACTGGGTTTGTGACCTCTCTCCGCCAAGCCGCCCGGTTCTGCAACTTCTCAGAGCTGGAGAACATGCTTCGTGACCGCCTCGTCGGTGGCCTGAAGGATGAGAAGCTGCAACGACGCCTCTACGCTAAGAAGGACCTAACGTTCCAGGTCGCTCTGGAGGAGACCCTGGCAACAGAAGCTGCCGAGAGGTCGACCCAAGAGGCACGGCCGAGCCTGCCATCCCAACCGAGGGTCCACCATGAAGACCTCACCGACGACTCAGGATCCGACAGGGAGGAGGTGCACCGAGTACAGCAGCGCACTCAAGCAGCGCACAGACCACAGCTGCCTCGACGAGAAGGAGGGAACTGCGCAAGCTGCGGGGAGAGTCACGAGAGGAGGACCTGCCGTTTCCGCAACGCAGAGTGCAGGCAGTGCAGAAAATCGGGACACATCGCCCGGGTGTGTCGGGCTCGGCCCACCCGACACCAGGCATCAGATGACCAATCCAAGAGCCCCAGGTCCCGGGGCCCAACGCACCAAGGCAACTCGACGGAACTCACGGACTTCCAGGTATACCAGTTGCCCCACCCCAACGTAGAGAAAATTTATGTAGAGGTACAGATAGAGGGGGCCCCATGCCGCATGGAGCTTGACACGGGTTCAACTCTATCCATAATCTCGGCAAGGACCTTAAGGAAACTGTGTCCCACTGGGGGTCCCAAACTCAGGCCGGCCCCATTCACCCTCCGGGACTTCCAGAAACGTAAGGTCCCCACAATGGGGGTGGGGACCTTCAGGGTGCAATACCGAGGGCGGACGCGGCAACTGGACTTGCTTGTGGTCAAGGGCCCCTACATTAGCTTACTGGGATTGGCATGGTTTGGACCACTGGGGCTAGCTGTCACCGGGGTGAACCACACTAGCTTACAAGTGGACGTGGACGCCATATGCAAGGAATTTCCAGGGGTTTTCGATGGGAAATTGGGACAGTATACGGGCCCCCCCATTGCGCTACAGCTTGACCCCGCAGTACGACCGGTCAGGCTCAAGGCCCGCCGGGTCCCGTTCGCCTTGAAACCCCGTATAGACGAGGAATTGGACCGACTCGTAGAGCAAGGAGTGCTGGAGCCGGTGCCTAATGCTCCCTGGGAAACCCCAATCGTCACACCCGTCAAGCCTAATGGTTCGGTCCGCATCTGCGCAGACTACAAATGTACCATAAACAAGGCCCTCACGGCCCACGCATACCCAGTGCCAGTGGTCAGCCATGTCCTTGCCACCCTGGCTGGGTCGAAAATTTTTGGCAAGCTGGACTTGGCCCAAGCATATCAACAGCTGCCAGTAGATGAGGCCACAGCAGAGGCACAGACGATTGTGACGCACAGAGGAGCGTTCAGGGTAAAGCGGCTGCAATTCGGTGTCAGCATGGCACCAGGCATATTCCAGAATATAATGGACTCTCTCCTTAAAGGGATTCCTGGCGTCACCCCCTTCTTCGATGATGTGTTGATTGCCGGCCCCACACCAGAGGAGTTTGAGGACCGCCTCCGCACCGTTCTGCACCGTTTCCAGACGGCGGGTCTCAAGGTGAAGCGGGAAAAATGTCTACTAGGAGTGCCTCAGGTGGACTTTCTGGGATTTATGGTGGACGCAGAAGGGGTCCACCCGACTGGGGACAAGGTACGGGCCATTTGTGATGCCCCAGCGCCCAAGAGCAAGACTGAACTTCAGGCCTTCTTGGGACTATTGAACTTTTACCATTCCTTCCTTCCCCACAAGGCGGCGGTAGCGGAGCCCCTACACAGACTCCTGGACAAGCGGGCCCCTTGGGTGTGGGGCCAGCGCCAGGAGGCCGCATTCCAGGCAGTCAAGGACTTGCTTGTCTCAAACTCGGTCTTGGCACACTTCGACGAGAGGCTGCCGGTGGTGCTAGCATGCGACGCCTCACCCTATGGCATTGGAGCTGTCCTGGGGCACCAACTCCCGGATGGAAGAGAGGTACCGGTGGCGTACTTTTCCCAGACACTCAACACAACCGAGCGGAACTACTCGCAAATCGACAAGGAGGGTCTGGCAATCGTAAAGGGAGTAAAAAAATTCCATGATTTCTTGTACGGGCGGCCCTTCACCGTGGTGACTGACCACAAGCCGTTGCTTGGCTTGTTTGCCCCCGAAAAGCAGACCCCCCAAGTGCTGTCTCCTCGCGTCCTCAGGTGGTCAATTTTCCTTGCCAGCTACCAGTATGCACTGATTCACCGACCTGGGAAGGCGATGGGCCATGCGGACGCCCTCAGCAGGCTACCACTACCGGAAACAGGCCCTGACCCAGCACCTGCACAAGAGGTTATGAGCCTGGAGCTGCTTCCCGACCGCCCCATTCAGGCACAAGAAGTTGCACACCATTCCAAGAAAGATAGGGTCATCTCCCGGGTCCTGGACTGGGTGTGGAGGGGATGGCCCAGCAGCAGCCCCGGGCCAGAATTCGCCGGCTACACAACCCGCAAACATGAACTGTCGGCCCACAAGGGGTGCCTGTTATGGGGAAGCAGAGTCGTTGTTCCCCAGCCCCTCTGCAAAAGGGTCCTCACAGCCCTACACGAGACACATCCAGGGGTAGTAAGAATGAAGGCCCTTGCCAGGAGTTATGTGTGGTGGCCGGGGATCGATGGAGAGATAGAGGCCTGGGTCAAACACTGCCAGGCCTGCCAAGAATCCCGCCCAGATCCCCCAAGGGCCCCAGTCCAGTCCTGGGAGTCCGCCCGAGCACCATGGTCACGCCTGCATGTGGATTTCGCTGGCCCCTTTCAGGGGAAAACATTCTTCATAGTGGTGGACTCCTACACCAAATGGCTGGAAGTCGCACTGGTACCGTCCACTTCCACGTCCGCAGCCATCCGGGTACTACGCAGGCTGTTTGCAACCCACGGGCTCCCTGACACTCTCGTCTCAGACAACGGGACTGCATTTACGTCAGGAGAATTCCAAACCTTCACAGCGCAGAACGCCATCCGCCACATCCGTTCGGCGCCGTTCCACCCTGCCACCAATGGCCAAGCAGAACGCATGGTGCGGACCACCAAGGACACCCTTCGCCGCATGACGCAAGGGGACTGGGAGTACCGCCTTGCCACATTCCTTCTAGCACAGCACAGCACCCCCAGCTCAACGACTGGCCGGAGCCCCGCTGAACTACTAATGGGTCGGCGCCTTGCAATCAGATTGGACCGCCTTCACCCCGATAGAGCTCAGGATGAGGTAGTGGTGGGGGAAGGCAGGAACCCCCGGACCTTCGAGGCCCAGGACCCAGTGTACGCAAAGAATTTTGGGGCAGGCCCAGCATGGGTACCCGCCACAATCACCAGGGTCACTGGCCCCGTGTCGTACGAGGTGCTAACGGATGGGGGGCAATGCTGGCGCCGCCACTGCGACCAGATACGGCGACGATTCCCGGGAGAAAACCAGGAGGAGGACAGGTCAGAGGAGTCCCAAGGGAACAGCGGGGCAGTGAGGCCCATAGAGCAGGAGGGGCCAGCAGGAGAGGCAGAATCAGTAAATACAGAGAGGACCCGTGAGGCCGAAAGGACACCGGAACCAGAACCACGACTGAGCGAGCCGGTTGCACCAGACCAAACAGCCGCATCACAGCCAGCATCCTTGGAACACGAGCCAGAACCCGGAGCCCGGACCAGGGAACACCCCAGGCCACAACGCACACGTAGGCCGCCGGCATACCTTGAGGACTATGAATGCGACCTCCCGGGCAGGACTGGAACTTAGAGGGGAGGGGTGTTATGTACTGAGTTGAATAGGATCCAAACTGTAGCAGTCTGATTGGTCCTAGAACAATAGGATCCAAAAGGCAGCAGTCTGATTGGTCCTAGAACAATAGGATTCAGAATGCAGCAGTCTGATTGGTCCTAGAACAATGCAGCAGTATGATTGGTTGGCAGGAACCACCCAATCCTGCTCCAGATAGAAGTGAATCCACAACCTGATTGGCTTACAGTAGAATTCCAGAATTAGCCAATCATGTGCAGCCCATTGTGTAAATAATGTATATAAAGCAGATACTGTGAGGGGACAATTATTCATTCCTCCTCACCACTATGAGCTGAATAAAGAGCATGAAATCACTTTGCGACTCTGAGTATATTTCACTGCCGAACATGCGAGCAGCACTTTGCCTGCTTCCGACAAAGTCTTGTGAATAATGCAAAGAAGAAGAAGAAGAAGAAGAAGAGTTTGGATTTGATATCCCGCTTTATCACTACCCGAAGGAGTCTCAAAGCGGCTCACATTCTCCTTTCCCTTCCTCCCCCACAACAAACACTCTGTGAGGTGAGTGGGGCTGAGAGACTTCACAGAAGTGTGACTGGCCCAAGGTCACCCAGCAGCTGCAGGTGGAGGAGCAGAGACGCGAACCTGGTTCCCCAGATTACGAGTCTACCGCTCTTAACCACTACACCACACTGGCTTTTAACCACTTAACACACTGGCTCACACAAATCGCTCCTACTTCCTTGCAGAGCTTTTTTCTGTTTCTTTTCTTTTTTTGCAGAGGAGGGTCGGCCGTGTCCAAAGAAATTATTCAGAATATATATATATATGCATTCCAGCCAAATAGCACCAGGTCAGAAAATGTGCATACCAGTCTACAATGCCAAGCAGAGGCTGAACAAGCCAAGTCCTAAATATGTGCAGAGGCAGATCATTAGCACCAGAGCACACATATGCCAACCTCTTGGATGGACCGTCGAACGCGAGGAAATAAATCCCAGTAGATCTTTGAAGAGGAAAACCATGCTCAAGCGTCTCTTCTCTCTTGACATGCTAACCCTTGTGTATGACAAGCCATCCTTCCTTCTCTGGTTTCTGAAGCACAGCACAAATCCTCTAGTGCTTTTCAAATGCATCATTTATTGATGCAAAATGTGAAGATCCCAGGCATCTTTCTAAAGAAGATAAGTCAATGAATGCACCTATATTCAAGGTACAGTGGTACCTTGGTTCTCAAACGCCTTGGTTCTCAAACACCAAAAAACTGCTAGTGTTCTGGCTTTTGAAGGTTTTTTGGAAGCCAAAAGTCCGATACGGCTGTCGGCTATTGTTTCCGGAGCGCCTACACCAATCAGAAGCTGCGCCTTGGTTTTCGAACATTTCGGAAGTCAAACGGACTTCCGGAACGGATTAAGTTTGGCGCTTTTGTTTTTGCTCGTTATTTTGCGTTTTTATTTTTGAGGCTTTTTCGGTTCATTTGTTTTTGTGACTGTGTGGAACCCAGTTCAGCTACTGACTGACTGATTGTGTGACTGTGGAAATGGATAAAAGCCCCCCAATCCAAACAATGACTATCATCAGTGCAGGTAAGGGAAAAAATTAATTTTAATTTTTATCATCTACAATACTACAGTGGTGCCTCAGGTTACATACGCTTCAGGTTACAGACTCCACTCACCCAGAAATATTACCTTGGGTTAAGAACTTTGCTTCAGGATGAGAACAGAAATCGTGCAGCGGCGCGGCAGCAGCGGGAGGCCCCGTTAGCTAAAGTGGTGCTTCAGGTTAAGAACAGTTTCAGGTTAAGAATGGACCTCCGGAACGAATTAAGTATGTAACTAGAGGTACCACTGCATTGATTATTGCTTTTATTTTATGGATCAATTGTCTCGTTAGAGAGTAAAATTCATGTTAAATTGCTGTTTTAGGGGTTGTTTTTAAAAGTCTGGAACTGATTAATCTGTTTTGCATTATTTTCTATGGGAAAGCACGCCCTGGTTTTAAACGCTTTGGTTTTGGAACGGACTTCTGGAACGGATTATGTTTGAGAACCAAGGTACCACTATACTAGCTCTGTCCATGTAGAATCCCTCACCTCATTCCAGAAGCCTACCTAGAGGAGAGAGGAAACTCCTCTTTGAAGAGTTGCTTAGGGGAACTAGCTGGGCTTTGCATCTTGGCCAGTGTGCTTTGGTTAGGTTTTGTTTTGCGATGTCACCATTGAGGAAGTTTCATGCTGTGCTCCAGAGCACTCAGAACTAAACTTGCTGCTCCTCTCTCCAATATTTGGGTTTTTTCCAGCCAGAACTCAGTTCTGGCACCTCTCAGATGGGTGGCATTGTCATTATAAGCCAACTGGAGGCATTCATGGAGAGTTCTGGCACCTCTTTTTCTAGAAAAATTGCACCGGGTTTAAACATCTGAAGTCATAGGTTCCAGCATCCAATTCTTTACTTTGATCCAACAAGGCAGCCTCACAATTATGCAGCAGACTCACGTCTGGGTCAAATTTTTTTTTTCATTTTTATCATCTACAACACTGTCTTATTTAGTTTATAGCACAGTGCATTGATTCTTGCTTTCATTTTATGGATCAATAAAGGGAACCCTGACCATTAGGTCCAGTCGTGACCGACTCTGGGGTTGCGTGCTCATCTCGCTCTATAGGCCTAGGGAGCTGGCATTTGTCCGCAGACAGCTTCCGGGTCATGTGGCCAGCATGACTAAGCCGCTTCTGGCGAACCAGAGCAGCGCACAGAAACGCCGTTTACCTTCCCGCCGGAGCGGTACCTATTTATCTACTTGCACATGACGTGCTTTCAAACTGCTAGGTTGGCAGGATTATGGATCAATAATCTCGTTAAATAGTAAAATTCATGTTAAATTGCTGTTTTAGGTTTTGTTTGTTTTTTACTTTCTAAGGGAAAGCGTGCCTTGGTTTTGGAATGCTTTGGTTTTGGAACGGACTTCTGGAATGGATTAAGTCTGAGAACCAAGGTACCACTGTATCTCCAGTTATTAAGACCAAAAATGCTTCTTCTTCCTCCTCCCTATTCATATATCCCAGTTCTCCCCCCTCTGTGGTTATTTCCACCCTATGCCCTTTTTCTAGCATTGCCATACTTCACTGACTTTTACAGAAAATCTAGATACTGTTGACCAATGATTGCATTCCCGGTTGTTGTTTTCTGTGTTGTCCCCCTGGTTCTGTTTTTAGTTTTTTAGGCCTGATTTGTGATGATGTTGAGTTGCCTGACCAGCTGGGAGTCACAAATACCTTCCAACATTTATCTGAGGAAAATAGGTTTGTTCCATCACCACCATCATTTTATTATTTACACCCAGCCCATCTGACTGGATTGCTCTAGCCACTCTGGGCAGCTTCCAACACATATAAAAACATAATAAAACAAAACATTAAAAAACCTTCCCTATTCAGGGCTGCCTTCAGTTGTCTTCCAAAGGTTGTATAGTTACTTGTCTCCATGGCTCGAGGGTCACGTAACTCCATGCTGTATTATTGGAACGGGAGACAAAGGATGAGCAAGTAAAATCCTCAACTGGGCAATAGATATTGGTCATAATATAGACATGGAAGCTTGGGAACGATTGTGGAATATAAAATTTACAGCATGTTATGGTCTAAGAGAAAATTATATGAAAATGATATATCGATGGTACCTAACACCGAGTAAATTGGCAAAAAAGTATAAATCCAAATCAAATAAGTGTTGGAAATGTAAAGAGAAAGAAGGTTCTTTTTATTGTATGTGGTGGTCTTGTAGTAAGGTTAAAGCTTACTGGGAAATGATATATAATGAATTGAAAGGGATGTTTAAAAGAATGTAAAAAAAAAAACCCAGAAGCTTTCCTTTGGGGGAATTATAGGGACAGAACTGTATAGAAATTTATTCATGTATGCGACTACAGTGGCAAGAATGTTACTTGCCTAAAAATGGAAAGAAGTCATCCCAGCAAAAGAAGAATGGATACAAAAATGCCAGAAATGGCAAAACTTGCTGGAAGAGTAAGAAATCAAGATAACAAACTTTTTATAAAAGAATAGAAACGGTTTCTTGAATATTTACAAATATAAACTGTAAGCAGATAAGAACATTGGCAGGGTTATTGTAATAACCTGCAGTTTTATAAGAGTATATATTTAAAGTAGATGAATAAATGAGCGAATTAAGTTAATTTGGATATGCAGAAAATATTAAAAATAATTTTAAGGAACCACAGAAAGAGGGGGAAGGAAGTCAGGTTTTCAAATGCTAAAATGACTGTAAAATTATCAAAATGTATAAAACTGAAAATCATAAATAAAATAACAATGAAAAACATAACTCCATGCTGTACAACATTTCTCCAATGAAAAATAAGGACGCTTTACCATACCCGCCAACATTTCTGCAACAAAAATGACACCACAGAGCCTAAGACTTGCCGATCAGAAGGTCAGCGGTTCGAATCCCCACGACGGGGTGAGCTCCCATTGTTCGGTCCCTGCTCCTGCCAACCTAGCAGTTCAAAAGCACGTCAAAGTGCAAGTAGATAAATAGGTACTGCTCCGGCAGGAAGGTAAACGGCGTTTCCGTCCGTTGCTCTGGTTTGCCAGAAGCGGCTTAGTCATGCTGGCCACATGACCCGGAAGCTGTACGCCGGCTCCCTCGGCCAATAAAGCAAGATGAGTGCCGCAACCCCAGAGTCAGCCACGACTGGACCTAATCGTCAGGAGTCCCTTTACCCTTTACCTTTAAGGAAAAGCAGGACATTCCAGGATGAAATCAGAAACTAGGGCGGCTTCTGTAAATTCCATTGGATGCAAGTCCCATTGGACAGACACTGGAGTTACAGTGTTTTGTTGAAAGGCAACACCCAGCAGTAATCACCAGACACACAACTCTGTGTGTTTATTAGTCCACACAGTAGTCATTTGTGTGTCTTGGTCCTATCCGGTAAGGTGCGTTGAGTACACAGAAGTACGTTCACAAGTAGATTTGTCTTTGCCAGATCAGATTATTCAGGCAGAGGCAAACTTGGCCCTCCAGATGTTTTTGGACTACAACTCCCATCATCCCTGACCACCGGTCCTGTTAGCTAGGGATGATGGGAGTTGTAGTCCCAAAACATCTGGAGGGCCGAGTTTGCCTATGCCTGGATTATTGCGTTCAGGAAATGTAGAGGTCATATCCCACTATGTATAATAACTCTGTTGTAACAAATTGTACCCAAAGTAGGCAGTTGAAATGGAATGTGATGTGATATATATATATATATATATATATATATATATATATGAAATCCTAATGTATTACACGCAGCTGTAATTCATGTCATAACAGAGACTAGCAAATTGCAGATGAAATGCACCAAATTGAATCTCCCATAGTGATTTAAATGAACAATTTCAACTGCAAGCAGGAGTATAATAAGAATAGTGCCCTTCAGCCACTGATCTAACTCCACTTCACATTCTAAGCTCCGCAAATTATCAAGCAAGTGTGGAATTATCCCTTTGCCGCTGAGCTGGTTCTCTACTGCGGTTGGCCAAGCAGGTAGTCTTAACTTAGCCTGCTACGCAAAACACTTCAAGCTATTCATTTGGAAATAATAGCCAGCTTTGCCATAAGATGCTCTACTCTGGGTACCTCAAATGGAATGTGGCAAAGGATAAGCACACGACAACCAGAAATTGAATGTTCAAACACACATCTCCAGTTGCCCGTAGGTTGCTGTGGCATTTGCCTCCTAGGTGGGTCATAAGGAAAGGGTTAAAATGAGTGTGATGTGATTGGCCAGTGGGAACTCAAGGGGATGAGTTAGAGTTAGAGTTGGAGTGGTGTGGAAGTCAGTTGAGAGTTGGGAGTTGGAGAAGGAAGAGGGAGGATATAAGACTGTGGGTTGGTCGAGTTGTGTGGTGAGAGAGTGAGAGGAACTTTTAGGTGGAGTCAGATAGATAGATAGTTGGGATAATCAGTTTTAAGTTGTTAGGAACGAATAGGGGACAGTTAATAACAACAATAATAATAATAATAATAATAATAATAATAATAATAATTTTTATTTATACCCCGCCCTCCCCAGCCAAGGCTGGGCTCAGAGCAGCTTACAAGCAATAATAAAAACAAGTTAAATGATTACAACTTAAAAACAACATTAAAAAATACAACTTTAAAATACTGAAACATTAAAATATTAAAATGTAGCCTCATCGCAGAAGGAGAAGGAAAAGAAAAAAGAAAGAGAGGGAGGGAATCAAATTGGCTCCAAGCCAAAGGCCAGGTGGAACAACT
The DNA here is from genome assembly GCF_964106645.2 of Podarcis pityusensis. Classification (NCBI taxonomy): domain Eukaryota; kingdom Metazoa; phylum Chordata; class Lepidosauria; order Squamata; family Lacertidae; genus Podarcis; species Podarcis pityusensis. Next base: position 66,593,363 of record NC_138035.1, read on the forward strand.
CTGTCTTACAGGCCCTGCGGAAAGAAATCAGATCCTGCAGGGCCCTGGTCTCATGAGGCAGAGCGTTCCACCAGACCGGAGCCAGAGTTGAAAAGGCCCTGGCTCTGGTTGAAGCCAATCTAACTTCCTTAGGGCCTGGGACCACTAGGGTGTTGCTATTTATGGACCTTGAGGCTCTCCATGGGGCATACCGGGAGAGGCGGTACCGTAGATACGAGGGTCCTAGGCCGTGAAGGGCTTTAAAGGTCAAAAGCAGCACCTTAAATCTGACCCTGTACTCCACCAGGAGCCAGTGCAGCTGGAAAAGCACTGGGTGAATATGCTCCCATGGCAGGCACCCCGTGAGGAGTCTCGCTGCAGCATTCTGCACCCGCTGGAGTTTCTGGGACAGCTTCAAGGGCAGCCCCGCGTAGAGCGAATTACAGTAGTCAAGCCTGGAGATGACCGTCGCATGGATCACTTTAAGAAACTGCCAAGAAAAATTAACTGAAACCATAAGCTTGTTCATGCCTATAAAATAAACTTGATTATTTGTTAATATTAACAACTGACTGGTCTCCGTGTGTACCCGTGAGAAACGGGTTGGTGGCAACGAAGAAAGCAATCACAGTGGTGGCACAGGGTCAATAGACCGTCAAATGTCCGGAGACCCTGTGTGATCGCCACAGTTGCTCACTCATTTTTATTTTTGCGTTGCTCCTCTCCCGAGGTTCTCAGATGAATTGTCTTCTTCGTCCCCCAACCTAAGACCACAGTGCCACAATTAAACTGTCTAAAAGGAAGCTCTTGCATTTTAAAAGCCTAGTGACAAAAATTGGGATTTTGTGTTTGTTTTTTTGGATCTTGCCAAAGGACCTGCATGGTTATGCAATGCTTAAACAGCATGAGTGAAACCCTTTTGACATTTCGGAATAGAAATACAACCATCGATTTGGGATCCGAACATATAACAACAGTGCAACATAATATTCTGAGTGGAAAAACTTGTTTTAAATTGTCGTAAGAAGTGTTGCTTGAAATAAAAGGTGGGAAGGGAAAGGAATGCAAGCCTGTGGAAGTCCCTGGGAGATGTACAAAACAAATCAAGAGTTACTATGCTGATTGCTTGTTAGGAAAAAATTCACAGTTTCTTCTTCTTTTTAAAAATTCATTTTTATTAAATTTTCCACTTTAACAATCCAATCAAATCACATTGAATATTCCAAATTATACATATACATATCAAATAATCCAAATATTCTGCCAAATTATAAAAACATTTAATAGGACTTCCCATGCTTCAAGTTCGGAGGGTTCTGATCAAAAAATTCAGTTTCATTAACCCCAGCAGCTCCAATCAAAGTTTATTTTGGATTTACCAGATTCTTACTCTTTTTCCAGATGTCTACTGACCATCTAGTTTGTGATCCTACAGGCCTGATGAAGGCTCCATTACAGTTTGTTGTATATGCTAAAACCCCAACACAACACCTATCTAATCCCAGTCTTAGCCAAACACCTCCTAGTACAGGAGAACATTTTCAAATGTATTGTATACAAAACACAGTTCCCAACTACCACTTCTTTCTCTCCCTTTGGCATCCCCATTTCTTAAAGAGATGTCTACACAGGCCAGAAGCCCATTAGGAACAACGGGGATCCTGCAACAATACAAGCAATGCTCTCTGAAAAGTACTCTGCTTTGACAGGAGACTTCCCCTCCCTCCCTCCCCTGGCCTATGAGAGATTTGCAGGGACAGATGATTGACAGCCATCAAATCCTTGTAATGCAAAACACTCCAAAAGTTACAGGAATCAGTGGAAGGAGCCAGTTGCCTGGTTTTCCGCATAGTGATAGTGAAGGGGAAACTGGATGCAGAAACTGACAAAAACAGGATATGAAAGGCAATTGCAGTGTTAGCCTCTTCAGAATGACCTGTTTCTTGAGCATTCATCCTGAGTTGCTTACACAAATCTTATGAAGAGGTTAGACAATGCCCTGTCTTTACAGAGCATTTTTCTGATCTGTTTACTGGGCAGTTATATGACAATGGGCATTCATCTTAATTCATCCTGATGTGCTTTGCATATGGGTTATATGTCTCCCAGTAAATCAGTCATTTATCCCATACTTTTTAGTACATTTCACTTCTGAACCACAAAACGCCTTATCTATTTTAATTTTAAGAATTTGTTGCACCAGAGCATTTTAATTGCACAAACCTAAACTTTTTGGAACGCAGTTGAACTGGAATGCGGCTGAATCCATCCCGCAAAAATACTGGCACGTTAGAGGTGATCTGATATGCCAGTTAGCGGTTTAGCAAAACTATTTAGCAACTGTTGCACTTTAGTAAATAATGCTGAACATTCATTTCACTGAGAAACATTGCCTCACCCCTCTCGCTCCCTCTTTTTCCCTCAGTTTCAATTGAGTCTGTCACCTCAATCAAACTCCTGAGCCAGGTGCCCAATTAAAACCCTATTAAACCTCACATTTTGAATGTGCAATTAATGAATTAATCAATTCATCACGGCGATTCCTCGTTAGACAGTGGAAGGTCTTTATTTTGACTGAATTCGTTTAGCTCCTTGCTTGAAGAAAATCTCTCTATATATATTAATTTGTAATCATTGTAATGCTGGAAGCCAAGCCAGGAGCCGTCACAGACCTCAGCAGCTGCTGCAGATTTGAGAGCTTCTTTGAAGCTGCTCTGGAAGCATCTAATTCTCAAACACTGGTGGCTGGAATCCAAAATCAATACAGCTTTGCAAGAAAAACACCACCCATCATCATAATGCCAAACATCACAAAAGCTTGAAGAACCAGGGAAACCTGGAGACAGGTGGAGAACCTCAGGACCAGGGGCCAAATCCAGGTCTCAAGGCCTCTCTACCTGGCCCCAGGACTCTTCTCAGGCCACACCTCTTCCTGGACCACAGCCACCCCTCATTGGTCCTGCTCCATCTTCTCATGGAATGCCTTTGCCTGGCTAGGATGTGTCCCTAACCTGTAATGCTGCCTTTTGCTTGCCTGGATGGAGATACGTGGGTAGAAAAAGTATCGTACACTGGGAAGCATGGCTGGAAATTTCCATGAAGTTAGAGGGGAAACCTGGTTAATCATTAGTGGGGATGTATCTCTGTGGCTTAGTCACAGGATCAACAGCTCACAGTCACATGAAAGGGGTTGCCTTTCAGGTCTATGCATATGCAGGTCTGCAGGCATCCATGTTGGGTGTGGTGCCTCTTTTTTCTAAGCTACTGAAGAGAATGGACATGCTTTTCTCCGCCTCCAGCAAAACAGCATGAGGCTAAAAGAGGTTGCAGTGGGCAAGAGACAGAGCCCTGATTTTAGCTCAGAATGCAAATTTTGTGTAATCTAAATTATTATGCCTCATGCTGCGAGCAGTATAAGAATTGGGCAACTAAGTGAATGCAGCTTTTTTGTTGTTTTTAAGTTGTTTGTTCTGTGAGTAAAGCTTTTCAAATCCTATTTTGGACTGGGGAATTTCTATTTCAATACAAGAGTCAGTTTCGTTCATCCAGAGCATGCGTAGGCAAACTAAGGGCTGGGGGCCGGCCCCGGCCCAATCGCCTTCTAAATTTGGCCCGGGGGCAGTCCGGGAATCGGCGTGTTTTTACATGAGTAGAATGTGTCCTTTTATTTAAAATGCATCTCTGGGTTATTTGTGGGGCCTGCCTGGTGTTTTTACATGAGTAGAATGTGTCCTTTTATTTAAAATGCATCTCTGGGTTATTTGTGGGGCATAGGAATTTGTTCATTTGTTGTTTTTTTCCAAAATATAGTCCGACCCCCCATAAGGTCTGAGGGACAGTGGACCGGCCCCCTGCTGAAAAAGTTTGCTGACCCTTGATCCAGAGGCTTCTACATATGCAAAATTAATACTCTCAGTAGTTCATGGCTTGAATGTAACAGCCTACTGTACCATGGCAATAGTTACATCTGTTGTGCTGACCACTTTTTTCCCTTCAGTCGCATCCACCAAAGAGCCCTGAAGGTTGCTCATGGAGAACGAGGACCTTATGCTACAACAGGTTCCTTGGGAGAAAACACACTCAATAATCGATGTGCTTTTCCTGCTCTTCTTGCATGTGTGCAGCCCAATTCTATGTGCTCGTTTCCTCAGATGCAAGTCCATCCATGTTCAAAGACAGTTACACCTTAGTACATGTGTTTGGGATGCAGCCTTGAAGGGGCATGTTTAGAGGGGTGCTTTCTGCTTATTCCTGTGGCTACCCTGCACATCTGATCCCTTTGGGGTAAGCGCTGGCAGGACCGAAGCCTGGTACCTCTTCTATGTACTCAGCTTGTGGTATTTACAGAATTCACCTCAGCAGAAACCAGCTCCTTTGAAATCAACTTCAGCTTGACAAAGACTCAAGACAGGAAGCTAGCCAGTGAAACATGCTGTTCTGGCTCCAAAGACCGACTGCTTAACTAACTGTTCTAATCTGCACTTTTCAGCCTCAGCAATGCAGTCGTCTACAGAAGCAATATTGGCTCTTTGATACAGGCCTCCCCTCTCCCGCCCTCCTAGTTTGCTTCCATGGCAACATCCATCAGCAAAGGAGCAGTTGGGTGCATATGTTGAAGAAACAACAAGGCTGATTTCTCTCAAAGAAAGAGGCCGAAGTGTTTGTAGCATGGTCTCTTTAGGGGGTTTTTTCCTGCGTAACTAGCTAACAATCCAAACCACCTCTCTTGTTTCGCTGTGCCACGGTATTAATTAGGATGCTTAATGATGTACCAGTTTTAAGAACTGCAGGCTAGAGGTAACACCCAGGATGCTGTTAATTAACGAGGCTGCTAGAGGAAACACCAGAATGAAAGTGGCTTCAGCAAATGCAGGACCTGTGAGAGTAGAATATGCAAGTATGTGTATCAATAAATGCGTGTGTTCATGCTTCTGAGAAACACCACGAGGCAATTTGTGTTTCCCACAACTATCCTAACAAGCGGTGCTGCCCTTCAGCCCAGTGCAAACAATGGCATGTTTGCTACAATTAAAAAATAAATAAATTTTAAAATGTCCCAATTTTGTTGAGCCTCGTGACAGCTTTTAAAACAGAAATGCTAGATGCCACTGTGAGATTTTATTGTTGAATGCCAACAAGGAAGCCAAAGGGCTGCCAACAACCCATTTCAGTGTTTCCCAAACTTGGGACTCCAGCTGTTTTTGGACTACAACGCCCATCATCCCTAGCTAGCAGGACCAGTAGTCAGGGATGATGGGAGCTGTAGTCCAAAACTGACTGGAGACCCAAGTTTGGGAAACACTGATCTATTTGAACCAATTAAATACAGTTGCTAAGAATGTCATCTTTGAACATCAGGTCAGTATTTTAAACTAAACATTTTTTGGGGGAAAGGCCCACCTGCTAGACATTTCATGCCTTCTTCATAACATCTCATGTGCCACCATACAGACAAAGAAATATATTGTTGCATGCCCAACCAATCTCCAAGCAGTGCGAGATTCTAGGGGTTCCCAGTGCTTGCCCAAGGTTCACGATTCCTTTTGGAAATGTGGCACAGCAGAGACTGCAGTGTCTTTAGGATAGATGGTTTATTTACACGTATATACAACAGCATCAACACCCCAAGTGGCTCTTGCATCTCCCATAGCCACCGCCTTGGATTCAAGCAGAAGTCACTTAAGGCTTCTTCTCTGCCTTTCCTTTTCTTCAAAAAAATTTTTCCAAAAAAATAATAATTAAAACAAATTGACATACAAACATACATACATCCTGTTTAAATCTTGGTAACATTATTAAGTGACTTCCTCAAATCCCCTTGATTGAATTTCATTGTATATCATTTTAACAGTTTCCCAAAATCAGTTTTCTCAAGATAGTTCACTTAATCACTTAACATCTTTCCTTCTTTCTAATTTAGCTTTAAACATCTTAAATCTTATCCTTACATATTTCAATCCTAAGCCTATCTAATATTTGCAAGCTTTCCCAATTAAATTGTCTTGACATATTTAACTAAATAATCTTTAAATTTCTTCCATTCTTCCTAGTACTCCTCTTCCTTCTGGTCGCAGACTCTTCCAGTCAGGTCAGCCAGCTCCGAAAAATCCATCATCTTCATCTGCCAATCTTCCACTGTTGGTACTTCTTGTGTTTTCCAATTCTTCGCTAACAAAATTCTTGCTGCAGTTGTGGCATACAAAAATAATTTGACATCTTTCTTGGGCAAATCCAAACCTGTTATTCCAAGAAGAAAGGCCTCTGGTTTCTTACTGAATGTATATTTCAACATTTTTTTCAATTCATTATAAATCTTCTCCCAGAAGTCTTTCACTCTTCTCTGCCTTTCCAGCCTCCCTCACATCGCACAAAATCCTGCCCTAAAAGCTCAGGCTCTGCCCTGCTAACCTTCAAAGGGAGGGAGGAGAGACTAGCCTGATTTATATGTTAACACTTGCTGAGATTATAGGGATCAGAAGTCCGGCACCCACGATCTCATCACAACGTTTTTGTTCTTTGGTTTCATGTGACCGATGTTGACCGAGGAATAATAGTATTGGGAGGTATTCCGAATGAGTAGCGGTGTGAGTCTTTTGCAGGTAACGGCACCAGAGAGTCTGGTGGCACCTTGAAGATTAAGACATTTATTATGGCATAAATACAGCCTACTTTGTCCGACACATGATTCAGGCTGCCAAGAGGGGAGCAAGCCATCAGAAATACACGTCTCCACCATCTCTACGCAAATGGTATAATCTGTCAGGTAGATAGGAATGTTAGTCATCCACCCAGAAGCCATGTTTCTTCTACCTCTTTAGGAGAGAGAAGGATGGTTTCACTTATTCCAGCCCTGCTCCTATATGATGTCCTTCTCATGGACCACCAATAAGGAGGGGTGCCCCTTAACCACACAGAGGCATAGCTGTCAACTTGCAGATTTGAAAATAAAGGACCAGCAGCCTCGAAAATAAGGGACCAGCAGCCAAAATAAGGGATTTTAGTCAACCAGCTGAAACACGAAGTTAAAAGGGACCAGATAATTTGGGAGAGCAGCGCCGGTTTTTAGCCCTTCATTTCCAGAGGTTGCTGCTCAAGACACCAGCTGATGAAACACTGCAATTAAATAAGTACAAGCAGCAACCACTTTTCATGCAAAACAAAGTCCAAGCTACGAAGATGCTGCTGCAGTTCTGTATCTTTTCTCTCGTGCTCCATCTGTAGCTCTCAGTTCCATCAGGCGGGGCAGGAGGAAGGTGGGGGGAAATAGCGCCCGAAGTAAACCTGCAGATCAGACCATCTATGCTAGTCTACCACTACAAATCTATGGGAGAAGCGCTTGCGGTCCTTCCTCTGCTTTCCCCCTCTATGAACACCTTGGAACACCTGCCTGCGCCTCCGCCTCCTCCTCCTCTCTCTGAACTGCTTTCTCTATGGTTGCCCTCGCTCTCCTCTCAAGGCTCTTCAGCAATTCATAGACCGCGCCAGGCTGCCCATCTCATCCGGGTCCTTTGGTGGTGCAGCCACAGTACAGCCTTGCGGGAGCAGCAGCGGCGGCGGGCAGAGGGGAGGCGCCAGGAGAGAAGCTCAGTTCAGCGGCCGCGAGGAGGATGGCAGCGGAAGGGCCCGAGGCTCCCACCAGTTCCGGTGGGGAGGGGCTCCCGGGGGCCGAGGCTGGTGAGAGGAGGCCAGAGGGGGGCGGGCCAGGCAGCCTAGCAACACAGTTGGAGCCTCCCTCCTCCCTGGCTGGCAGGGAGGGAGGGAGAGGAGCTGCTTCCTTTGAAACCCGGGAAATTTAAGGGACATCATCAATAAGGGACAGCAGTGGGACATGGCGCTGGGATAAGGGAGTTTCCCGCCCAATAAGGGACGGTTGACAGCTATGCACAGAGGACTTACCTAGCAAGCTGAACCAAGGCATCATTTCAAACCACAAGGGAGCGGAATAAATGAACTGCAGCAGGATCACAACTCCAAATTAAACTAGCAGCTGTGGGGGGACGACAACAACACATAGCGATTCTTTAAAAGATTGAATTACAATATAACACTCATTAGTATATATATATAACACCGAGGAACACAATTTTTGTTTCATAGACACCTGCAGTTGTTCTAACCCAATTTCGACATGCTGATTTCATATCTGAAGTTGGTTTTGTTCTGTAAGCTCTAGGTTTTTTGCAATTCATGTTTTTCACCTTTCACCATAATCTTTGTTTTTCACAATGCAAGAATTCAATATTTTATTAAACACATAGCCAAAGTGGTACAATATGAGTATAAATGTAAGTGACTTATATAACATTGAACATGACATGTATAGCATTGAAAATGACATGTATATCTATGCACAGTTGGAGGTATGCAACAAAATGTATTCCCTTAGGATACACAGTATACTGGGGAACAAAAAAAAAATCATTTTCTTTTGCATGAAATTTTTCAACTGTTCTTGTATGTTCTTTCAATGCTGATTTCAAATCTGAAATCAATTTTTGTGTACATGCTATAATTATCTTTCAATTTCAGAGTTTTGCCGATATGTCATATTTACAATGGGTATAAGTGGACACTGAAATGTTGATCTACCCTAACCACGTGGTAATTATTGTTTTGCAAACTTAATTTTTATTTATTTTTACAGTTTTGTAACCTAAATATTTGTATTTTTCAGTTTGGACCATGGCTTCTTCAAGTAGACAAAAATGTGTAAAGCTGAAAAATTTCATGCAACAGAAAATGAAAAAATAATAATTGTTCCCCAGTGTAATGATATAGTTGGAAAAAAAAGGTTAAAATAACCTTTTTTAAAAAAACAACAACCTGAAATCTTCCTTTTAGGAATTCTAGGTGCCAAAATCCCAAGGGAGCAGAAAAGGCTATTTATGTATGTGACCACCGCTGCGCAGATGTCATTGGCCCAGAGATGGAAAGAAGATAAGTCCCTACCAGAGGAGAATGGCAGATCAAATTGATGGTTTATGCCAAAATGGCTAAAATGAGTGGAAGAATCAGAAATCAGGAAGGCTAAAATTTTAATAACAAATGGGGAAAATTTATACCTCATCTTAAAGATCATCATAAACAGTTAAAATTGTTTGTGGGGTTGGAATATCACTTGGAGTTTAATGGTGAATTTTGGATACAATGGAGAGATAAAAGATTTGGATTATTATAAAAGATGCAGGAGGAAATGATTAACAATAGGACCCACAAAGGGGAGGAGGGAAGTCCAAGAGATTCCGTGGAATCTTGCTTTTATGTTGTATGTTGGATATGTGACTGAAAAATTGCAATCTGAAAAATCAAATAAATAAATTTGGTGGGGGGGAATTACAATATGACAAACAGATGAACAGGAATTCAAGGCGTCTCCCTTTTCCGACGCCCAGTTACATACTTTTGCTGAAAGCTAGCAATCTTAAACACATGTTCTCTCCCTGACAGATTTAAGATCTGCCATCCCTTTCCCCAAGATATTAAAAGCCCTGCTTGATCTTCTTAATTACAGAGATAAATTGGGGTTCGGAACTGGATGCTTTCCTTCAGTGAGGCTTATTAAGGCTGTGTTTTGAAGTACTCTGAAATAGAATAATGGGAACCAATTCTCAAGAACAGGCCGAAGGAAAGCCATCATGGCTAATGCTGTACCACACAGCTGTGTGTGTTCAATTTCCTCCCATTATTTACTATTAGTTTAGTGCTCCCTCTGTGCTGTCCAAATAAACAGTGAGTCACGGGCTTTTAAGGAAATTCTGAAAAGTACACATAATAATAATCTCTTTTGTGCTCTCTCGGTCTCTTTTCTACAAGCTCTTACTTTCCTTTCTAGTTCGTTCTTTAAAAAAAAAGATTTCCTCCCACTGCTCAACTTCATTTTCTCCTCCTCTAATTTTTGGTTCACTTGGTCATGTTTTCCTCACACATGTGTGACTCTTGTTCATTTCTCGCACCATCTTTCCTTTAAAAAAAAGCCAGCGAGCTTCTTCTCTCTTTCCCCAATTGTCAGTTTAAAATAATGACTTGGCCCCCAAATCATACCGGGTCTTCTCCTTTTCATCTGACACATCAACTCTTTGTTTTACTTCAGATATCATTCTTGATGTCCCCCTCAACCTCCAGCACGGAGCTTCTTTCTGAAAGGGAGTTCAGACTTTTCACTACATGCTGGGTCCAGATGACATCCACCCAAGAATTCTCAATGAACATTGCTGATCTTCTAAAAAAATAAAGATAGAAAAGTAATTTGTCCCTAAAATCAGCCTCCATAGCTGAGGACTGGAAAGGTGCCAATTCTTTTTTCTCCCTCCTTTAGGGATCCAGGGAGGAACCTGGAAATTATGGACTAGTTTATCTTAACATCTGTGCTGGGAAAACCGGTGTAAAGTATGGTTAAATATAAAATAACCACGCATATAGAAGAACAAGCCGTACTGAAGAAGGACCAGCACAGCTTCTGCAAAGGCAAGTCCTGTCTCACTAACCTGTTCTCTGAGAGTATCAAGAAGCATATAGAGATGATCCAGATGATACAGTGTAGTTAGACTTTCAAAAAGATTTCAACAAAGTACCACACTAAAAATTCCTGTGTAAGCTTATAGATCGTGGGATAAGAGGAGAGGTCCACTTATGGATCAGAAACTGGTTGAGAAATAGGAAAGCATAATAGGAATACAGTGGTACCTTGGGTTACATATGCTTCAGGTTACATACGCTTCAGGTTACAGACTCCGCTAACCCAGGAATATTACCTGGGTTAAGAACTTTGCTTCAGGATGAGAACAGAATTCGTGCTCCGGTGGCGCGGCATTTTTTCATTTTTATCATCTACAATACTGTCTTATCTATTTTATAGCACAGTACATTGATTATTGCTTTCATTTTATGGATCAACGGTCTTGTTAGTAAAATTCACATTAAATTGATGTTTCAGGGTTGTTTTTAAAGTCTGGAACAGACTAATCCGTTCTGCATGACTTTCTATGGGAAAGTGTGCCTTGGTTTTGGAAAGCTTTGGTTTTGGAACAGATTTCTGGAATGGATTAAGTTTGAGAACCAAGGTGCCACTGTATTCCAAAAATGCCAAAAAATTCCAAAAACGCAATTGAATTGAATTAAATTGCAGAATAGCAAAGAGTCTCACATTGGCTAGTTGCGATAACTAGTTTGGATATATCCAAACAGGAACAGAGGCAGTAGTTATCAGTGGCCAAGTTTGATGCCCAGTGTTATTGGGTCTGATCAGAGTCAGGAAGATGCAGATTCATATCAGCACTCAGCTATGATGTTCATCAGGTGATACTGAGCCAGCCAGCCACTCTCAACCTGATCTTTGTCACTGGGGTAGAGAAGGTTCAGAAAGCTAAAATATAGCTGCCCTGAGTTTCTCTGGGGAAGCTTGGGACAACAATGCAGCCAATAGGTACATAAAAAAAATATATCATTCACAATAAGTACTATCTGGTGTTTGTAATTAACATCAGGCATAAGGACTATCAACTTGCTGTTTTAAAAGGAAGCCAAGATGATGAGAATCATGAATTCAGTGTCCAGCACCAAGATTTGTTGCTGTGCATTATTCATAATACTTTATATCTCAGTTCAAGATAACATACAATGCTTTGTATAACGGTTTATATTTTAATGGCTAGGTTGTATTGAACTGCAGTTTTCGTGTTCTCATCCATCCTAAATCCCTAGACAGGACAGGGTTAGAAGAACTGTTAACAAAGAAGTGGTTTCTTGTGGCCAGTTGAAAATAAACCTTGCACTGAGGAGTTTTTAAAAGCATTTTTGTTCATATCTGAGGCCAAGTGATTTGTAATAGTTTTTATAAAACACAAACTGCCTTCTTCCTGCATTCGGAGGGCAGAGGTAATACAAACCCGGCTTGTTCTCAGTACATATTTTTTTAATCCTTCTGTGGCCAACTATTTTGTTAAACAAAGCCCTATGGGTTATATGGGGATTCCGAGACTTTATCTAACTGGGAAGGGAGAATCACCATCTCACCACTTGCTCTCTTCTTTAACAAGCCAAGCTTTGTTGCCTGAGGCTTCTGAGCAGGTGACAAGATCTCTCTTTTCCCTCTGTCCTGACTTAGAACTGCCTTCGCAAAACACTGACATATTTGTCTGCAACGGCGGTGCTCCAATCTGTACAAAATTGAAGCATTCCGGTTTGTCCTGCTTTTGCGATATGTTGTTCCATATCCAGTTCTAACTGTAGCTTCTTGTCCCACATAGAGATTTCTCAGCAGACAAATGAGGTGATCAGGAACTCCCATTTCTTTAAGAACTTGCCATAGTTTGCTGTGGTCGACACAGTCAAAGGCTTTTGCATAGTCAATGAAGCAGAAGTAGATGTCTTTCTGGAACTCTCTAGCTTTCTCCATAATCCAGCGCATGTTTGCAACTTGGTCTCTGGTTCCTCTGCCCCTTCGAAATCCAGCTTGCACTTCTGGGAGTTCTCGGTCCACATACTGCTTAAGCCTGCCTTGTAGAATTTTAAGCATAACCTTGCTAGCATGTGAAATGAGTGCAATTGTGCGGTAGTTGGAGCATTCTTTGGCACTGCCCTTCTTTGGGATTGGGATGTAGACTGATCTTCTCCAATCCTCTGGCCACTGCTGGGTTTTCCAAATTTGCTGGCATATTGAATGTAGCACCTTAACAGCATCATCTTTTGAAATTTTAAATAGTTCAGCTGGAATAGCATCACTTCCACTGGCCTTGTTATTAGCAGTGCTTTCTAAGGCCCATTTGACTTCACTCTCCAGGATGTCGGGCTCAAGGTCAGCAACCACACTACTTGGGGTGTACGAGACATCCATATCTTTCTGGTTGTCTTGGTTCTCGAAGCTACCAGCATGAGTTTGACCAAACTGCAGGAGGCAGTGGAAGACAGGAGGGCCTGGCGTGCTCTGGTCCATGGGGTCACGAAGAGTCGGACATGACTAAACAACAACAACAACAGCTGTTACACACCTGCTGCTCTGAAGCCTTCCCATCTCCCCGCCCCCTGTTGTTCCCAAAATAATTTGTATTGTATGCCATTCTCAGCTTTTAAAAAATGAATTTTTAAGGAAGGATTGCCGGAGTAATCCACCGATGAAATCTCCAGAGACTCAGTCGGCAGCATCGTTGTGTTGCTTTGCCAGTTAACCTGTCTTAAATGTCTGCTCTGTCAGAAGCAATTTCCTACCCTCGTGGCACATTTTTCCATTTCACCCATCTTACAGGATTCCTCAAAGTCATTTTCCTGTAGCAAACTGAATCAGATATTCACTTATTTAAATTTCTATTCCGTTCCACTCCTAGGTGCTTGAAATAAGCACTGGGGGGGAAATGGCAGCTGCATAGATGAAGGATATAATCCTAGGCACACTTACTTGGAAGTAAGTCCCACTGAACTCAATGTGACTTACTTTTGAGTAGACACACTTAGCAGTACAGTAAGGACTGGGCTACAGCTGTTTCACACCTGCTAGGAGGATGGAAAAATTTGATTCAGTTCACATTGGAAGGTGAATTAACCTAATTTGGGTTTTTTTCCAAAACATTATGCAAACCAAAACACAGCCAGCCTTCAAAATTTGCACTTATCTGAATTTTGCTATGAAGTTCTCCAGCCACGTAATGTGTCAAACAATGAATACGCTAGTGTAAAGTGTGTATATAAATGCACATAGTGCTTTTTTTCTTAAAATTTTTTTAGCAGTACTCTCATTTTTACTCAAGAAAGTCACCATTTTATAGTTCAAATAGGGGGAAATAGATACAGTAAATGGACAAAAGGCCTCCATCAGGGGTAGCAACAGAATTGACGATTCACCATGCTAGAGAAGAAACTAAAATGTTTTTTTAAAAAATGTAGTTTCTTCTCCCGTTAAATTCAAAAAATGTTTAGGGGTATGCATCCCCCTGAGTCTCCCCAGAAAAAAGCACTGAATGCATATATTAGTGAAACTGTTACACAAAGTTCATTATATTAGGGGAAATTGCTTTGCAAAAATGTGTATATTTGTTGTTGTTGTTGTTGTTGTTGTTGTTGTTGTTGTTGTTGTTGTTTAGTCATTTAGTAGTGTCCAACGCTTCATGACCCCATGGACCAGAGCACGCCAGGCACTCCTGTCTTCCACTGCCTCCCGCAGTTTGGTCAAACTCATGTTAGTAGCTTCAAGAACACTATCCAACCATCTCATCCTCTGTCATCCCCTTCTCCTTGTGCCCTCCATCTTTCCCAACATCAGGGTCTTTTCCAGGGAGCCTTCTCTTCTCATGAGGTGGCCAAAGTATCGGAGCCTCAGCTTCACGATCTGTCCTTCCAGCGAGCACTCAGGGCTGATTTCCTTAAGAATGGATAGGTTTGTTCTTCTTGCAGTCCATGGGATATATATTAGGAGGAATGAAATGTTGAAAACATTTTAATGAATGCAATGAAATGCTGAGAACTTTTTAAAATAATCTGAAACTGATTTGGAAATGTGGAGGACTGAATAGAAGACGGAAAAGTTAGAAATTGAGAGAAACTGAAATCCCCATTCCTACTTGGAATTAAGCCCTATTAAAACTAGTGGGTTTAATTTAATTTAATTTAATTTAATTTAATAGGGCTTAGAAGGGAAGTATGTGCTAAATCTCAGAGACCCAAAAGTTGTGTTTTGCTACAAAATCTCAACCCAGATAAAAAGGTTTTCAAATGTGTTCAGAAAATGTTGAAAATCAAGCAGGAACACCTCTTTTACATGACCTTGATGTTAAAAATCTGGCACAGAGGTGGAAATAATCAGAAATGCAAGTATGAGAATATTGCATTAGGACAGAATAATAAGAATAGAGTCATATTATGCAGCAGCATACCAATATTCATGGTGGGATCCAAGACTCTTCAAAGTAGTATTTGCATTCTGATGCGATTGGGCAGGAGTTTGGGTCACAGTTATAGCAAATTCCTTAGACCACCCAGGCAGAAGTATGTGCAAAGCTGTTCTGGAGTCTTTTGATTTCTTTCAATCAGAACACCCCCTCCAACCCTCAAATAGCATTTCATTCCAAAACGTCCTGACCTGGAAAAAGATGACGCTTCAGATTACCAAGGTAAGAGAGCTTATGAACATTTCTGTAACTGGTAAAATTCAATGCAAGGAAATAGCAGCAAACAGAGACAGGAGAGAGCGTTAATATCAAACTGGATGGGGAAATGACATGGCAGACTCCAGCTACTGCACACCTAGAAGATCGTATTCTGGGATCACCTAGAAGATCGTATTCTGTCGCATGAGAGCTCCAAATCAGCTTTAATCGTGCAACCTGAAAATCCTGGAACGTGATCAAATTGCACCTGAAATTAGCAACAGTTTGGAAGTGCCTTGCAGTAAAGCTACCCTCAATACTCTAACAATGGGATTAATCCATTTGAAACCAGTGGGTTTATTTTAGAGTAAATGTACTTAGTAGTTGAGTACGAAGGCTGCATTCCTGCCCACCTTTAATATTTTTGTTTGTCAGCATACATGCCTGCTCCCTTGTGAAATGTGGACCACTTATAAACGCCATCTCCAATTCCTTGAATTGGAAAAGTTTTACACATCACCTGGGAAGACAGGTGAACTAATGCCAGCATACTAGAAGAAGCAAAGATCACCAGTGATGATTCTTCAACATCAACTTTGTTGGACTGGTCATGTTGTGCGGATGCCTGATTTTCATCTTCCAAAGCAACTACTCTATTCCGAACTTTAAAATGGAAAGCGTAATGCTGGTGGTCAACAAAAGAGATCCAAAGACTCTCTCAAGGCAAATCTAAAAAAATGTAGTATAAACACCGACAACTGGTAAACACTGGCCTGTGAGTGCTCCAGTTGGAGAACAGCCTTTACCAAAGGTGTCATGGGCTTTGAAGACACTTGAACTCAGGACGCAAGGGAGAAACATGCTAAGAGGAAGGCACGCTTGGCAAATCCACACTGTGATCAATTCCCACCCGGAAACCTATGTCCCCACTGTGGAAGGACGTGTGGATCCAGAATTGGCCTCCACAGTCACTTATGGACTCCCTGTTCATGGAAGACAATCTTATTTGGCGACGAGTGATCACCAAAGAAGAAGAAGAAGCTCCCTTGAGCATAGCTGTCAACTTTTCCCTTTTCTTGGGAGGAGTCCTATTCGGAATAAGGGAATTTCCCTTAAAAAAAGGAAAATGTTGACAGCTATACCCTTGAGTTTAATGGGACTCCTTCCCAGCTAAAAGTGTGTGTAGTTTGCCATCCTTGGTCCCATTGTTTCCATTTGGCCGTGATAACTCTGTGTAAAACCGCAGCCGCCCTCGATAGCTGCCGTTTGCCAATGTTTATTCTCTTTTCTACCATTCTTGCATAAACCATCAAGGAATTAAATCTATCCCGCCCTCCTCTCTGTTCCCACACCAATTTACCTAGCCAAATGCAGTTACTGGCAAATTCATCTCCCTTCCATTTGTTCAAATATTGCTTCTTGCAGCCCCCAACAGTTCCTTATCCGTCGAGACTTCTGAAAAGAAATCCGGCAGCAGTCTAAGCTTATTTGATTTAAAGTGCACATGTCTCATGTCATCTCCCTCAGATTCCTGCTCGCGCTCGGTTCCTTAACAGAACAATATCCTCTCAAGGAAACGATTTGTGAATACGCTGAGCGAAATACCCTGGACTAAAAGGGGGAGGAAAGAGTTCTTCATCTTTTCCATTTTGCACTTTTGTAGAAGATTCTCTCCCCACACACATTCATCCCTCAAATAGATCAGGGAAGGCTCTTATGTGACAGTTTACAAACACTTTTGCCATGATGTGTGGCGGAGCACCGAGGGAACGGAGTGGGAATAGAAATATACTTAAATCGAGGTAGAAAAAGCAGTAGAAAAATACAAAGAGGAAGGCAGCCATCAGATGTGCTGGCGGCAACAGCCCAGTCAAAATTGCACATGTACCCATTGTCCTTGATAAGAGAGGGGAAAGTCTGTTGGGTTCACGGTATGAAAGTGTCAGGGAACTGACATCGGAGCTAGAGGCGGAGGGAAGGCTCTCAAATGATGCTGGAGAAGGGCCCAGCAGGGAGAGAGGCAGCTCAGCAGATGGGGAAGCAATTCAGCGCAACACCAGGAATAAAGAGGGGCAGATGGGGGAATCGGCGAGAGGGCTCCCAGACTCTTCACCGGACACCAGCGGGGAGAGCACGGGTCCTCCGCTACCCACGCCCTCCCTGCGCAGAAGACTTCCGCACAGAGAGAGTAGGAGGAGACTGGGTGTCAAACAACTTTTATGTTGGAAAAGGTTTAAGAAACGCCCACTGACGGATTCTGCTAGCGACTGAGGCAGCCACGAAGTGAAGGGCTGTGCAGACTGAAAGGTTTAACAAGGCAACAAAGCCAGGAGAGGCGGCAACTTACGCACGAGCAACCCATACTCTTTACAGCAATCCGTCAGTCCCTGACATCGCTCGTGCACAGTGACAGGCACGCAGCATCATGAGCAAAACCGGAGAAGCTGGCGCCATGGAGGGAGCAGCTGGAGTGCAAAATCTGGTGGAGAGGAACCGAGATTTGGAGCAGCATGTGGCTCTGCTGACGGCGCGGCTGGATGAAAGGCGGTCTCAGGATGCTCAGGTCAGACCCACCCCCGTAGCAAGGAAGGTACCGGGACTGGTACACAAGTTTGGAGGGAAACCCCAGGACTACAGTGCGTTCCGAACGGAAATAGAGTACACGTTAGAACTGCAACAGAATGATTTTGCAGACGATGGGGAGAGGGTTGCCTATATTGTCGGACATCTGCAGGATGGGGCCAGAGAATGGATCAGGCCCCTAATGGCAACGCAGAATGCCGCCTTGAAAGACCTGAGGAAATTCTTCCAGGCGATGGATGCGATGTATTCCAGTGATGTACAGCAAAGTGGGACTCGGCGGGAACTGATGGGCTGCAAACAGGGGAACCAGTCAGTTAGAGACTACTGGTCACGCTTTGCCATGTTAGTCCACCGGCTCGGGTGGGATTTGGACTCTGAAACCATTCAAATGCTGTTCGAGGAGGGGTTGTCCCCAACGGTGAAGGACGAGCTTTCCCGCGCACCCCGCCCGCAGTCGATGGATCAGCTGACCAAGGCTGTGCTTGCAATTGGTGTAAGGCAGGAAGTGCGGGCCCAGGAGAAGCGGGAAGGGAGAGAGCGTTACCATGACTACCGCATTCCTGAAATACCAAGGCAGCCTTCCCCGCCAGCGGAGCCAATGGAAATAGATGGGGCGCGCGCGGGGGAGATTTCAAACTCCAGTGAAGGTCGCAAGAGGGAGGGAAAGGATGGGAAAACCACCAAGAAGT
Organism: Podarcis pityusensis; assembly: GCF_964106645.2. Classification (NCBI taxonomy): domain Eukaryota; kingdom Metazoa; phylum Chordata; class Lepidosauria; order Squamata; family Lacertidae; genus Podarcis; species Podarcis pityusensis. The sequence goes on from NC_138035.1 coordinate 66,611,688, forward strand.
GTTTTCTCTGCCAGCGACCAGGACATTTTGCCAGGGTCTGCCCGCAAAGAAAGGCCTGGCAAGGGATGGTGGGAGCTGCAGGGGGTGAGGAGGAGATGGTAAAGGAGCAGGGAAACGCCAAAGCTTGGCTGCCACTCAGCGGGCACAGCAGCCAGGCCAGCAACCAATAGAAGTGCCCCAACCAGACCCCCCCAGGGCGGCTATAGCCATAGAATTGGTGCTAGAACTCCCAAATGGGCACCCAGTCAAGGTGAAAGGGCTGTTGGATTCAGGCAGTTCCTGCAATTTCTTCAGCAAGGACTTTGCACTAGAGCACCAGCTCCACCTGCTTCCCCTGGATTTCCCCTTGCAAGTAACCACCATTGATGGCAGGGAGCTTCTGGGAGGGGAAGTGACGCACCAGACCCCACCAATGAGAATGAGGGTTTCCAGGCACACGGAGACCATCGCCTTTCACGTAGCCTCACTGGCAGGGCCCCCAATAATATTAGGGATGAGCTGGCTAGCACAGCTTGATCCAGTGGTGGCATGGCATCAGAGAACGGTCACCTTTGGGTCCGCTTACTGCTTGGAACACTGTCTAGGGGGGGAAACCCCAAGAATGACCGTGGCAAGGGTGGCTGGGATAGCTGTGGAGCCGAAAGGGGAGGTGCCACCACAATATGCTGACCTGCAGGAGGTCTTCAGTGAGAAGGAGGCAGATAGACTACCCCCACATAGGCCCTTTGACTGCCAAATCAACTTGCTCCCTGGGGTGCAGCTACCGGTGGGTAAACTGTATGCCATGTCGGACAGGGAGATGAAGGAGCTGCGGGAATTTATTGACAAGAACCTGAAAAGAGGCTTCATAAGAGAATCAAAAGTGGTAGGGGGCAGTCCAGTGTTCTTTGTGGACAAAAAGGACGCTAATCAACCCAGGCTCGTTGTGGACTATAGGGGGGTTCCCAATGCCCAGGATTGACGATTTTTTTTTTTTAAAATAATTTTTTATTAAGGTTTTAAACAAAGAAAAAGAAAAACAACACACAGAAAAAAACAATACAAAGTTTAACAATAAAAACACAAAACATAACAATTAAAAACAAACTCTCTTTTCCATTCCCAATTTTAAATTACTTATTTTCTGGACTTCCTCATACCTCCCTCTTTTGTATTCCAATCTGCATTATTTGTCCAGCAGTTTCTTTTCCACTTTTTTAAACCCAATCTTTAATTTAATAAAATATTAAAATATATAGCTTCAACTTTTTTAAACATAATCCTTGTTCTTAATGTCATATACCTTTAAATTTTTCCCTTTTATTATCAAATTTCCATTTCTTTAAACATCTTTAATCTTGATCTTTAATCTTAATCTATCCTTAACTTTAACCTGTACAGCTGGAAACCGCTTATTTTCAATCCAACATCACTCTAACATTCCTTAATTTTGCAGTGTTTCTGAAGATAGTCTTTGAATTTCTTCCAGTCTTCCTCCATCGACTCTTCTCCCTGGTCACGGATTCTGCCAGTCATTTCCGCCAATTCCATATAGTCCATAAATTTCATCTGCCATTCCTCCAGCGTGGGAAGTTCTTGTGTCTTCCAATACTTTGCGATGAGTATTCTTGCTGCTGTTGTTGCATACATAAAGAAAGTTCTATCCTTTTTTAACACAATTTGGCCCACTATGCCCAGGAGAAAGGCCTCTGGTTTCTTGGGGAAGGTATACTTAAATACCTTTTTTAATTCATTATATATCATTTCCCAGAAAGCCTTAATCTTTGGGCACGTCCACCAAAGGTGAAAAAATGTACCTTCAGTTTCTTTACATTTCCAACATTTGTTATCGGGCAAGTGATAGATTTTCGCAAGCTTGACTGGGGTTATGTACCACCTGTATATCATTTTCATAATATTCTCTCTTAAGGCATTACATGCCGTAAATTTCATACCAGTGGTCCATAACTGTTCCCAGTCAGCAAACATAATGTTATGTCCTACATCCTGAGCCCATTTAATCATAGCCGATTTTACCGTTTCATCTTGAGTATTCCATTTCAGCAGCAAGTTATACATTCTTGACAGATTCTTAGTATTGGGTTCTAACAATTCTGTTTCTAATTTTGATTTTTCCACCTGGAAGCCAATTTTCCTGTCTAATTTAAATGCCTCCATTATTTGATAATAATGAAGCCAGTCTCGCACTTTGTTTTTTAGTTTTTCAAAACTCTGCAATTTCAGTCTATCTCCGTCTTGTTCCAAAATTTCCCAATATTTCGGCCATTTGACCTCCATATTGACCCTTTTCAAGGCTTTCGCTTCCATTGTGACAGCCACCTTGGGGTTTTATTTTCTAGCAAATCCTTATATCTTATCCATACATTAAATAGCGCTTTCCTGACAATGTGGTTTTTAAATGCTTTGTGTGCTTTGACCTTATCATACCATAAATATGCATGCCATCCAAATACATTATTGAAACCTTCCAAATCCAAAATATCAGTGTTTTCAAGAAGTAGCCATTCTTTCAACCAGCAAAAAGCTGCTGATTCATAATAAACTTTGAGGTCTGGCAGGGCAAATCCACCTCTTTCCTTTGCATCTGTTAGTATTTTAAATTTTATTCTAGGTTTCTTGCCCTGCCAGACAAATTTAGAAATATCTTTCTGCCACCTCTTGAAACAGTCCATTTTGTCCACAATCTGCAAAGTTTGAAACAAAAACAACATTCTAGGCAATACATTCATTTTTATCGCAGCAATACGGCCTAGCAGTGAAAGCTTCAAGTTTGACCAAATTTCTAAATCTTTTTTCACTTCTGACCAACATTTTTCATAATTATCTTTAAATAAATTCCCATTTTTTGCTGTCATGTTAATCCCCAGGTATTTAACTTTCTTAACCACTGTTAACCCTGTCTCATTCTGAAACCTCTCTCTTTCAAACGGTGTTAAATTTTTCTCTAAAACCTTGGTTTTTGATTTGTTCAATTTAAATCCTGCCACTTGACCAAATTCTTGAATCAGTTCTAAAACCCTTTTTGTACTAGATTCTGGCTCCTGTAACGTCAATACTAAGTCATCTGCAAATGCTCTCAATTTATAGTGTTTAGTTCCGACCTGTATACCTTTAACCATCTGGTCCCTTCTAATCATATTCAGCAACACCTCCAGGATCGAAATAAAAAGAAGAGGGGAAATTGGGCAACCTTGTCGTGTCCCTTTTTCAATTTTAAGTTCTTCCGTCACAACGTTATTTACAATTAGTTTAGCCTTTTGTTCTGAATAAATTGCACTTATACCATTTTCAAAACCTTGGCCTACCCCCATACCCTGAAGATTCTTCTTCATAAAATTCCAAGAAATATTGTCAAAGGCTTTCTCCGCGTCTACAAATATCAACACTGCTTTAGTGTTTATATTCACTTCTAGTTTTTCCAAAATATCAATTATATTCCTCATATTATCAGACAAGTGTCTTCCTGGGAGAAAGCCCGCTTGGTCTTTATGAATCTCTTCCAACAGCACTTTTTTAAATCTCTTCGCCAAAATATCTGCAAAAATTTTGTAATCCACATTAAGTAATGATATTGGGCGGTAGTTCTTTAGTTGTGTCTTATCAGCCTCTGTTTTTGGTACAAGTGTAATATATGCTTCTTTCCACGACTCTGGTGCCCTCCTCCCCTCCATTATTTCGTTGCAGACCTCTTTCAATGGTTGAATTAGCCATTCTTTTAAAGATCTATAGTATCTAGAGGTCAAGCCGTCTGGGCCTGGAGATTTACCCAGTTGCATGTTTTGAATGGCACCTTCTATTTCCTGTTCTGTTATTCTGTCATTCAAAATTAGTCTCTTTTCTTGAGATATTTTTTGTAATCCATTTGCTTTCAGAAATTGGTCTAAGTCTGTTTCTTTCACAGGCCTTTGAGTGTATAGTCTTTTAAAATACTTCTGGAAACAACTTCTAATCTCTGCAGGGATTGACGATATTTTAACACAGGTGAGGCAGGGGAATTTTTTTACCAAGCTTGATCTCAGGGGGGCATACAACTTGATTAGGATGAGGGAGGGAGACGAATGGAAGACCACAATGTTCACACCCCTGGGGGCCTTTGAGTACCTAGTTATGTCTTTTGGATTACAGTTGGGCTCCGCCTGTTTTCAAGCTTTCATGCACCACGTGTTGGGGTCCCTGCTGTACAAGAACTGCGTAGCCTTCTTGGACGACGTCTTAATCTATTCAGACAATGAGGAGCAACATGTCAGAGACGTCAGGGAAGTGCTAAAACGACTGCAGAAGCACCAGTTGTGGGTCAAGCTGGAAAAATGTAAGTTTCACGCCAGAGAAGTCGAGTTTCTGGGGTACAAGTTGTCATACAAAGGCTTAGCGATGGACCCAAGCAAGGTGCAGGCAGTGCTGGAGTGGAAGACGCCCAAAACCCAGAAGGACGTGCAGAGGTTCCTAGGGTTCAGCAACTTCTACAGGAAGTTCATCAAGAACTTCGCCCACTTGACAGCACCCATCACAGATTGTCTCAGTAGCAAAAGGAAGTTCGTCTGGACAGAGGAGGCCCAGCAGTCCTTTGAAAAACTGAAAAGGGCGTTCGCATCGGAAGAGCAGCTCCTGCACATGGATCTGGAGAAACCCATGAGGCTAGAGACCGACGCGTCCGACAGAGCTGTTGGGGCGGTTCTTTTGCAGCCAGGGAGGAGCAAGCAGGAATGGAGACCGTGTGACTTTTCCTCGAGAAAGCTGAACAAGTCAGAGCAAAATTATACTGTGTATGACCGCGAACTGCTTGCGATCTATGCGGCGTTTCGTCGATGGCGACATCTACTATAAGGGGGCGCTGTATGTACCTGGGGAGGCTCTACGGGGGAAGGTACTCAAACAACTCCACGACAACCCCACAGCTGGGCACTTTGGACAGCACAAAACCATGATGCTCGTCACCAGGCAATTCTGATGGCCCAGGGTGAGGGAGGATGTACGGGAATATGTACGGGGGTGAGACCGCTGCCAAAGGGCAAAGGGGGAGCGGGCTGCCCCCGCAGGATTACTGGAACCCTTACCCACGCCGGGGAAACCGTGGGAGGTGGTGTCCATTGATTTTATGACCGATTTGCCCAAATCCCAGGGGAAGACAGCGGTCATGGTAGTGGTCGATCTACTAACCAAAATGTGCCATTTTATAGCTTGCTCACATGCGGTCACGGCAGAGGAAACAGCCAGGTTGTTTGTAGACCACATCTTCAGGTTGCATGGGGCTCCTTCGAGGGTTATCTCCGACCGCGGGAAACAATTTACTTCCCGGTTCTGGAGGAAGCTCATGAGCTTGCTGCAGGTCGAAGTGGGCTTCTCAACGGCAAGACACCCGGAAACCAACGGGCAAGCAGAAAGAGCGAACAGTATACTCCAGCAATACCTACGCTGCCACGTCAACGAGAGGCAGAACGATTGGGTAGAGAAACTAGCGCTGGCTGAATTTGCGTACAATAACGCTGAACATGTGTCAACGGGAATGAGCCCGTTCCTGGCCAATTATGGGTGTCACCCCAGGGCCTTCCCGGGGAGTGGGGAGGAAGGTTGGAGCGTACCTGCGGCAGAGCAGTTTGTGGAAGAAATGGAAGCCCTGCACCAGCAACTTAAGATGAACTTGGAGCGGGCCAAGGAAATTTACAAGAGGCAGGCAGACAAGCGCCGTAGGGAAGGGGAGACCATAAGGGTGGGAGATCGGGTGTGGTTGTCAACCCAAGGGTTACCTTTTAAGGGGGGGTGCAAGAAGTTGCAGCCCAGGCGGCTGGGACCGTTTGAGGTAACACAGCAGGTGAACCCAGTGGCATTCAAGCTCAAATTGCCTGACAGCATGAAGATACACCCGGTGTTCCATAGGTCCCTACTCTCACCGTACAGGGAAGGACGGGGGTTCCCGTGGCGAGAGGGGGAAGTCACCACACACCCGCAGGTAGAAGAGAGGGAGCACCACAATTTGGCCACGGAAATACTTGATTCAAGGTGGCGAGGGCGCCAGGTGGAGTACTTGGTGGCTTGGAAGGGAGAACCTGGGTCAGAAAACACGTGGGTTCCCGCGGAGGCAATCACTGACGGGTATCTGGTGGAGGAATTTCACCGCCTGTTCCCGGACAAACCCAAACCACTAGCGAGATTCTGGGAGGAGCAATTTGGAACCACAGACGATGAAGAGGATTTTGTGGGTTTTTCTGCCTCCGAAGGGGAGGGAGAAGAGGCTTCGGAGGAAGAAGAATCAGACTGGGAGGCCCACCCCGAGGGAAGGGATCAGAACGGGTGGGAAGCGGGTTTTGAATCCTCAGAGGATGACGACAGCTCCTTCCGGGGGTTCCCCGCATCGTCGGCCAAAGAAAGGGACAAAGTTGGATCAACAGGTTGGGCCGGGAGTGGAGGGGGTCCTGGGGGGGAGGTGGATGTCAGGGAACTGACATCGGAGCTAGAGGTGGAGGGAAGGCTCTCAAATGATGCTGGAGAAGGGCCCAGCAGGGAGAGAGGCAGCTCAGCAGATGGGGAAGCAATTCAGCGCAACACCAGGAATAAAGAGGGGCAGATGGGGGAATCGGCGAGAGGGCTCCCAGACTCTTCACCGGACACCAGCGGGGAGAGCACGGGTCCTCCGCTACCCACGCCCTCCCTGCGCAGAAGACTTCCGCACAGAGAGAGTAGGAGGAGACTGGGTGTCAAACAACTTTTATGTTGGAAAAGGTTTAAGAAACGCCCACTGACGGATTCTGCTAGCGACTGAGGCAGCCACGAAGTGAAGGGCTGTCCAGACTAAAAGGTTTAACAAGGCAACAAAGCCAGGAGAGGCGGCAACTTACGCACGAGCAACCCATACTCTTTACAGAAAGCTTCCACGTTTAGGAAGCAAACAACCCAGATCACAAGGTCCCCTACAGGAGATAAATTATCTTCCCATTAACCCCGGGGGCAACTGTACAGTTTTCCAGGCATACCTCAGAGTTCTAGCCTTAACGTCAGACCCTCTAAGTGGCCCTCCAAGTCCAAGATTTACAGAAGCCATTCCGGTTTCTGATGTGATGCCGGAATGTCCGCCTTTTCCTTATCTCTCGCTTGCACTACTGCAATGCGCTCTATGTAGGGCTACCTTTGAAAGTGACCCAGAAACTACAATTATTCCAGAATGCGGCAGCTAGACTGGTGATTGGGAGTGGTCGCCAAGACCACATAACATCGGTCTTGAAAGACCTACATTGGCTCCCAGTACGTTTCCAAGCACAATTCAACATATTAGTGCTGACCTTTACTTCTTCTTTGGCGATCACTCATAGCTGAGTAAGATTGTCTTCCATAAACACGATTTTAACAATTCCTCTTAGCACACTTCTCCCTTGCATTCTGAGTTCAAGTGTCTTCAAAGTCCATAACACCTTTGGTAAAGGTTGTTCTCCAACTAGAGCGCTCGCAGGCCAGTGTTTCCCAGTTGTTGGTGTTTATACTACATTTTTTTTAGATCAGCCTCGGCCCAGTATACCTGAAGGAGCGTCTCCACCCCCATCGTTCAGCCTGGACACTGAGGTCCAGCTCCGAGGGCCTTCTGGCGGTTCCCTCACTGCAAGAAGGGAGGTTACAGGGAACCAGGCAGAGGGCCTTCCCAGTAGTGGCGCCCACCCTGTGGAACGCCCTCCCTTCAGATGCCAAGGAAATAAACAACTATCTGACTTTTAGAACACATCTGAATGCAGCCCTGTTTAGGGAAGAGTTTAATGTTTTATGTTTTGTCACTTTATATTAATCCTCATTGTTCAGACCAGACACTGAGATCCAGCTCCAAGGGCCTTCTGGTGGTTCCCTCGCTGCGAGAAGCCAAGTTACAGGGAACCAGGCAGAGGGCCTTCTCGGTAGTGGCACCCTCCCTGTGGAACTCCCTCCCATCAGATGTCAAAGAGATAAACAACTACCTGACATTTAGAAGACTTCTGAAGGCAGCCCTGTTCAGGGAAGTTTTTAATGTGTGACATTTTAATGTATTTTTAATCTTTGTTGGAAACCGCCCAGAGTGGCTGGGGAAACCCAACCAGATGGGCGGGATATAAATAAATTATTATTATTATTATTATTATTATTATTATTATTATTATTATTAAAATTAAAATGGAGTCATGCAACTCCTCATCCAAGAAGATAAGTAACTATACAACCTTTAGAAGACACCTGAAGGCCAGCCCTGTATAGGGATGTTTTTAAACATTTAATGCCTTATTATGTTTTATATATGTTGAAGTGGCTGGGCAACCCAGTCTGATGGGCGGAGTATAAATGTTATTATATTATTATTATTATTATTATTATTATTATTATTATTGAATAGGGCATGTCTATTTTCATCGGAGAATGGGAGGATATGCATCCCTCACTCACATAGTCCAAAACTGGCACAAATATTCCAATTGTCACTGTTCCTTTATGGTACCCTCTCCCCCCCCCCCTTTCTTGTTTAGCACAAAACCAGCTACAGAGAAAGCTGCCCCTTAGGAAGCACTCTCAGATATTGGCTATAAATGTGAAAGACCAGACAATGAACAATCAGTTGCAACATTTTCCCCACAGAACAATCAATACACAGGAAGGAAAGGGATAAAATGATTTTTTAAAAATAATAAAGTTCCCCAGTACGGATGGATTCACCTCTGAGATTTATATATCACACGGATATAAATAATTGGCAAAACTTTCACCATCCTTAACAGAAATGAGGAATGCAGGTATGTGGAAGCAAAGAAGAGTTCCAGCCTCTTGGAAGGAAGCAAAAATTATTATAATTGCTAGCCCTGGAAAAGCTCCAGCAGAAGTTGTCTCCTATAAAACAATAGGTTTCCAAAACTTAGAATGTTAAAATATCAACATGGGTATTGGCAACCAGGTTGAACAAAACAAATGGGTCTTGGTCCAGTGTACCTGAAGGAGCGTCTCCACCCCCATCGTTCTACCCGGACACTGGGGTATAAATAATACATTATTATTATTATTATTATTATTATTATTATTATTAAATCACAAGTCTATTGACAGCAATCCAAATGTCTGTCATCTAGGTGAAAAATTAATTTGGAAATTAATTAACATTATGTTAAAGAGAAGGTCCGTATAGTGAAAGCTATGGTTTTCCCAGTAGTGATGTATGGAAGTGAGAGCCGGACCATAAAGAAGGCTGATCGCTAAAGAATTGATGCTTTTGAATTATGGTGCTGGAGGAGACTCTGGAGAGTCCCATGGACTGCAAGAAGAACAAACCTATCCATTCTGAAGGAAATCAGCCCTGAGTGCTCACTGGAAGGACAGATCGTGAAGCTGAGGCTCCAATATTTTGGCACCTCATGAGAAGAGAAGACTCCCTGGAAAAGACCCTGATGCTGAGAAAGATAGATGGCACAAGGAGAAGGGGACGACAGAGGACGAGATGGTCGGACAGTGTTCTCGAAGCTACCAGCATGAGTTTGACCAAACTGCGGGGGGCAGTGGAAGACAGGAGTGCCTGGTGTGCTCTGGTCCATGGGGTCACGAAGAGTCGGACATGACTAAACAACTAAACAACAACAACAACAATGTTAAAGAGAGAGCAGAGGAGCCTTTATTCTCAGCAGGTCTCCAGTGGAGTCCTGTAAGTTAGAGGGATGTTGGCACAACACACTTTGCTGGGGCTAGCCTTGAATGCTCCATCACCTGTAGAGGAATCAGACTCCTGGGCCCTGACAGTTTGCACCCATTTCTGTGTCTGTTCTCTGGTTTCTCGGCTGAAATAGGAATCTAGTGGACCTGCGTACAGCACCAAAGATGTGGGGCAGGAAAGGTACATGATTAATACCAGCCAGCTTTTGAAGTTCAAAGAGTTACATCTTTTTAGATGTCACACCAGCTGTGATTTTTCTGATCAGTTTTCAGTCCCAGTTATTCGGCTTTTTGTAAAGGTATTTCCGTTGAGTGTTTTATTAATGGAGGTGATGAATACTTGTCACAGTGGAGAATTGTGAATAAGTTTAAAGGATCTAAGTGTCCTTTTTACCTGCAAAATCTTGATCGGCAGCAGCTCTTCCGATTATAATAGCTTTCTGCCACCCAATTTAAGCAACAGAATAAGGCAGTCAGAAGCATAAATAGGCCAGAGAGCATAAAAGCACAGCAGAGGCTGATAAAACAGAAACAAAGCGCATAGACAGAGGGCTCAAATTAATAGATCTGCCCCACCCTCATCCACCCAGAATGCAGAAAGATGTGTTACTGCCCTTGAGCAATGGCCAGATTCAGGGATGGGAGGTTCCTTTCTTTATTGGTCTTTAAGAAAGGGGGGGGATTAGTAAAAAGCCACCCAATTTGCACTTCTTGAACCAATATGCGATCCAAAACACAGCTGTCCTTAGGAATTCACACTGCCTATGTTTCCCAGTGATGTATGGAAGTGAGAGCCAGACCATAAAGAAGGCTGATCGCTAAAGAATTGATGCTTTTGAATTATGGTGCTGGAGGAGACTCTGGAGAGTCCCATGGACTGCAAGAAGAACAAACCTATCCATTCTGAAGGAAATCAGCCCTGAGTGCTCACTGGAAGGACAGATTGTGAAGCTGAGACTCCGATACTCCCTGGGAAAGACCCTGATGTTGGGAAAGATAGAGGGCACAAGGAGAAGGGGATGACAGAGGACGAGATGGTTGGACAGTGTTCTCGAAGCTACAAACATGAGTTTGACCAAACTGCGGGAGGCAGTGGAGGACAGGAGTGCCTGGCGTGCTCTGGTCCATGGGGTCACAAAGAGTCGGATACAACTAAATGACTAAACAACAACAACAAATGTTGGTTAAGCAGTTTAAGAAAGCTTGGCTTGATGAAATCACAGAATAGTAGAGCTGGGAGTAACAATCATCTAGTCCAACCCCCTGCAATGCAGGAATCTTTTGCCCAACGTGAGACTCGAACTCGCAACTCTGAGAGCAAGAGTCTCATGGTCTACCGGCTGAGCTATCCCGCACAGTCACGATTGCAAGGAACCTAGAACTGCGATTCACAAAGCAGCAACAGGTGTAAGATCTCTAGGATCACAAGAAAAAAGCAAAATGTCTTTTGAGGATGTGAAGTAAAATGTCTAATCAGGAAAGCATTCTAAGAGAGGAAGAGTAGCAAGAACAGTGGTACCTTGGTTCTCAAACGCCTTGGTACTCAAACGCCTTGGTTCCAAAATGCCGAAAACCCGGAAGTATGTGTTCTGGTTTTTGAACATTTTTCGGAAGCCGAACATCCAATGCAGCCATTGGCTATTGTTTCCAGGGCACCTGCACCAATCAGAAGCTGCGCCTTGGTTTTCGAACATTTCAGAAGTCAAACAGACTTCCATAACGGATTAAGTTTGGCGCTTTTGTTTTTGCTCTTTATTTTGCGTTTTTGTTTTTGAGGCTCTTTCGGTTAATTTGTTTTTGTGATTGTGTGGAGCCCAGTTCAGCTACTGATTGATTGATTGATTGATTGATTCTGTGACTGCAGAAATGGATAAAAGCCCTCCATCCAAACAATGACTATCACCAGTGCAGGTAAGAAAAAGTATTTTTTTCCCCATTTTTATCATCTACAATACTGTCTTTTTTATTTTATAGTACAGTACATTGATTGTTGCTTTCATTTTATGGATCAATGGTCTCGTTAGATAGTAAAATTCGTGTTAAATTGCTGTTTTAGGGGTTATTTTTAAAAGTCTGGAACGGATTGATCTGTTTTGCATTACTTTCTATGGGAAAGCGTGCCTTGGTTTTGGAACGCTTTGGTTTTGGAACGGGCTTCCGGAACGGATCGAGTTTGAGAACCAAGCTACCACTGTAGTAAGAGATTAATCTGTGTGAGTGCGTGTCATTCCCTGATGTCTGTCTGTGAGAATGCAAGTATGAGGATTTTTTCCCAGCTCCGGGTGCCCTGGTTGACTCTTCTTTGAGAGCATCTTTTCTCCCTCAGGCAGCAGCCTATATTTGCTCTCGCTGTTCCTCATTGTACAAAAGTGACCTGGTGCTGTGACAGCTTATTGGCACTCTCCAAGTCACTAAGGCAGAATTCGTGGGGGTTTTTTCCCTATGATTATCCTCACCCATCCCTTTAGGGCTATGATTAATTCATAGCATGTCAGCGACAGAGCCTTCCATCGCCGTTCAGAGTGAGAAGGGTCCTCTTCCCAGAGCCGCCCTGAGACCACTGTGAAATTTGTACAGGCAGTCCCACCAGGTAGTCAATCTTGTAAAAGCACAGATATTACAAAGTAAATACAAGTGATCTATTTGTTTAAGGTTATTACTCTGACCGAGAGGGTATTAAAACAATCTTTTGACTGGCAAAAGATAGCTGGCTGCCATTTCCCGCTGGATTGGAGCAAATAGGTTTTTGTTCTCCCCCTCGACTGTTCCATCTCACCTCCTCTTTTTCGCTACCTCTGAGCGCTCAGGAAGTTCATCAGTTTTCCGCTGATAGGGAGATTGGCATGCATAGCACAACGGAGTCATTGAAATTCAGTCCATACACAAGTCTAAATTAGGGGGAGGGGGGCCTTTCGCCAGTAATAACACCTTGATCTGCGGAGACATAAAACTTAAACTTCACATCAAGTCAGTGTCCAATCACATCGTTTGATTTTTTGAAATTTCATCTCTTAATACATCCGAAAGCGCATGTATCAGATGTCGAACTCTGCCTTCAGAAGTAATTAGGACTGCAGCTGTTGGAAGGCTTCATTCTGAGCTCTGATCACAGTGGCATAGCTGAAATGTTTCACAAGATGCAAGCTTACTCCCTATTGATCTGAAACGGAGATCAATGCTTCTCGCCGACCACTGTCCCTTTACTGGAAACAATCAAGGGTGAGGAACCTGGAAATTCAGACTGAAAAGTATAAAAGTAGCTCTAGTATTAGGGACGGGAGTCTAAGTAACAGTATTACTCATGGTGGTAGCAGCAGTGGAGCAGTCTGTGGTAGTCTCACTCAGAGCACACCCATTGAAAGGAATAGGCATGGCTAATGTAGGTCCATTAATAGGTCAGCTTTGAGCATACCTGAGTTGTATACTGCCCACCATCTTCTTACAGTTTTCATAGAAAATATGTTGGATTTGCACCCAAATCCCCACCCAGGGTATAAATATACAAGCAGGAATTGTTTTATGGGCAGCCGAAGTAAATTGAGAAAGGTTAAACGATTTAAGATGAAATATTAAATCATTACATTATTTTAAAGGATTTAAGTGTAAATTAGATTAAAATCTATAATATGATGCAGTATCATAGGGAAATATTGGAAACACCTTGGAAGAAGGGTGAGGAGCCAGCTTTATAAATTTGCATTAAATGTGAAACAATTCAATACTGATTTGTTAAAAGTTATGAAACTCAATAAAAATTTAATTGGCAACTCCCCACCAAGCTATGCGCTCACTATCTCGTGACTGAATTAGACTTTCCCATGTCTTCCAGGAGCCTTAATCCACGAATTACAGTTAACATGTTTCCCTCTGCCTTCCCTGAGTTCAGCAACATTCCGTTATATCAAAAGAAAGAACTATAACCAATGTAAATCCTTACATGGGCACTGGATTGTTTATGCCAATAATGGAGATTGAATGGGGGGTAGGTAAAGGACCCCTGGTCAGTTAAGTCCAGTCAAAGGCGACTATGGGCTCGTCTCGCTTTTCATGCTGCGGGAACTGGTGTTTGTCCACAGACAGCTTTCCAGGACATGTGGCCAGCAGGACTAAACTGCTTCTGGCGCAACGGAACACCGTGACAGAAACCAGAGTGCATGAAAACGCTGTTTGCCTTTCCGCCACAGTGGTACCTATTTATCTACTCGCGCTGGTGTGCTTTCGAACTGCTAGGTTAGCAGGAGCTGGGACAGAGCAAAGGGAGCTCACCCTGTCGTGAGGATTCGAACTACTGACCTTCCGATCACCAGTTGACCAGTACAGTCGTACCTTGGAAGTCGAACGGAATCCATTCTGGAAGTCCATTCAACTTCCAAAACTTTCAGTTCGGCTTCTGAAAATTGTTAAAAAACCAGAACACTGACTTCTGTGATGGAAACCAGAGTGCACAGAAATGGCGTTTACCTTCCTCCTTACCTATTTGTCTACTTGCACTGGCTCCATCGTGGGGAATCAAACTGCCGACCTTCTGATCAGCAAGCCCAAGGGGCTCAGTGATTTAGACCACAGGGCCACCCGTGTCTCATGGATTGTTTATGCCAATAATGGAGACTGAATTGAAACATGGGTACTGATCCTGGAGAAGATGATCCAGTGCTATTTTTCTAGAAAAATAGGTGCCAGAACTCTCTTGTTCCCTTATAATGGCACCCAACTGAGAGATGCCACAACTGAGTTGGTCATATAAGGCCAGGTGGAAATACCTTTTGGCAGAATATAAAGAAATATCTGTGGGGTAAGTCACTTGCATGAGTATGGAGGAGACCTCTCAAGATGGTGCCTAGAAAACTAAACGTCTGTAGAACCTTGGCTGTGGAGGCAGCAAGTTTTGTGTGGTTCTGAGTGCCAAAGAGTCATGTGACAACAACCACCTGACCTGTCCCCCGCATCTGTCCATTGATTTCCCAGAGGTGCCTGCATGGACGTTCCAGAGATAAGAACAAGGCACAGAACAGCCTCTCGTCTGCTGTACATTTTCGCTCTTGTGAAGAAGCGTATCGAGCGCAGCCTTGCAACCCGGTTACCAGCTGCCTCCTCCCGTTGGCCTTTTCCGCTGTGGGATCAATGAAGACCCGCCGATTGCCACCTGCTCCAGATCAGAAAGCACAGCTACAGAAACATCTGGGCCTTTTCTTTCCTACAGCTTGCACTTGCGCTAAGTTATGGCTCCTATTTCTGGCAACACGTGTTTGCTTTGTTGCTCGGCTTTTTTGGAGTCAATAGAAAATAAAGGTCACTTTGACTGAAATATCTAGTTGCCGGAGAAAGACACAACAAAGGGAGATCATAATTTCCGCCGCTGCATTGTTTTGCAAGCTGAATGCGCCTCTTTTCACAGAGCTCCTGATCTTTGAAACCAATGGGAGTTTGGCTATTGATTTCAGCGAGGAGAGGAGAGAGACTGATTTACATATGCAATTAGGAGACAAGTAGGAACAGAGTCTTAGTTAGGCCAGCTTCATGCTGATTTGTTTCTCTTGATCTCTTGTATCATGTTTGACATCTGTCAAAAGGTGGTGGTGGGGGACGGGACTGCCAGCTGGCAGAAGGATGGAAAGGAGACCATACTCCAAGGTTGTGGAGACAGACAATGTGTTTATGAAGGTCATTCAAAAACCTTCCTCCCATTTCCCCCCCAAATACAAACTTTTGGACTTAGGTTCAAAAGGGATAGTGGAGTGGATGCAACTTCTGCCTGGTGTAGGGACAAGAAGGGAGAGTGTCTTGTGGGTTTCACTGAATTTCAGACTTCTAGGGCAGCAAGAACAAACACAGAATTCCTGCTTAAAAGAAAAGAAAAAGAGGAGGGCCATTTCTCTCTTCCTTTTTTTTTTAAGTTATGCTTTTCATATTTATTCATTTTACAATCATTTTAACACTTCAAAACTTGACTTCCTTCCCCCCCTCTTTCTGCGGTTCCTTCAATTTATTTTTAACATCTTCTGCATATCCAAATTAACTTCATTTGCTCATTTGTTCATCTACTTTAAATATATACTCTTATAAAACTACTGGTTATTACAATAATCCTGCCAATGTTCTTATCTGTTTACAATTTATCTGTAAATATTCCATAAACCATTTCTATTCTTTTATAAAAAGTTTGTTGTCTTGATTTCTTATTCTTCTGGTAAGTTCCGCCATTTCTGCATGTTCCATAAGTTTTTGCATCCATTCTTCTTTTGCTGGGACTCCTGCTTCTTTCCATTTTGGGGCAAGTAACATTCTTGCTGGGAAAGATTGAGGGCACAAGGAGAAGGGGACGACAGAGGACGAGATGGTTGGATAGTGTTCTCGAAGCTACCAGCATGAGTGTGACTAAACTGCGGGAGGAAGTGGAAGACAGAAGTGCCTGGCGTGCTCTGGTCCATGGGGTCATGAAGAGTCGGACACGACTAAACGACTAAACAACAACAAAGCTGAGTCCCAGGAAACTGCCTTGTACTGAGACAGACCATTGGACCCTCTTGTTCGGTATTGTTTACACTGATCCGCCACTGAGCTATGGCCCTTCCTAAGGGAAGAAGCACCCTTTGGAGACAGGGGTCTCTCTTTGTGGACGTCATGGATTTCACTGCTTGCGCCCTGGAAAAGAGGAACCGAAGAGCTGTTGATTTCCATCGCAGACCTGGTTAGAGAAAGCCTCTCCTCCTTCCGGAGGGGAGGGATTGTGAGCGGGAGACGATTCCCGCTCCACTCACGGGGCGTCCTGCCCCCTGCCCTGTCATCATCGCTGGCGTGCCACGCCTCCCAGTTGGGCACCCAATCGGGTGACACTGCGGGGACGTGGTTTAGCCGCTCAAATGCGACCGCGTCAGCTCTCCCCGCCATTGCGCTCCTGATTTTCCACGAGTCACCCACCCACCACTCCCTGTAGGGCGTAGCTTCTTGCTCGACCTAGCTATGGACCCATGGTTGGTCGCCCTGGTTGCCCAGGGGGCCTGGTAGGAGTTTTTTCCAATTGGCAAATTGGCACCGGCCTCTTGGTTTTTCTTCGTCTACCTCGTAGCAATCGTCACAACTTTCTTGGTATTTGGCGGTTAGGCATTGGAATGTGCTGTTGGTGTATGGAAGGGCAAGGTGTGGCCATCGCCTACCCCTTCACTTATGGGTATTCCGTTAAAGGAATCCAGTGGTCGTGGATTCTGTCCGATGCCTGTGTGGCGGGGGGCCATGGCACGACCCCCGGTGACATCAGGTGAGAGCTTATAGTTGTATTTGCATCAACAGGCTCCCCCTACTGGTGGTTAACCCCTAGTCAGACTCACCCCTCTCCGAGTGGGTGGAGTCAAATTTGCTGTGGTCCAATGCCTAAGCCAATACCTTCTCACATGCTGTAATCAATAAAGTTGTGGCCTTTTTCTTGCCCATTAACCTAATATACTGTGTCCACGTGTCTTCATTCCCCAAGCAGGGATCGGGTCCTTGAATCACAAAGCTTTATGTTCACGTCCAACAGGAAAGGTAAAGATTGGCAAAGCTGTTCGAATTACAGCCCATTTGTCCGCTTCCACAGTGATGTGCGGGCAAGGGGATTGTTGAGCAAATCTCATTTATTGCTTTGCAAGCATTTGGGCTCAAGGAGTGTTTGCCGTGCGGTTGATCATTACCCAGAAATGTCCAGGAATCTCGCGGTGTACATAGGATTTCCCATCTCCCGGCAACCCATTCCTGCAGATCTTTATTTCTGACACATCCTGCAGCCTCAGACTCTGCACTAATCTGCCTCCATCTTCAACTCTGCAGAGGGTTGAGAAGCTCTCAAGCTCCTTTTGATTAGCACACCTTTCACCGAGTGTTCGGCGCGGAATAACTAACACGGCAGCGGTGTGCCTCTCGCAGCTATTTGAGAATCTAGACCAGCCCTTTGTACAAAAGGAATAATTCCCCCCCATTTTCCTTTCTTTTCTAATCCGTATACTGCAAATGTTGAACTAAGCAGGGATTTCTTTAGAGCCACACACATTTCATACTGTTAAACAAGGCAGAATTCAGTTTCAAATAGAAGTGCAGAACTTCTTAACAGGATCCTCAAAGGACTGTTGCTCCATCACACTGGAAGAGTGTACTGTTCAAACTGGGATCCATTTCAATCAGGGTTTGAGCTGGTTTTGGCACAGAAACTGCTTTGGTCGCCCTGTATTGTGGGTCATACTTTCCCCATCTTTGATTTAAAGGAAAGGGAGAAATTAAGAAGAAATGAATTACAATTACAGTGGTACCTTGGTTCCCAAACATCTTGGTTTCCAAACGCCGAAAACCGAGAAGTAAGTGTTCCGGTTTTCGAAAGTTTTTTGGAAGCTGAACGTCCGATGTGGTTGTCGGCTAGTTTTCGGGGCGCCTGCACCAATCAGAAGCTGTACCTTGGTTTTCGAACATTTCGGAAGTCAAACGGACTTAAATTTGAAAACCAAGGCACCACTGCATTTGCTGCTTTTGTTTTTCCTATTTATTTTACGTTTTTGTTTTTGAGGCTTTTTCGGTTCATTTGTTTTTGTGACTGTGTGGAACCCAGTTCAGCTACTGACCGACTGGTGGTGTGACTGTGGAAATGGATAAAAGCCCCCCAATCCAAACAATGACTATCATCAGTGCAGGTAAGGGGAAAAAATTAATTTTAATTTTTATCATCTACAATACTACAGTGGTGCCTCAGGTTACATACGCTTCAGGTTACAGACTCCACTCACCCAGAAATATTACCTTGGGTTAAGAACTTTGCTTCAGGATGAGAACAGAAATCGTGCAGCGGCGCGGCAGCAGCGGGAGGCCCCATTAGCTAAAGTGGTGCTTCAGGTTAAGAACAGTTTCAGGTTAAGAATGGACCTCCAGAACGAATTAAGTATGTAACTAGAGGTACCAACTGCATTGATTATTGCTTTCATTTTATGGATCAATTGTCTCGTTAGAGAGTAAAATTCATGTTAAATTGCTGTTTTAGGGGTTGTTTTTAAAAGTCTGGAACTGATTAATCTGTTTTGCATTATTTTCTATGGGAAAGCATGCCCTGGTTTTAAACGCTTTGGTTTTGGAACGGACTTCTGGAACGGATTATGTTTGAGAACCAAGGTACCACTATACTAGCTCTGTCCATGTAGAATCCCTCACCTCATTCCAGAAGCCTACCTAGAGGAGAGAGGAAACTCCTCTTTGAAGAGTTGCTTTAGGGGAACTAGCTGGGCTTTGCATCTTGGCCAGTGTGCTTTGGTTAGGTTTTGTTTTGCGATGTCACCATTGAGGAAGTTTCATGCTGTGCTCCAGAGCACTCAGAACTAAACTTGCTGCTCCTCTCTCCAATATTTGGGTTTTTTCCAGCCAGAACTCAGTTCTGGCACCTCTCAGATGGGTGGCATTGTCATTATAAGCCAACTGGAGGCATTCATGGAGAGTTCTGGCACCTCTTTTTCTAGAAAAATTGCACCGGGTTTAAACATCTGAAGTCATAGGTTCCAGCATCCAATTCTTTACTTTGATCCAACAAGGCAGCCTCACAATTATGCAGCAGACTCACGTCTGGGTCAAATTTTAGGTGTGCCTATTTTACATTCCCATTTTGGAGAAGAGTTAGATGCAACAAACAATTTTATGGACTCCACCATAAAAAAAGGTACCTAAAACCCTTTTGAAGTGGTGACGGGAGTATTAAAATCCATCTGAAACGTAAACACACAAGGATAGTGTCAGAAAATGGAATTACTTTACCTTTATTGTACTTTATTGTCTGCCTATTGACCATGAAACCAAACTGCTCTCTGCAGCATGTTCAATTTGCTCCTGGAAACTTCCTTAAATCAAATTTAGAATGTTTGAGGATCTCTCGGGGGAACAAATAAAAATAAATAACATAGCAAAACGGCTTGGAAGTGTCCAGTCAACAGTCATCAGATCTGACAGCCTGAACGAGACATTTGGAAAACAATGAAGGTGTCCTCCTTGATTCACCACGAGCTGTTTACTGGCATATATTTGCTCTTCTTTATGCTACTACTAATACAAAAAAGCAAGCAAGGCATCCATTTTGGCAAAGGAAGCCCATTATTTTGACTAATAATCACGTGTTTGTCTCTGTGCACACATAACTCCTGCATAGATAGGTGTGTACATTCCCTTCCACAGAGCAGGCAGTTCTCCATGAAGATAAAAAAAAACCCAAGCTATTCCCCACCCTTCAACATTTCTCTGAGGAAAATTGTTGTTGTTTAGTCGTTTAGTCGTGTCCGACTCTTCGTGACTCCATGGATTAGAGCACGCCAGGCACTTCTGTCTTCCACTGCCTCCCGCAGTTTAGTCAAACTCATGCTGGTAGCTTCGATAACACTGTCCAAACATCTCGTCCTCTGTCGTCCCCTTCTCCTTGTGCCCTCCATCTTTCCCAACATCAGGGTCTTTTCCAGGAAGTCTTCTCTTCTCATGAGGTGGCCAAAGTATCAGAGCCTCAGCTTCACGATCTGTCCTTCCAGTGAGCACTCAGGGCTGATTTCCTTCAGAATGGATTGGTTTGATCTTCTTGCAGTCCATGGGACTCTCAGGAGTCTCCTCCAGCACCATAATTCAAAAGCGTCAATTCTTCGGCGATCAGCCTTCTTTATGGTCCAGCTCTCACTTCCGTACATCACTACTGAGAAAACCATAGCTTTAACTATACGGACCTTTGTTGGCAAGGTGATGTCTCTGCTTTTTAAGATGCTCTCTAGGTTTGTCATTGCTTTTCTCCCAAGAAGCAGGCGTCTTTTAATTTCATGACTGATGTCACCATCTGCAGTGATCATGGAGCCCAAGAAAGTAAAATCTCTCACTGCCTCCATTTCTTCCCCTTCTATTTGCCAGGAAGTGATGGGACCAGTGGCCATGATCTTAATGATGGTGAAAGAGGAGAGCACAAAATATGGTTTGCAGCTCAACATCAAAAAAACGAAGATCATGGCTGAGGAAAATAGGGATGTCCTATTCCATAATAACAATTTCACTATTCATATCCCACCCATGTGACTGGGTTGCTCCAGCCCCTCTGGGCAGCTTCCAACATTATAAAAACATAATCAAACATTTAAAAACGTAATCATACATTTAAGAACCTACCTATACAGAACTGCCTTCAGATGGCTCAGGGATTGGGTAATTCCATGCCCTCCAACATTTCTCCGTTGGAAATAGGAATGACCTATGGGAAAGCAGGACATTCCAGAATCAAATTAAAAACTGGGTCAGCTTCTGTATATCCAGGACTGTCCCTAGAAAACAGGGACACTTGGAAGGTCTGCTCTTCCCCTCTATGGAATTAATAGAGACATAGGTGTAGCCAGGATTTATGTTGGGGGTGGCAAGACCTGTCATCATCCTCTGCCTGGTTCTGTCTAGCAGATTTGGAATGAAATATCTCAACCACAGTTGTTTTAAATTACTTTCTTCCGCCCCCAGGTGCTCAGAAAAAATCCGTCAAAATCTTCACTCATTTGAAAACTAGGAAGTCAAATGAAAAATTAACATCAGGGAGTACCTTTCATGCGGTTAACTCTTGCAAATTTCCAAAGAACACACCGTTTTTATCTTATTTTTTCAAAAATCAAAACTGAAACAAGTTGTCTTCGATTTGTTGAAAACCTTTTCAGCACTTCCTTCTCAAATTCCTCCTTTCCCCCCCAATGCAGCTTTCCTGTGCACACTCAGGACACTGCTACACAGCTGCAAATGAAACGTTTTCAATGTACAATGTACAAGTGTGACACTAGGTGGCGACAGTGAGCTATGCCAAATTCAATGTATTTTTCAAAACGTTTGTTTAAAAAGCGTTTTTTGTGTGTGCGTGTTGATTCTACCTCAGTAAGCATATGCCATCGAAATGCTCCCCTCTAATTGTGGAACTCAGCCAGGTCTTTACTCCCCACAAGGTACTGAATGGCAGGTCTATGGTACAAGGTCATCTTTTTTGGCAGAGTAACAGATTCCCACCTCTTTTACCAAGTCTTCTATGTTCAGCTCTTTTAACTGCTTTTTGCTGAGTTTTTTCTCCTTCCACATGATGTGTCATAGTTCAGCTTTGGACATTTCCATTTCAAATATTCTGTTTATTTCTACTTTTAGTTAAGCATTTTTACTTGTTTACTCGATGGGGGGGAGGCAGCTGTCCCTCCTGGCTACACCCATGAACAGAGAAGCTCTTGCATCTCAAATTCCAGAAAGATCCTTTACAGTTCCCACCTCACTTTTGACCCAAAGTAACATCATTTATTAAGGATCTTTAAAGAGCTTATCTCCCCCCACCCCCCAAAAAAATTTTTAAATCCTGAGAACTGTGGTTCACACACACTGAGCTACAATTCCCAATACCCTTTAACAAGAACTTCAGGTTGAGAGCAGAGCATAAAATGAGAGCAT
This sequence comes from Podarcis pityusensis, assembly GCF_964106645.2. NCBI lineage: Eukaryota > Metazoa > Chordata > Lepidosauria > Squamata > Lacertidae > Podarcis > Podarcis pityusensis. Next base: position 66,633,762 of record NC_138035.1, read on the forward strand.
ATAATGAAAATCTTCTCCACACAAATCTTTCCCCTCCACCAAAAAATACCACTAGATACTGGAGAAAAGAATTGTATTCTACTAGAATGTTTCTCTCGGATATCTAGTTTTCTACATAGAGAAAATCTTTGGATGAAAAACATTCCCAGACAAAGTGCTACATCCCAGACAAAGGTTTGCCACTTCAGTCAGAACCAGGCTTTTAACACCGGTCTCAGAACACATGAAAGCATTTTAATGGCTTGTTAAATTGAAGTCACTGTGTCAACATGACCTCAGAGAAACCTCTCTTAGCACTGGAGTCCAGTTCATTTTTATTTTTTTTCCAGGACGGCAAGAGTTTTCTGTTTAGGCAACTCAATTACAAAACTCCGGATTTTCTCTCTGTGTCAAAAAGTTCTGAAAGAAATAAATTGGGGGGGGGGGAGAGACCCTTCTCTGCTGAAACGATTATTTGCCTGCATATAAATTAGAAGCAATCAATGGTACAAAACAGCATCAAGTTCATTTGAAAAGAAATTGATTAAATTGCCGAGGTTTTCAAAGGAAACAGATTTACAGTTCGGGCCCTCGCAATTTTCTTCCAAACAAAGGGCTTTTGCTTCTCTCTGATAGTTCAGCATCTCTTGGAACAACAGCGATGGATAACTTCTTTGTTGTGCCTGCTAAGTAGGTATGTTTGTGTTCTGCTTCTTCGTGGTTTCTTTAAAAAGAAAAGAAAAGAAAAATCCTAATGAATAATGGGAAACTACAGCTGCTTCTAATTCCTAATATTACAGGTTCTACTAACCCTGGTGAAATTTCTGTTATTCTTCCATTTCTGCTTTGTCCATTTAGATTTTAGAATCGAAGCTGGTTTATTCGTGCATTTACTGCCCTCAAGTGCTTGGCTGCAATATTGCAGTGGTGAGATGCTTTTCCAGACTGAAACTCATCCAGACTATGGAACTGCTTTCTGTTACATATCACTCATGTATTTCCTGATCTTACTCTGGTTGCCATGGGCAGCATTGCTGAAGAAGGGAAATTCAGGGATAGGTCAAGATGATGTTCAACTCCAACTCCCATCAGCCCCAGTCAACATAGCCAATAGCCAGGAATGATGGGAATAACTCAGACAGAAATTTGCCGGTGCCAAAAAAGGTTATTTATGTATGCCACTACTGTGGCTCATGTTTTGTTAGTCCCAAAATGGAAAATGAGCAAAGTCCCAGCTAAAGACGAAATGGCAATTTAAACTGATGGAATAAGTGCAGCTTGCGGACCTAACATATAGAATAAGAGAACAAGAAGAACATATATTTAAAAAGGATTGGAAAATGTTTATTGAATATGTGGAGGGAAATTGTGTATATTTGAAAACACAGGCAGCATCAAGATAAATTCAACAGTATAAACAAGTTTTGATGGATGTAACGATGCAATAGTGAATGGTTCAGTTTTGTATAAAATATGAGGGATTTAGGTTATGCAAAATGAACCATGGAAAGAGAAGACGGGAAGTCGTTGATATTTTAAGGTTGTTTAAATGAATATTCTAAAATGTAAAACAGAAAATGTAATAAAAATTATGGGGGGGGGAATGGGGGGAGTTTCCAATGACATCTGAACAGAACCATATTGGCTACCCCTGGTTTTCACTGAGATGTGTTTCCCACAGGTCTGGAGAGGTGGAGAAAAAAAAAAACCACAAAACCACACGCAGGCATCTTAAGAAGAGAAACGACAATAAATGAAATTTTTAATGTCTGATGTTTTATTGTGCTTTTAATTTTGTTAGGAGGCGCTCAGAGTAGCTGGGGAAACCCAGCCAGATGGGTGGGCTATAAATAAATTATTCTTAATTATTATTATTACAAGAATATTGACACACTTCTTGCCTTTTTTCTACCCTTTGTTCTAAAGGCCACAGGAGCACTTTTGCACTGGACGGCTGCAGCGGAGGGGAACCCTTTCAGAAATGTGCGTGAGAGAAAAATAGAGTACAAAATTTCACCCGACTGCAAGAAAATGCAGGAAGAGGATCTGTGTATCTTATCATCAGTGGGGTCGAAACATCAGTGGAAACACCCAGCATAAGACCAGCTGATTATACGTCGCTCAATATTGCAGTGGAAACGTTTGTTAGAAGCGTTGAGTGGAGAATTGTATCATTGCTTTCTTGAGAGACGTAAAGCGCTTGAACATCACATAGAATATTTTATCTCATTGCACTGCTGGTTTTATAGGATAGCTGAGCAGTTCATGTATCTAGCAGACTGGTTGCTTGCCACTTGGATCTTGTTCCTACCGAAGCTTAAAAACAAAAAAACATTGAAATTCGATGGGCATTTGACAAGCTGCAAGCTGTGACAATCACATATTGGCACCAATGAACCCTCAAGTCTCTTGCTCAACAACAAACCACACCCAATTGCCATAGGCATTAAACCAAAGAATAGGAATGAACAGTGCAGAATTCTCACTCGGAGACTCTCCCAGTTGTCTTCCAGCAGTAGCAAATCAGTACCAAGCCTCCAGCGGACATCATGACATTAAATAAAATAAATCTCACATAAAAACATACAGTACAGCATCAAATCCCATTTTAAAGGTGTGTGGTTTGAGTAGTTTTTAGTAGTGGATGTTTTTTGAAAATGTAAACTTCTTGGCTTCACAAATACAAAGAAAGGCTGAATTGTAGTGGAGGAAAAAGCTGGCAAGTGTTACTGCCTCTCCTGCAGAGAAAATAGATAACTCGGGTAATATTCACCAAACTTAATCTGTTCTGGAAGTCTGTTTGACTTCCGAAATGTTCAAAAACCAAGGCGTGGCTTCTGATTGGTGCAGGCGCCCCGGAAACAATAGCTGACAACCGCATCAGAAGTTCAGCTTCCGAAAAATGTTCAAAAACCAGAACACTTACTTCCTGGTTTTCGGCGTTTGGGAACCAAAGCGTTTGAGAACCAAGGTACCACTGTACTGGCTTATTTATCCATTCCAGGAGCTATTTCCAAGCAACTCTTGCTCATTTTAAAAGGTTCATTTCAGCTTATGTCAAGATTCTCTATCACAAGAAGAGCTATTAGACTAATATTTCACATTAATAGCTAGCCAATTAAGCAGCTGTGTGCGCCTGTGATCATTTCTGGAGCTCTCTGTGAAATTCACTTCTATATTTTTTCATTACTAGCGGAGGGGTAGCAAGAATAAATGCTTTCAGCCTCCCAGGCTTGCTCAGATAAATGCAAGAAGGAGCTCATTCAGTTTTTCAGGTGCCGATCTCCCCCAATGAGACATCAGAGAAAATTATTAACCGCCACCCAGAAGTGAGCTAAGAATTGTTCCCATGTGGGTGTATAACAAAGTGATCTGATCTGTTCTTAGATTTTTATTTTCCTTCTTAAAAACAAAACAAAAAGTAGCTCGTCCCTCCTGAACTGTATATAAAAGGGCGACACTACGTTGTTTGGATGGGAGGATTCTAGAAACAAAAATTTTGAATGGAGACATCCCGAATGACAAAATTACTATTTTCTTATACGCGACAACAGCAGCGAGAATGTTGATAGCCAATAACTGGAAAGGAAATTATATTCCAATCGAAGAATGGCTGAATAAATTATGCAAATACTTGGAACTGGCAAAGTTGACTGATTTGATAAGACAAAAACCAAAAAATATAATCCAGAAACAATGGAAATGCTTAAATGAGTATTTATGTAGACAAGGATTAAATGTAAGGTATTGGTTGTGTTTGGAATAGATTTATGAGAGATTTAGAAAACTTATTGATTAGAATATTGTGTGAGTTTGTATGGGGAAAATACGGAATAACAGATACAATCTTGCTTAAAATGTACATAGGAAGTGCAGTGTAAGCGATGGAAGTCAATCAATGAAATTTTAGTATTATTTTCATATTGAGATATTTGTAGAATAAACTTGGGAGAAATTCTTCCAACTTTTCTTCTTATTTTTTTCTCTTCATTTTTTTCTTTTCTTCTTTCTCTCTCTTTTGTTCCTCTTTTTATGTATATGTGCTTATTTGAAATATATATGTATGTATTTGCAATATTTGCTTATATTTTGTAACAATTATGTTAAATAAACAATAAAATTATTAATGTTATTGTTGTTTAGTCGTTTAGTTGTGTCCGACTCTTCGTGACCCCATGGACCAAGCATACCAGGCACTCCTGTCTTCCACTGCCTCCCGCAGTTTGGTCAAACTCATGCTGGTAGCTTTGAGAACACTGTCCAACCATCTCGTCCTCTGTCATCCCCTTCTCCTTGTGCCCTCCATCTTTCCCAACATCAGGGTCTTTTCCAGGGAGTCTTCTCTTCTCATGAGGTGGCCAAAGTATTGGAGCTTCAGCTTCAGGATCTGTCCTTCCAGTAAGCACTCAGGGCTGATTTCCTTCAGAATGGATAGGTTTGATCTTCTTGCAGTCCATGGGACTCTCAACAGTCTCCAACACCATAATTCAAAAGCGTCAATTCTTTGGCGATAAGCCTTCTTTATGGTCCAGCTCTCACTTCCATACATCACTACTGGAAATTTATTAATAGGTAGCAGTAAAAAACAAAACAAAACAAAAAATAGAAACAAAAACTTAAGTCAGTTTTGCATTGCCATATTTTGTTATTTTAGGTAGATAAGCTCATTATGCCAGGAGAATGGGGGTGTTTTGGAGGTGGTGAGTCTAGCTCAAAGCTCTCATGAGCTTTCATTCATGCACACTAAAGTATAACCCCCCTATGTGTGAGTGCAGAGAGCCATCACTATTCACTGACTCACTCCGTCAAACTAGAGATAATTCACCAAGCCCTCTGCTTTAGAGACAGTACTTTTTCATCTACTGCCTTTGTCCAAAGAACGAAAATCACCTCCAATTTCAATCCTTTCCCAGTGGATATGAGGCTTGTTAAAATCCAGTCTTTGCCCTTTTCAAAGGAACAGTATTTTGCATTTTCTCCCACTGCCTGATATTCTACATATCTGCACTTGTGCCATGGTTCCAGCTAGACATTCTCGCTTCCATTACCTTCTCGTCTTCAACGCACTTCTAAGCCAATGCCCTCATTGGGACTAAAATAATAATAATCCTCCAACATTTCTCCAGTGAAAATAGGGATGGCCTATTCTATAATAACAATAATTTTAATTATACCCTGCCCATCTGGCTGGGCTTCCCCAGCCACTCTGAGCAGCTCCCAACAGAATATTAAAAACAAAATAAAACATCTATTTATTTATTTATTTATTTATCAAACAGTAAAAGCTTCCCTAAAGAGCGCTGCCTTCAGGTGTCTTCTAAAAATCAGAGAGTTGTTTATTTCCTTGACATCTAATAGGAGGGCATTCCACACAGGGCTGGCGCCACCACCGAGAAGGCCCTCTGCCTGGTTCCCTGTAACCTCACCTCTCGCAGTGAGGGAACAGTTTAAGAATCTCTTTGGCTGCAGTTCCGAGATCATTTCTATCCATTTCTGGAGCTAAGAGGATAGCATTGTATTATGAAAATGACACCACCCAATCCTGACCCACAGAAATTGGGCTTCTACAATTTGCTGCCTGCTCCAACCTCCCCATTTCACGTGCAGAAACCAAGCAGAGAGGCACTTGAATCTTACTTCAGCACTGAAAATGAGACAGCATCCTCCAGTACACTAGAGGGCAGCAGGTTAGCCTAGGAGGTGCAGGGCAGATTGTGTGGCACACACAGCTCGGTCTGCTCCTCACCCCATAACATCTGCCACCTGATCTCACTTTGCCTAAGGGGAGGGCTGGCCCTGAACACAAATAAGCCACAATTGTTCTCACCACGGCCAAAGGGCTCATCATGAGCCTCTCTATCTGCCCTTTGACAACTTCAATGGTTAGAGTACAGTCTTACCTTGAAAGTCAAACGGAATCCGTTCCGGAAGTCCATTTGACTTCCAAAGCATTCAGAAACCAAAGCGCAGCTTCTGATTGGCTGCAGGAAGCTCCTGCAACCAATCAGAAGCCGCAGAAGCCCCATCGGACATTCGGGTTCCAAAAGAACGTTCAAAAACCAGAACACTCAGTTCCGGATTTCAATCGTTCGGGACCCAATTTTTTTCAGGAGCCAAAGCATTCAAGATCCAACTATATGACTGTATAAGGAAAAAGGATTGTGTTCTGCTGATCCCAGATTTCCTGAAGCTGCTCTTGGGTCAATCCAGGATTCCTTGAAAACTGATGCCCTGGCTCTGCACTTCTCGGCAATTCAAGATGGCCTTTGAAGGAGCGTCTCTACCCCCATCGTTCTACCCGGACAATGAGGTCCAGCGCCGAGGGCCTTCTAGCGGTTCCCTCACTGCGGTTCCCTCACTGCAAGAAGCCAAGTTACAGGGAACCAGGCAGAGGGCCTTCTCAGTAGTGGCACCTGCCCTGTGGAATGCCCTCCCACTAGATGTCAAAAAGAACAACAACTACCAGACTTTTAGAAGACATCTGAAGGCAGCCCTGTTTAGGGAAACTTTTAATATTTGATATAAAAATTGGAGTATAGAAGAATATGCAGTAATATGTTTAAAATGGGACTCCATGAAAGGGGTGGGAGGAAGTCCTGAGCATAGCTGTCAACTTTTCCCTTTTCTTGCGAGGAATCCTATTCGGAATAAGGGAATTTCCCTTAAAAAAGGGAAAAGTTGACAGCTATGGTCCTGAGATTTGGAGGAATCTCTTTATATGGATATGGTTTTCGTTTTTGTGTGTGTATAACTTCCAAATGATAGGTAGGTAGGTAGGTCTATCTACCTACCATCATCTATCTACTTCAAGATTGACTCTGGACTGTATCCTGACTGCTGAACTTCTAACTTGACTTATTTGGACTGACCCTGGACTGCGTTTCCTGATCTTTGGACTTTCCTATTGTAGACTGGCCTCTGCACTTGTAACTTTGTCTGTCTGCCAGGTAGGTCAGGGGATCAGGACATTTGCTCGGCTCGGCTCCGTTTCTAAGGGCAAATATTTTCCTAATCCCAGGAGTTCATTCAAGTTTCCATAGTTTGAACACCGTAGAATAAACGCAGCGTCTACCACCTGCAGTCAGTTGGATACTTGTGGGATGATCATGGCTGCTTCACTCAAGCAGGCCCAAGGGCAACTCACAAGAGGTTGTGGAGGAGCATGGCTTGCTGCCAGTTACAACCTGCAAGCGACTTCCGGGGGCGGCGCGAACGGCAATGGCGGTCCTCTTCTGAACGGGAGAGGAGGCTCCGCAGACAACGGGTCGTCCGCTACGGCGAAGCGGAGACCCTTTTCGGAAAACCCCAGGCAGCAAGAGCCTGGGGTCTTGAGGCTCGGTGGGCGCCTTGAGCGACCCTCCAAGCGCTAAAGGAACCCCGTAAGGGGCTCCGGAGCGTGGAGGGGGGTTGCGGCGCTGAGAGCTGCTTCACAGTCTGTGGAGCGAAGCCGCGCTGCTGCTGCCGGTGAGCGCTGATCCCTTTTCCTGTCAAATTACGGATCCGGACGAAAAGCAACTTATTCGTGAGTAAAAGACTGAATCACTTGAAATTAGTGACTTTAAAGGAAAAATCTAAATTGGCTTGAACTTGGCTGAAAGCGGAGAGACGTGGAAACAGGAAGTCCGTCTTCCGCAGCCATTGAACTTGAAAAAAGCAATCAGCTGGAGGAGTGGAGGCTGAAAGAAAGAGATTCTAAACTCTACAGATCTAAGCATCTATTGAACTTGCAATTTAAAGTAAAGACTTTAAGCTAAAGATTTGGGATTATTACTTGCACTTGACTTTCCTCCTTTTATTGGATTACAAATTAGAAGGTGAAACCCAGAGTCAGGAGCTGCCTGAGCATTAAGAGATTGAGCTGTCAGTACTGCAGATTTGGATACTGTATATTGGAACTTGCAACAATCTGAGGGTATTGAGACCTTTTAAATTTGAAACATTCTTTTTGGAGATAAATAAGCACTGTCTGTAACAAAGTGACCATTTATAAACTCTGCTAAAAATTTGTATCTGAAGGTTCTTGGACATTAAATTAGACTCTGAAAGACATTTTAAGCTCCCTCTAGAGGATTGGATTAAAACAGTGACTTTACATGTACATTTACTTTCGATTCCCTTGTTGTTTGCTTGCTCTGGGCCTTTCCATTCCCATGGGAATAACTCAGTGTGACCTTGACTGACAGATAACTTTGGAATGAGTGGCACAAGAAAAAGAGGGAGAGTTAGACAAACAACTTTAACAACTCTAACCTCAGTTTCGCAGACACGTAGATCATCTGTACCTACTTTGCCCTCAGAAGTAGAAGTTGAAGAAGTTGCCTTGTCACAGGCAAAAGAGGGAGAGGGTGAAGCAGAGCAGTTACAATTGGAAGATATGGCCTCAGGAGTATCTGTTTCTGTTCTAGACAAAATTTTTGAAAAATTGGAAGCTTTGGACAAGAAAGTAGATGTGCAATCAGCAAAGATTGACAAAAATACAGAATGTCTAAATAAATTAACCATACAAGTGGTACAGAATACACAAGCTATTGGACAGTTAACGGAGGCCTCAGCAGAAAATCGGAAATTGGCTGAGGACACCAGACAAAAATTGGAAAATTTAGAGCAAGAGGTAAGACCACTCACTAAACAAGTTGGGGAACATCAGATTTATCTTTCTATGATAGAACTGCGAAATCGTGAGAATAATCTGAGGATTAGATCAGTACAAGAGGCAGAAGAAGGAAATCTAACTGAGTTTTTGACCAAAGAATTCTCCAAGTTCTGAAATTTGGAAGAAAAGGACTTTAAAATTGTGTCAGCTTTCAGACTTGGAAGATTCATAAAGAAGGAGAGGCCCAGAGACTGTTTGATAACATTGAGATCAAAGGAGGAAAGGGATAAGATTTTGGGCCTACACTTCGGAAAGTCACTGGAGGTTTTGGATAGAAGAATTGAAATTTATAAAGATATCCCAAGACAACTGCTGGATCTTAGAGCCGCCTATTCTGAACTTGCTAAACTATTAAGGAGCAACGCAATTCCATTCAGGTGGGAATTTCCCCAAGGAATATCTTTTACCTTTAGAGGGAGAAAGGCCAAAGTTAGAACATTGGAAGAGAGAGACAAATTTTTGGCTACATACGGAGAGGATCTTCAAAAAGGAATTGAACTACCTTCTGGGCCTGGGGCAACGCCAGCATCAACACCAGCACCTGGGGAACCTGAAGATTTAGAGAAGATACCACCCCTGGAGAAATAACCAGATTGATCCAGGATGTCTCTGCAACTGCTGAGTTGGAATATTAATGGTTGTAACATTCCGGAAAAAAGGAAGAAAATATTTCACATATTAAAAAAAGAACAATTGGACATTATCTGTTTACAAGAAACACATGTGACGAGGCTCCACAGAAAAGTGTTAATAAATAAAAGATTGGGCCAGGAATTTGTATCGTCGGACAAAGTTAAGAAGAGAGGCGTGGTGATATATGCAAAAGAGAGCCTGTCACCTAAATTCCTATTTAAAGATGAACATGGAAGAATTTTGGCTATTGAGATACAATATCAAGGAGAGAAACTGTTGATATTAGGAATCTATGCACCTAATGAAGGGAAATCGGAATTTTACAAGAAGCTGCAGGAGACAATGCTGGACTATCTGGATTACAACAACATCATAATGATGGGAGATATGAATGGGGTCGTATCAACTAACATGGACAAGTCACAAAGTCAAAATGTTACAAAAGACGGCAGACTACCTAAAACCTTTTTTGAAATGACTGACAATATGGATTTGATTGACATTTGGAGGACAAAGAACCCACTAGGAAGAGAGGGAACATTCTTTTCTGAAGCCCAACTGACCTGGACAAGAATCGACCAAATATGGATTTCTAGAGGCCTGGCACCTAAGGTCAGAAAAGTGGAAATCTGCCCAAAGACCTGTTCCGACCATAATGCAGTAAAGATGGATATGACACTATTACCAACTGGATCCTTTAGATGGAAGATGAATGACAATTTGTTCAGAGATCAGGAAATTACCAAGAAGGCCCAAAAAGTTTTGAAGGACTATTTTGAGATAAATATGAATAATATGGTGGAAAAAAGAATAATCTGGGACGCAAGTAAAGCTGTAATGAGGGGATTCTTGATACAACAGAATGCAGTAAAGAAAAGAACACAAAATGAGAAAAAAGATAAGATCTTGGATAAAATAAAAGAATTAGAGAAGAAATTAAGAGTGAATCCGAAGTCACAGCCAACTCTGAGAGAAATTAAACTTTATCAAACACAATATTCTAAATTGATAAATCAGGAAATTGAATGGAAGGTTAAATTAATGAAACAAAAAACGTTTGAGTCGGCGAATAAATGTGGAAAACTGCTAGCTTGGCAGTTGAAGAGAAGACAAAGATTAAATACTGTTACAAACTTAGAGGTTGATGGAAAAAACATTCAGAATCCAGTGGACATCAGAAAGTGTTTCCAGAGATATTTCAAAAAATTATACACCCAAGGGCCGCAAGACGATGTTGAGATTAAACAATTTTTGGCAAAAAACGGACTATCTAAATTGTCACAAGAAAATAGGACAATCCTGAATTCTAAAATAACACGACAGGAGATTGAACAAGCCATTCAGAACATGCAACTCGGCAAATCTCCAGGACCAGATGGGCTGACCTCCAAGTACTATAAGACATTAAAAGACTATTTGATACAACCCTTGATGGAGGTCAGCAATGAAATTATGGAGGGGAAGAGGGCACCGGAGTCGTGGAAGGAAGCGTTCATCACATTAATACCAAAGTCGGAAACTGAAAAGACACAACTTAAGAACTACCGTCCCATCTCTCTTTTAAATGTGGATTACAAAATATTTGCAGACATTTTGGCAAATAGATTTAAAAAAGTTTTAAATGAAGTAATTCACAAGGACCAGGCTGGCTTTCTCCCAGGTAGACATCTGTTTGCTAATACAAGGAACATTATTGACATCTTGGAACTTTTGCAAACAGATATAAATACAAAAGCAGTTTTAATTTTTATAGACGCGGAGAAGGCCTTTGACAATATCTCCTGGAAATTTATGATGGGAAATTTAAAAGAGATGGGAGTGGGACGGGGTTTTGAGAATGGGATTGAGGCGATATATTCAGAACAGAAAGCTAAATTGATAGTTAATAATGTGGTTACAGAAGAGTTCAAAATTGAAAAAGGGACACGACAAGGTTGCCCTATTTCCCCTTTGTTATTTATTTCGGTTCTGGAAGTGCTATTGAACATGATTAGAGGGGATCGGTTGGTGGAAGGAATTCAGGTCGGTCAGAAACAATATAAATTAAAAGCTTTCGCAGATGACTTGGTCTTGACCTTGCAGAAGCCAGAGCCCAGTACGAAAAGAGTATTACAACTGATTAATGACTTTGGTCGGGTGGCTGGATTTAAACTAAATAAACAGAAAACTAAGGTTTTGGGGAAAAATTTGACTGACACAGAGTCAGAACGGTTTCAGAATGAGACGGAACTCAATGTGGTTAAAAAAGTAAAATACCTAGGGGTAAACATAACAGTAAAAAATCTAAGTCTATTTAAGGATAATTATGAAAAATGCTGGACAGAAATTAAGAGAGACTTAGATAGTTGGTCAAAATTGAAACTTTCTTTGTTAGGCCGAATTGCTGCTATCAAGATGAACGTATTGCCAAGGATGTTGTTTTTATTTCAAACACTTCAGGTTTTGGACAAAACGGAGTGCTTTCAGAAGTGGCAGAGAGACATTTCTAAGTTTGTCTGGCAGGGCAAAAAGCCCAGAATTAAGTTTAAGATATTAACCGATGCAAAACAAAGAGGGGGCTTTGCCCTGCCAGACTTAAAGTTGTATTATGAAGCCGCAGCGTTCTGCTGGCTAAAAGACTGGCTACTTCTTGAAGACACTGATGTGTTGGATTTGGAAGGGTTTAACAACGCTTTTGGTTGGCATGCATATTTATGGTATGACAAGGTTAAAGCAAATAAGGCCTTTAAGAACCATATTGTCAGAAAATCACTGTTTAATGTCTGGACAAAATATAAAGACTTGCTGGAAAATAAAACACCAAGGTGGCTTTCACCTCTGGAAGCTAAGGCCCGAAAAAGACCCAATATGGAGGCTAAATGGCCAAAATATTGGGAAATACTAGAAAAGGATGGAGACAATTGGAAATTGCAGAGTTTGGAGAAAATGAAAGACAAAGTGCGAGATTGGTTACATTACGCTCAGATTAAAGAAGTTTTTAAAAATGATAAGAAACTAGGGTTCCAGGTGGAGAAATCGAAACTAGAAACAGAATTGTTAGAACCAAAGATTAAGGTATTTTCAAGGATGTATAACTTGCTGTTGAAATGGAATACACAAGATGAAACGGTTAAATCGGCTATGATAAGGTGGGCACAGGACATTGGGCATAATATCATGTTTGAGGACTGGGAGAGGTTGTGGAGTAATGGATTGAAATTTACTGCATGTAACGCTCTGAAAGAAAATGTAATGAAAATGATTTATAGATGGTATATGACCCCAGTCAAACTTGCCAAAATTTACCACCTGTCTGATAATAAGTGTTGGAAATGTAAAGAGTGCGAGGGAACGTTCTTCCACCTCTGGTGGACTTGCCCTAAAGTGAAGGCGTTCTGGGAAATGATTTATAATGAATTGAAAAAGGTATTTAAATATACCTTCACTAAGAAACCAGAGGCTTTCCTTTTGGGTATTGTCGGCCAAGGGGTGGCAAAGAAGGACCAGACATTTTTTATGTATGCAACAACAGCAGCAAGGATACTTCTCGCAAAACACTGGAAAACTCAAGATCTACCCACACTGGAAGAATGGCAGATGCAACTGATAGACTACATGGAACTGGCTGAAATGACCGGCAGAATTCGTGACCTGGGAGAAGAGAGGATTGAGGAGGATTGGAAGAAATTTAAGAACTATTTACAAAAGCATTGTAATTTGAGTGAATGCTAAATAAGATGCTAGACTAAAACAACTGAGCACCACTAAATTTAGAAGTTTTTAAGAAAATAAGTAAGACTGTGAAAATTTAGCTCCTTCTGAGAATTATAAGATTATGAAATATAGAAGGGATATAAGAATTTAAATAAGATGATAAATTGCTGACAAAATGTTATAACGATGAAAGTGGGAGCGGGAGGTGTGAGGAAGTCCAAAGAAAATGTGAAACTATGTTAAGATAAATGTTATATTGTTTATTATGTTTACTCTTATTGTAAAACCCAATAAATTGCTTTAAAAAAAAAAAAAAGTTACAACCTGCAAGCCATGTTTCCTGTAATCTCATCACGTTGCTCACAAATCGCTCTGTTGCCCTGGGAAGGAGCTATAGGCTCTGTATTATCTCCAAATAGGTGTATTGCCTCTTTTTCCAAGTTGTGTTTCCAACGGATCAGTTACCCAGTGTGGGCTCGAACTCTTGACCCTGATATTCAGTCTTATGCTCTACCAACTGAGCTATCCATTATCTCCTAGGCTCTGCATTATGAGTTGAAATGACTTGCAGGTGCATGAGTCATCCTTAAGAATTTAGACACCTGCAAAGCCTTGGTGGTTTTTGGTGATTCAGAAAGTAGTTTAACCTGATTTAATTCAACCAAGCAAGAGTTCTGTCTGGGCTCCAGATTCTCCTGTTTCTCTGAACAGTATTGGAATCCACCTTTGGCACATGCAGTCTAAGCCATATAGAACGACAGTGGTACCTTGGTTCCCAAACGCCGAAACCCCGGAAGTAAGTGTTCCAGTTTTCGAACGTTTTTCGGAATGTTCGAAAACGTGCGGTGACTGCACCACTTCAATGCGGCTGTCGGCTATTCTTCCTGGGGTGCCTGCACCACTCAGAAGCTGCGCCTTGGTTTTTGAACATTTTGGAAGTCAAACGGACTTCCGGAACAGATTAAGTTTGGCACTTTTGTTTTTGCTCTTTATTTTGCGTTTTTGTTTTTGAGGCTTTTCCTGTTAATTTTTTTTTATGATTCATTTTATGGATCAAAGGCCTCGTTCGAGAACCAAGGTACCACTGTAGTTGCTGCTTTTGTTTTTGCTCTTTATTTTGCGTTTTTGTTTTTGAGGCTTTTTTGGTTCATTTGTTTTTGTGACTGTGTGGAACCCAGTTCAGCTACTGATTGATTGATGGCATGACTGCGGAAACGGATAAAAGCCCCCCATCCAAACAATGACTATCATCAGTGCAGGTAAAAAATAATAATAATTTTAATTTTTATCATCTACAACACTGTCTTAATTATATAATACAGTACATTGATTATTGCTTACATTTTATGGATCAATGGTATTGTTAGATAGTAAAATTTATGTTGAATTGCTGTTTTAGGGGTTGTTTTTAAAATTCTGGAATGGATTAATCTGTTTTGCATTACTTTCTATGGGAAAGTGTGCCTTGTTTTTGGAACGCTTTGGTTTTGGAATGGACTTCTGGAACGGCTTAAGTTTGAGAACCAAGGTACATGCATTTATCTTGAGTAGTCTTACTGAAATATAGTGGGATTATTCGATTGTCCACTGGAGGAGGACACTTAACATGCCAAAATATGAACTCCCACAGGAGCTTTTTCTGGCACAAGGCTTGTTGAGCTGCATGAAAGGGTAACAACGCGCTTGTACAGTTCCCATTCATTCCCAAAGATCTTGTACAGGAAAATGTCCTGCCAGATTACGCTCCACGTGTGTTTTGCTGCAACAATTTTCCTGCTCCCCGGGGCTAAATAGAAAAACACTGTCCATTTGGACACTTTTTATTTAAAGTCCAATAAAATAAGCTTTTGGCTTTACAGCTTCGGCCAGAGCTGTTGGGTAGCTGTCATTTGCTTCTGTACATTTTAATTAGAGCAAAGATGCTTTTCTTCCAAGGCTTGTCAGCAGCTGCAATCACTGTCAGCCACAGAGCCAGCTGCTTGCCTGCAAATATACAACCCTACACCTTGCAGGGAATATTACATGTTCCGTTTTACAAGGCACAGCAGATGACGGGAAGCAGCCATCTAAAGCTTTCTGGACGTACCATTTCTGAGGCAATGCAGGAAATAACAAAACAGCACTAAAAACATGACGCCCCGTCCTCAAATCCATAGATTGTTAAAAACTATTCATTCCTAATACCTTTATAAAAAGGAAGTAGTAGCCTAAAATACAGTGGAACCTTGGTTTTTGAGCATCTCGGAAGCCAAACGATTCGGAACCCAAATGCCAAAAAACCCAGAAGTGAATGCTTCCATTTCGAACATGGAAATGGAATTCTGGAATGGATTACGATCGACAACCAAGGTTCCACTGTATAGCCTACCAAAAAGGCTCTCTTCCTGGGTCCTGCTAAACCTATTTCTGGGGATGTTGAGGGACACAAGAGCTCTTCCAAAGTTCTCAGTAGGCAGGCAGATTTGGACAGGAGAAGGTGGTGCTTAAAATATCCCAGATCCAAACCATTCAGACATTCAAATAATAATAATAATAATAATAATAATAATAATAATAATAATATCTATTATTTATACCCCGCCCATCTGGCTGGGTTTCCCTAGCCACTCTGGGCGGCTTCCAACCGAGTATTAAAAACAATACAGCGTCAGACAGTAAAAACTTTCCTAAACAGGGCCGCCTTCAGTTGTCTTTTAAAAGTACAGTGGTACCTCGGGTTAAGTACTTAATTCGTTCTGGAGGTCCGTTCTTAACCTGAAATTGTTCTTAACCTGAAGCACCACTTTAGCTAATGAGGCCTCCTGCTGCCTGTGGACAAACGTTGGCTCCCTCGGCCTGAAAGCGAGATGAGCACCGCAACTCCATCGTCACCTTTGACTGGACTTAACCGTCCCGGGGTTCTTTACCTTTTTAGTACCCACAGGTGAGATACATACAAAGACAGACAGACACACAGTTGAAATGCATTCATAAACGTATTTTGTTTGCTCATTACAAATATTCCTTTCCTTCCATCGTGGAACTCATACATTTCCAGGCTATCTCCCAGCCATGCACTAAGCAGACCTCAACCTGCTTAGCTTCAGCAAGATGGCTGAATGGGGTGGCCTTAGACCAGGCCCTGAAGCCAAGTTCAGAGAACCTCAGGGCATCCATCTGTGACAAAAATGGCTGATAATGTACTTCAGGGGAACCACAAGACTGAGTACTTCCAGAAGCCCCCCGTCTCACCTCCCAATGTCTTGAAAAGGCTGAGAAACACAAACTCCAACACAAGCAGAGAAAGAAAGAACTGTCTGTGTAGTCTGAAGGAAAACAGGCACATTTGGTAGCATCAAAGCATTTTTAGGGTTTATTTTATTTAAATAAAAATTATAATTTATACCAAGTCCCCCCCTCCCCTTCTTTTTTTTCTTTAAACAAGTGTCTTTAAAAAATGTACAGGGCAATTTATTTTTTTAAGTTCAATTTCTCATACAGTACAAGTCTCCTCTTGAACAAAAGTTACACTGCTAATGAAATATTTACAACTTCAAAATATAGACTCAAACCTCAGACATAAAAATTATTTCACATCCATTCTATTTAATGATTAGTAGCAGAAATAAAAAAATATCTGCCAAAAATGTACATCGTTCATTATAAACTACCAAGTTTGTTTGATTTAAGGGTTTGTAAATGTTCCTATCTCTCCAGCGCTTCCTCACTCGGTCTGCAGAACTCATCGTGAATTGGTTTTTGCTGGATTTTTGTGCGATGTTGCTACATAATTCGTCCAAAGTCGAATCTCGCCTCGCAAAACTAACACATGTAATAAAACTTCCTTTTCTGGCAATTTTAGAAAGGGAAGATAAAATGTGATCAGCTTTCATCTGCCTTTATCTTGAGAAAGGTTCTCAAACTTGATCACTTCCAAAAAAAAGAGAGAAAAAAGTTACCTAATTAAATACAAATATTCACCAATAAGCCACAGATAGAGTCAGAACAACACATATTGATACAGCAAATTTATGAAGAGTGGTTTTAAAAAAATGTTGCTGAAAAATAATACTTCACATTCAGTCGCCCTACTGAACCTAAATTCAGTTGGACTATACCGCAAATCCCATGGAAGGAGATGAATTCAGACCAAACCTAAGAGTGGTTACATCAATACAGAATAGCCTGGCAAATGCTCAACATTTCAGGACATAGGAAATAAAAAGCAGTTAAGGTATTCAAGTCTGCCGAAGTTATTTTTAGGTTATTGTAACTAATGGCCTATCACACGACGTAGCAGTTAAATTTGCAGTAGTTCTGTGTAATGCCAAGTTGGATTTTGCAAAAGTATATGCATGTCTGCCCACCTTATCGCAGATTTGATCTGTAAATATCCAGTTCATTTGCTTGATAATGGAATGAACCCTTTGCAAAATACATTACTACCATAGCATTTTTTTTAAAAAAAGTTTGCATTGTTAAAAGTGCAGACTGTTTCGAACAAACCTGTATTAGTAGTATCACAGCAGAGAGGGGAAACTAAAATTTAAAAACTACAACATACTGGCATTTCATTTTCATTGTTCTATTCTGAAAATGTAAGGGACTGATTGTGGCATTATCAATACATCACAGCCGGACAGGACTTCAAAAAACCACATTCTAGAACAATACTTCAGTCGGCCACAACTGGGAGGGGTTCACCAGAACCAGTACTTTCATGATCAGAGTGAAGGTAAAAATTACATTTGAAAATGATACAAAAATAAGAAAAACAGCTCACTCTGTATAAAATATAATCTGTTTTTCAAAAAACAAGAACTTCATGAACACCCAAGGGATCTGCTTTTGTTGAAAAGACAACTCAATATTCTACAATTCTGATTTAATGCTTATTTTACCCATCTTTTCATCAACTTGTTTACCTGCTGAGCTGATGCTTGACAAAACCCTCACATTAAAGTCCAACTGCTGTTATGTCCATGTTCCTTCAACTGGTTTCAAAGGGTATACAACCTACTTGCTCAAAAAAAAAAAGTATATGAATTGCCAATTGCCTTTTTAAAAAAAATGAAGTTGTGTTGGGCCAAGAAACTTGGTGAAACTGGAATACTGTGAATCTTGCATTGACATTTCGGATTCAGGACTGAATTAAACTTCCAAGTCTGCTTAAGTCCCTTTGAGTAAAGGAGGAGTTTTGCAATTGAAGAAAAGTGTGTTTTGCAAAATCCTGCCACTGCTATTTCCCTTGCAAATTTATTCCTTCTAAAACAATGTGGAGAAAGCAGTTTTCTGCCCTAACAAAGCCTGAAGTCCACAGAAGCTCATTTTCCTGCGTCAAGTGTACTGTTTAATAACCAGAGCCCCTGTTGCCTTTTTAAAAAGAAAAATGAGTACAAGTTTTAGGATGCAGCAAACCGAGGTGTATGTGCTTAATCCTTTCCCCAACGGAACTGCTTCACCCTTTCCCTCCCACTGGGGTTCCAGTTGTGTTTTTGCCCTTTGCCGATGAAGGACATGGGAGCTCACAGGGTAAGCAGCTGAGGAAATGATCATGAGATGGAAAATGAGAGTGCAGAAAGGGTTAAAGATGCCAAATTACTTCTCTGCTCGCAATCTCCAATCCCCTGAAGCTGCTCGTTTAAAAGTAACAAAATTGGTCCACTGGTAATCCATTATATATATGCATTTGCACATAAGATGGAGTTAGCGCTTGAAGAGTCCATTCCTAGTTCTTCTCGATTAAAGCCTTCCGCGTACGAAGGATTATTGAATTAAAAAGCAGAGAGGAAGCCTGCAAGAGGCAAGAACGATCAGCAACAGAAAATAAATTGGCATGTTTGTGCATAAGGGGGAAAAAACACCACCCCCACACTCCCAAATATACTACTAAATTGAGGAGAGAGGAGACCAAACATTCTGCTGTGTGAATTTGATGAGCCAAGCTGCACTCATAGAGTGAGCCTGTACTACAGGAAACCAATTTTCACAACTTAGAAAAGCCGCCTCATTAGAACAAACGTTTTAAAAGAAGAAAGTAGAAAATCAGTGAAACTGTAAAGGCAGCACAATGCCAATTTACTATTGGTGGGGCGAGGGAAATGAAGTTCCTTAAAATGGAGATTCGTCACAAAAATGACAAGTTTTACTAAAAGGTGCTTTCTTTTTGAAAACAGTGGCTTCCTCTGGTTTATCTTATCAGGCCAACTTTCACTGTGAGACATTATTATTATTTCTCAGCACAACGGACTCCAAAAGATGGGAATTCTTTGATAAGGTACAGGGGTCTTAGCAAGAAAGTTTGCTCAGACATATAACTACAGGTATTCCATATGCTCGAATAATATTATTTATATTTATCAAAAGCTCTCCAGAATTCGTTTATCAGGGCTCCCAAAAACACGTTGTCAATATGTTTTGCAAAGTCAGGCAGAATGTCAATTCTGCACCCAGTTACGTGGCATTACTGAAATTGACAATAATTGGACTGTGCGCAGAACCCGTTGCAGAGATTGTACCATCACGCCCTGGGATTTCGGGGTAGCGCAAGCCAGCTTCTACGGCCTGCCCCTCGAGCTAGCTTTGCCAAGGATCTTCCTAAGCTTTTTTTAATGTCCGTAAAATAAACATTAAAAGTGCTTGATGTGCAAGGCTAATAGTGATGATAGCACTTTCGCCGTGTTTTTTATTTTTCTGTTTTTTACAAAAGCCTTTTTTAAAAACAAAGACATGGAAGGCGTATATAAAATACACTTGTGTGTAACGTAAGACATATGCATCAAAGAAAATTATTGCAGAACCGATGAAGGATGTTCCACCTTTTTATTCACTACCGAGTGAGTAAAATTAATAGAAGTCTCCCCAGGAGAACCCATGGTGATCTACTAGCTTTCGCTGGTGGATGCTGCAGAAGTTATCTTGATATACTGGTTGAAAATTGTCTCGAAAGCTTCGTCTCTGTGTACCATGGCACCAAACACCAAAGGCTTGAAGGGGGGAGGAAGAGAAAAGCAGAAGAGTCAGTAACAATAATGACTGAAATATGGAGATCCCAAGTGCATCGGTAAGAATTAACTGCGCAATCCTATACAGTGGTACCTCAGTTTTTGAACAGCTTAGTTCACGAACAATTTGGAACCTGAACGCTGCAAAACCGAAAATAGGTGTTCCGGTTTTTGAATGTTTTTGGGAAGGCGAACGTGCTCCGTTTCTGCATCCCCCAGTGTTTCCTGTTGCGCTGCTAATTTGCGTCCCCTGTGTTTCCTGTTGCACTGCTAATTTGTGTCCCCCTCCCACTGTAATTCAAGCCTTCCGTTTCTGATTGCAGTGTTCTAAGGTGATATTTGGAGCTGATGTTTGCTGGTTTTGTTTTTGATATTTATTTGCTATTTATTTTGCATTTTTTGTTTTGAGGCTTTTTCAGTTAATTTGTTTTTGTGACTGTGAGGATCCCAGTTCAGCTACTGATTGGTTGATTGATTGATTGATTGATTGATTGTGCAACTTAGGAAATGGATAAAAAAACCCCATCTAAACAATGACTATCATCAGTGCAGATAAGAAAAAAAATAATTTTAATTTTTATCATCTACAATACTGTTTTATTTATTTTATAGTATAGTACATTGATTATTGCTTACATTTTATAGATCAATGGTCTTGTTAGATAGTAAAATTCATGTTAAATTGCTGTTTTAGTGGTTGTTTTTAAAAGTCTGTAACAGATTAATCCGATTGGCTCCTGCAGCCAATTGGAAGCCGTGGAAGCCCCGTCGGACGTTGGGCTTCCAAAAATAGTTTGCAAACCGGAACAGTCACTTCCGGGTTTGCGACATTCAGGAGCCAAAATGTTTGGGAACTAAGCTTCCAAGGTATGACTTTCAAGGTACACTGGTGCCTCGCAAGACGAAATTAATTCGTTCCGCGAGTTTTGTAGTCTTGCGATTTTTTTCGTCTTGGGAAGCACCGTGTCGGGAAAGTTTTGGAAAAGCTTCAAAAATCACCAAAGTCTTTAAAAACCTCAAAAAAGGCTACCACACCGCGTTCTATGAGTTGCTCCTCGAAGTCAAGTCGCAACTGTATTAACGGTGTTAAGAAAAAGGAAACAAACTTGCAAGACGTTTCCGTCTTGCGAAGCAAGCCCATAGGGAAAATCGTCTTGCGAAGCAGCTAAAAAAAAAAAAAAACAAACCCTTTCGTCTAGCGAGTTTTTTTGTCTTGCGAGGCATTCGTCTTGCGAGGTACCACTGTACAACTGTATTGTTATTATGCTATAAGAGAGAAATAATAGGGTGCAGCAAGGGGGAGAAATTAAAAAAAAAACTACCAAGAAAATCAGGGTGGGAAGTCATCAAAATAAAAGAAACAATAGTATGCATTGGAGTGTATTTGTGTATTGTTGTTTTTTGAAAATTTAATAAAATATAATTGGGGGAAAAGAAGAAGTCTCACTGGATTCAATTGGACTTATTCAAGTCATTCTTACCAAACGCCTTCACTAAATAAGTTTCTCATCATTAACTTCCCCAAATCATCATACTCTTTCCATTACTACTGACAAAGAACGTGACTCACTATTCCCTTCCTGCTCTAAAACACTCGCTGTGGTGGATTTTTGTTAAGACGGCCCATGCATATGCAAGCTAAAAAAGGACCCGAAACGTTTTCGTTTTCCCTGAAGATAATGACTAAATTCCCTTTCGTTGCAAATTGCAGCACAGATGCTTGCAACAACTTAAAAAAAAAAGAAGAAGAAGGTTTACTAAAGGAATCCGCATGGCTCAAGTTAAGTGCTCCAAAAACAGACAAGGTCATCACAGCATTAATATTTCAGCCGGCAGAATTGACGGTGCAATACACGTTAAGATCCTTTTATTTGCTTGCTCACTTTTTGCGTAGACGGCGTTGATACCGCAATCCCCATTCCGGATCCTGGAAGGACGGAAAGCACTTTGTACTGAAAAGAAGAAAGAAAAAGGCAATATTTAAATACTGAACCGGTGGAGGCAATGTGGGAAAGGCTCCGATCTGGCCAGGGCTGGAGACCTCTCAGGTTGATAGCACAAAAGGGAGGGCATTAAAACAACATCGTCATAATACTAGGAGAGGGGTGGACAACCCCTCTGCAGGCTTGAGGGCCACTGTTACTCCTGGACAGCCTCTCTATACCCTATACCTGGAGGTCTCAGGGAGGTTCACAGCAAGACCACAACATATAAATTCAAACCAAAAGCAATAACCCAATAACACCCCCCCTAAAGAGCCACATTTTCAAAGGTCTAATGAAGGTGCCAGGTGAACTTCCTTGGGGAGAGCATTCCACAGATGAAGAGCCACTGCAGAGAAGGCCCTGTTCTCGTGTTGCCACCCTCCAGATCTCTCGAGGAGGAGGCATACGAAGGAGGGCCTCAGAAGATGATCTCAGCGTCCGGTTAGGTTCATATGGAAAGAGGCAGTCCTCAAGGTATTGCGGTCCTGAGCCGTTTAAGGCTTCATAGGTCAAAACCAGTACTTTGAATTGGGCCCAGAAGCTAATTGGTAGCCAGTGCAGTTGGACCAGGATCAGTGTAATATGCTCAAACCGTCTTGCTCCGGTGAGCAACCTGGCTGCTGAATTCTGCACCAGCTGAAGTTTCCGAACCGTCTTCAAAGGCAGCCCTACATATAACGCACTGCAGTAATCTAACCTTGAAGTTACCAGAGCAGTAGGTGGAGCTACGCATATGAAAGCTATCTTTTTGTATGGTAGTTTCTTCACATTCACACATCCCTCCATCCAGACAAACAAGAAGCACTGTTCAGGGACACAGTGCAGCTAGGCCAAAACTCTCAAGAGAGTCCAAAGCAGGGCTGGTGAGGCTTGGGTGGCCTGGTGAGGAGTCCCCAGAGCCAAAAAGAGAGGCCTAGATGGCTGCATTTGGCTCTCAGCCCCAAAGTTCCCCATCGCTGTAGTAAAAGGTAAAAGGTAAAGGACCCCATGGCAGTTAAGTCCAGTCAAAGGCGACTATAGTGTTGCAGCGCTCATCTTGCTTTCAGGCCAAGAGAGCCAGCGTTTGTCCACAGACAGCTTTCCGGGTCATGTGGCCAGCATGACTAAACCGCTTCTGGTGCACAGAGGACCGTGATGGAAGCCAGAACGCAAGGAAACACCATTTACCTTCCCACCACAACGGTACCTATTTATCTACTTGTACTGGCGTGCTTTTGAACTTCAAGGTTGGCAGGAGCTGGGACAGAGCAACAGGAGCTCACCCCATCGCGGGGATTCATACCGCCAGCCTTCTGACTGGCAAGCCCGAGGGGCTCAGTGGTTTAGACCACAGCGCCACCCGCGTATTTGGGTCCAGGGGTGCCAACTTGAATAAAACATTGCATAATTGATCACAAGATGTGGCACACACTCATCATTTGAATGGTGATGCCCGTCAACTTTGGGGGAGCTCAGCCCCCTCAAATATTTTATGGGGGTCCCTAGGGGATGGCTCCTAGGGTAGGCTCTGCAATGGCCCAGAAATATGCTGGGAAAGGTAGTCTCGGGTTAGTTAGCTCAGACAAGTATTTCAGAGTTGTTGCGCTAAAGGAGCTCCACATGATCTGAAGGTTCCACAGATCATGACAAAGAAACACAACACAATGACCAGAAGTGGCTTCCACATCTGTCCAAAGAATGGATCTAGGTGCCAATGTGACGTTCAAATGTTTTGCCTCAGGACACAAGAATACAACCTTCATCCTTATTAATTAAAAACAGCATGTTAAACAGACACCATGGACCTACCTTTTGAATATCTGTAATATCTGTCAATTTTATAACTTTATTTCTTTTAGATGAACCAGATTTGGAACTTTCAAAGCACAAATAACTGGACAAAAGGAAAGGAAAACATTACATATTATATAGATGTTTGAGGACCAAAATTATTCAAAGCCTTGCCAACTAACTTCAATTTTTAGTTTAAATACAAACAGCTTTGCAAATCAACGAGGAACAATTAAATTGTCAGACAAATGAAAAAAAATGAAAGAGCAGTTACACCAAATTGAACAACTAAGCTCTATATAGTTTTAGAGATTGTCATACGCTGACATTACAACAAAAACATGTGCATACACAATGCTAGAAGCAGCACATCTTAAAAATGTCCTTCCATAAGGAATTCCACACAGATATATCACTTCCATTCAACAGGAAAGATTCAAGTCTCAGGAATATAATAATAATAATAATATTTATTTATACCCCACCCTCCCCAGCCAAGGCCGGGCTCAGGGCGGCTAACAAGCAATAATAAAAACCAGTTGAATGGTTACAACTTAAAAACAAAATTAAAATACATTAAAATATTGAAACATTAAAATATTAAAATGTAGCCTCATCGCAGGAGGAGAAAGGAAAAGAAAAAAGAAAGAGAGGGAGGGAATCAAATTGGGTCCAAGCCAAAGACAACAACTCTGTCTTACAGGCCCTGCGGAAAGAAATCAGATCCTGCAGGACCCTGGTCTCATAAGGCAGAGCGTTCCACCAGGCCGGAGCCAGTGTTAAAAAGGCCCTGGCTCTGGTTGAAGCCAATCTAACTTCCTTAGGGCCCGGGACCACTAGGGTGTTGCTATTTATGGACCTTGAGGCTCTCCGTGGGGCATACCGGGAGAGGCGGTCCCGTAGGTACGAGGGTCCTAGGCCGTGAAGGGCTTTAAAGGTCAAAACCAGCACCTTAAATCTGACCCTGTACTCCACCAGGAGTGGAAAAGCACTGGGTGAATATGCTCCCATGGCAGAGACCCCGTGAGGAGCCTGGCTGCAGCATTCTGCACCCGCTGGAGTTTCTGGGACAGCTTCAAGGGCAGCCCCACGTAGAGCAAATTACAGTAGTCAAGCCTGGAGGTGACCGTCGCATGGATCACGTCGCATATCCTTTTTCTCACCACTAGGTGCTTTTAGTCTATTTTTTAAAAAAAGGATTGACATACCCACAGAAATCAATCAGCCTGCCCTGAGTGTGGCAATGTTTGGTATCACCAAAAACTTGAAGCTCTGTCTGTTTTGTGGAATATTGAAGATTACAGATGAGGTAAAAGAACACCCCCTTTTGCAATAAGGGGATATTCCCACCCCCGTGAAGGCAAATAACTACCCAGCACAAATTAAGGCTCAGCTGACTACAGTTTGGGTGCTGCTTTCTTGCTTTGAAATGCTCTTTTTCCTAGCAAGAGTGACACCGTAAATAAGTTCTGGCTAAGGGGTGACTCCACTGAGAGCAAAAATAAACTGTTTGCGTTCCAAATTAGAAGAGGCCTGGTTCAGGGCCAACGAGGCTCATGTGGTGGCCTTGGGAGGAGCTGGTGAGGGGGTTTCAACAAGTTTATGGGGTGAGAATATTGGGGCTCTGTGGTGTGTACATTAATCTATCATATGCATGTCTCGAGAGAGGCAGCCAGGAGCACAACTCACTTGCCCTGGCATCAGCCAGCAGAGGAAAAAATCCCAGGGGAGGAGATAGGTTTAAGATTCCCAACTCTTCTACGGGTGCAATTTGCACAGAGCCCTTGGGATCGAGCCAGACATATAACATGTCACTTTAATAATACTTTAGAATGGCGGCAACACTTCCTGGAGAGCTTTGTCTGTCTTGAGTGACCTGGTCACGTAGCCTAACACCAGCGCACAGGTGTAACAAAGAAAGGCTTCTGGAACTTTTCTTAAAAGTTCATTTGGCTCAGCAATTTTGATTCTGAAGTATATGAATGTGTAGAACTCCGAGATCTGCCTAACATGTGCATGGAAAGGCACCAAGAAAACGTATTCTAGAAACATATCAGGTTCACCGAGTTCGAAGTCTGAAGCATTGCTCCTCAGACTGCAGAAATCCAGCCACTACAGGTCATTTCACTTTGACCTGTCTACTTTTGAGAAAGGTAGGGAAAAGCTAAAGGACCCCTGGACGGTTAAGACCAGTCAAAGGTGACTATGGGGTGCGGCGCTCATCTCCACTTTCAGGCCAAGGGAGCCGGAGTTTGTCCTCAGACAGCTTTCCGGGTCATGTGGCTAGCATGACTAAACCACTTCTGGCACACAGAGGACCGTGACAAAAGCCAGAGTGCGCAGAAACGCCGTTTACTTTCCCACCAGAGCGGTACCTATTTATCTACTTGCACTGGTGTGCTTTCGAACAGCTAGGTTGACAGGAGCTGGGACAGAGCAACGGGAGCTCACCCCGTTGCGGGGATTCGAACCGTCAACCTTCCGATCGGTAAGCCCAAGAGGCTCAGTGGTTTAGACCACAGCGCCACCCACACCCACCAAAAAGGTAAATTACCCTTGGACAGTGAAGTCCGGTCAAAGGTGACTATGGGGTTGCAGCGCTCATCTTGCCTTCAGGCCCAGGGAGCTGGCATTTGTCCACAGACAGCTTTTCAGGTCATGTGGCCAGCATGGCTAAACCGCTTCTGGCGCGGTCGACCACGACTGCGCGGATGTTACTGGCCCAGAGATGGAAAGAAGATAAAGTCCCAACCAGAGAAGAATAGCAGATTAAGTGGATTATTCTCAAATCGCAAAAATGGCCGGAAGAATCAGAAATCAGGAAGACAAAAATTTTAGTAAGGAATGGGGGAAAATTTTAATTTATCTTAAAGACCATTGTAAACAGTTAAAATCGTGAGTAGGATTGGAATCACTCTTGCTGTTTAATGGTGATTTTTGGATATAATGGAGATGTAAAAGATTTGGATTATTATAAAAGATGCAGGAGGAAATGATTAACAATAGGACCCACAAAGGGGAGGAGGGAAGTCCAGGAGATTCCTTGGAATCTTGTTTTTATTATGTATGTTGGAGATCTGATTCTAAAACTTTAATTTGAAAAACCAAATAAATAATTTAATTTTTTTTTAAACCCGCTTCTGGCTCAACGGAACACCATGACAGAAGCCAGAGCGCACAGAAACGCTGTTTACCTTTTGAGAAAGAACATCAGTACACTCAGGATATTACAGCTACACTTGGGTGACTCTTTTCTGACCCATTAAATCCAACTCTCTTATTATTTCTTGAGGAGACGCCTACTATTTCATGAGTTGGTTCTATCACATGTGAACAATGAATGAATCCTGTTGCAACAAGTTCTGGCATTCTCATGAGGGAGAAAATCCACTGAAGGCTAGTTTGCACGCCCTGTATATTTTTCTTACATTTATTTACAGTGACCCGTGAGAAATACCTTTAACCTTCTCCTTTGGTTTAATGGCACTTGCAAAAGGAGTTGCACTGTGTTTTTCCCTTTGAAATTTACAAAAGTGCTGGTGCTCCCAGGTAGTCAATTTTTTCCCAGCCTGAAAACTCCCGTTACAAATCGCGTAAAGACTTACTTTTCTGTGACGTAAAGCACTCCATTTCTAATGTAGTCTGTGGGCATCTTCCTGTCTCTGTTAATTAAGCAGCAGCGCCAGCCATTCTCACACACTGTCAAAAGAAAACAAACACATTATACTTCATGCAAGAAATCGAGGGGCCAAACCTTCACAGTGGCAGCCCAGGAAAAAGACATTTCCCCCCCCAAAATAAAAAGGGACACAGACATGTTTTGTTCCATTATGGTGACAAATCTTTCTTTAAAAGCAACAAGGCCATGTACCAGAATTCCAGAATGCGTACCAAAACTTTTTCTAAACCCTGAAGTATTTGTTTCAAGCACTGGATTACGTTACTTCTCTCACAGGATTATGAACCTTTCCTGCCCTCTCAAATTCGTGCTACCACAAAAGGCAAACCAAGCGGCAGGCATCAGGTTCGCTCAAAGAATCTTATGGATGTCAGATAAAAAATTAATTTGGCCTCTTGCTCACAGGACCTAACAGCAGATAACATTACAGGGCAGTTCATTTTCTCAGTACCACCGCACTGCGGGCAATTCCTTTTTTAAAATGCCTTCTATTTACGGCCAACGCCCGTGTATTACGTATGCGCCGCTACCTGACAAAGGACGTTCGTTTTCCGACAGATTAAATACTTCATAGAAGTTGCCTCTCTTGGTGGTGTGAAATCGGCTGCTGTCTTCGTCTCTGCTTACTCCCGTCGGGGCGCTTGAGCCCACGCAACTTCGCGACGTTGCCGTTTGAAGCTGCAAGGAAATAAAATTGGATTACCGTTAATGCAAGGCAAATACATAAAGCGCACAGGGGCGGCTTTGCGATTTTATGCAATCCTCAGAAAAACAACACCACCCTGCCTTTATTCTTCGGTACGTGCATTTATGGCGGGGGGACGGGACACCAAGGCTTGATACCCAACACAACTGCATGTCTTGCCCACGTAAACCAGTGTTGTAAAAGGTCGGGAGTGGAGTTTCCACGTGAGCCAGAATTAGATCCAATCTATCCATTCAGAATTATCAGGTGGTACAATAAAACTTTGGGACGCGGGTGGCACTGTGGGTAAAACCACAGAGCCTAGGACTTGCCGATCAGAAGGCCGGCGGTTCAAATCCTGCAATGGGGTGAGCTCCCGTTGCTCTGTCCCAGCTCCTGTCAACCTAGCAGTTCGAAAGCACGCCAGTGCAAGTAGATAAATAGGTACCACTCCGGCGGGAAGGTAAACAGCGTTTTTGTGCGCTGTTCTGGTTTGCCAGTAGCGGCTTAGTCATGCTGGCCACATGACCCGGAAGCTGTACGCCGGCTCCCTCGGCCAATAAAGCGAGATGAGCGCCGCAACCCCAGAGTCAGTCACGACTGGACCTAATGGTCAGGGGTCCCTTTACCTTTACCTTTTACAATAAAACTGGACTATACCACTTCTTACTGCAGACATGTGAACTGCGTACATTGGTACCTCAATTTTCGAACGTAATCCATTCTGGATTTCCGAAACGTTTGAAAACTGAGGCGTAAAGGGCGGCCTGCAAATTCAATAGAGAAAGCTGGAAAAAAAAACCTCAGCGGGAGCTATTCTACTTCCAAGGTGCATTTGAAAGCGGAAGCATTGACGTCCGGGTTTTCGGTGATCGAAAACCCAATTCCACTGTATTAGAAAGCTCCTGCACTGTCTGTGTGGAGCATGTCCTCGTGTCACAACTCTTGAGAGATCTACTGCATCGGGAAGAAAAGCTCCAGTACAGCCCTATCTTGCAGAAACTTATGAGAGAAGAGTGAGAACATGCAGCGCCGCACGTTCAGTCAGAAACGGCGCCATTTCAGGTGGGCTCTATTGTATTTTGTAAAGGCTGGCTGCGATCCTAAGCGGCACATGCAAGCAAGGGGCTGTTCAGGCGTGCTTTTATTGTAAGCCACCCCGATAAAACGGGGCCGAACCGCAGGGTGTCATCGCAATAAGTGATAAAAAGACGTTCCCATGTGGTCTGCCGTCCTGGCCCTGGCGAGGAAAAAGATCTGCTCAGCTTTTAATAAAAAAAAAATGTGTAATGGACCCTCAGGCCGCTATATCGATGTTCACTCGCATATTATGCCCTCAAACGCTAAGGAATGTCAAAGTTTTGTTTAACCATTGGCATCTTAAAAGCTGGCACAATAACTCCTAATTAAGTAAATTCTGCTTGAATGTTTCAATTATGCACTTTAAACCCTGCTGATTTCTTTTGCTGCACAGGGCTCCTCTGAGAGAGAGAGGTGGGGGATCATCAACATCATATGACCATCTCAACTTGTCTGGACTGCACTCTTTAATGCAAAGCTTTTTTTAAAAAAGTTCCAGTAGAATTGCAACTGAGAAATGAGAATATGGCGAACGGGTCATTCCACGCCAAATCAAAAACCACCCTTCTTATTTTTAAAACATAGCAAGTCCATGGCAGCCCATTGGGAAAAAAAAGTATGATACATGTGTTAGTTTTGGTTTGCCTGCTATGGCTTATTGAACCTACCAAGGTACAAAATAACTAACATTCACTTTGAACGGTCAGTGACCCTTCTCTGTAGCACTTAATACAATTTTTGTACATTATTTTGAAAGAGAACTAAATTAGCTTTATTCTGATACCAAAATAAGCACAATTGGTTCAAAAATAAGCGAAACAGAAATTGCGTTAGCTTAATTCACGCAAAAATTGAATTTTTAAAAAAATTCTCCTATGTCCAATTTTGGACAAAAAAAATCTTTAAAAATTAATTGGAGGTTATCTCATAGGTTATCACATAAAAATTTTTTTGAAGAAAATCTGGGTTGTGAGAGCACAGTCGAGTATTAAAATCAGGTGATTTGGCATGGAATGACCCAAACCCATTCTCCAACAGCCATATTGGGGACAACTGGGCGTACCATTAGTCTACTACAATGTTGTTGTTGCTATTTATTTATCAATTGCCCTTCGCCCTAAGGGCCTAGGGAAAGTTAAAACGATTAAAACACCATCTCAAGAGCAACCTGAAACAGGCCGCCATCACGGAAATAAGGTGGGTCCTCAAAACACACTTCTCACGATGCCAAATGTCGGGAGTAAACAAGTGCGTTTGGCTCCTTCCACATCGTCATAAAGCGTTTTCCAGAAGGTTCTGAATCCTTTCAAGCACTCTGACCCCTCATTATGGGCACATGCAACCGCCGGACAACTGGAGCTCCGGACTTCCTGGCAGCAATATTTTTCTAGAAAAAGGGGTGCCGGAACTCAACACGAACGCCGCCTCCCCTTGTTCTCTCAGAACGGCAATGGCGCCCACCTGAGAGGGACTGGAACTGAGTTCCGGCGAGTTCCGCCTGAAAAAAGCCCTGTCCCTTGGATGCCAGCCAGAGGAGGAGTGGACGTGAACAAGCATGTGCCCCTTAATTCTCCTGTGTTGGATTCTCTCGCTTGGATCCCTTGCTTGCTCAACAGCATGGTTTGTCCTCCCAAAATTGGAGGGCTAGCTCCAAAGCAAATGTTTCACGGTTCCAAATCCTGTACCTCAAGTTCCACCTCTCCCCATATGAACCAACCCAGACCATGCGATCATCTTCTGAGGCCCTTTCTCATATGCCTCCTCCACAAGAAGTCCAAAGTGGTTCCTCTTCTCCTGGGCCTTTGGTTAATTAAACTATGGTCTTTTAAACTGGGTGGTGAGTACTGTTTTTGTTTGTGACTATGCTATGTGTGTAGAGAAGGGCAACCAAGGTGATCTAGGACAGGGTTTCCCAAACTTGGGTCTCCAGCTACTGTTGGACTACAAGTCCCATGATCCCTAGCTAGCAGGACCAGTGGTCAGGGAGGATGGGAGCTGTAGTTGGAAAACAGCTGGAGGCACACATTTGGGAAACCCTGATCTAGGGCCTGGAAACAAAGCCTTGTGAGGAACAGTTGAAGGGTCTGGGTATGTTTGGCCTGGAAAGGAAGAGTCTGAGAAGAGACAATGAGAGCCATCTTCAAATATCTCAAGGGCCGTCTTGAGCTTGTCTTCTCCTGCTCCAGAGGATAGGACTCAAACCAATGGCTTCAAGTTGCTAGAAAGGGGTTTCTGAATAAACTCCAGGAAGAACTTTCTGACAGTAAGAGCTGATCGTCAGTGGAACGGTCTCCCTCAGGAAGGTGTGGACTCTCCTTCCTTGGAGGTCACCTGCCATGGATGCTTTAGCTGAGATTGCTGCATTGCACGGGGGTTGGACTAGATAATCCTTGGGGTCCCTTCTATGCACCGTATTTTTCGCTCCATAAGGCGCACCTGAGCATAAGACGCACCTAGTTTTTTTTTGGGGGGGGGGGGAATGCAAGGAAAAAAATATTCTTTAAAGGGAGCGCTGAGCAAAGCCTGTATGCATCCCAGGCTCTGATCAGCGCTCCCTTTCACGAGCCACGGGGAGCGTGGAGCTTGCGTGGAGCTTGCAGGCCCCCAAGAGCCACACACACACTCCGCGTGGCTCGTGAAAGGGAGCGCGGCTCTTGGGGGGTTTTCCATTCGCTCCATAAGACACACACACATTTCCGCTTACTTTTTAGGAGGGGGGAAATGTGTCTTATAAAGCGAAATATACTGTATTTTTGTGTTTTGATATCGTATGAAAGGTGGCATAGAAATTTTAATAATAATAATAATAATAATAATAATAATAATAATAATAGAGAGAGCCTTCGGGTGTAGGATAGGCTCTGCACTGAAGAATGTCACTTCCAACTCCCCATAGCTCAGTGGTGGCTAAACTTGTACCTCCAGCTGTTTTTTTGGACTACAACTCCCATCATCCCTAGCTAACAGGACCAGTGGTTAGGAATGATGGGAGTTGTAGTCCCAAAACAGCTGGAGGGCCAAGTTTGGCCACCACTGCCATAGCTGGAGATAGCATATCTGTCCCCAATCTCGCTCACATAATTCTGTCTGACTCTGAACATCAGAACAGGATCCTTTCGCTAGACGGCATTTAACAAGCACATCAAAATAACTCCTTCGACTAGTTCTGGAAATATTATTACACACAATTAATTCAAGATCATTCAGCTAGCAGGAGCCACACTTACTATGCATTTCCAAGAAACTACAAATTAAAACCAAGCCATTAAATATATGCAACACACACAAACATACAAAGTAACTGTTAACTAAATACACAAGCTTACACACGCACACGAAAGGCATCAGCTCATTATGAACACAAATGATCCAATTGAAAGAAAGAAAGTGTTGCACGCTGAGATCCGTACCTTTTCATGCCCTGACAGCTAGCAGGAAAGGAAAAAACAAACAAACACAAATGTGACAGTGACAAAAGAAAAAAGCGAAATCTATTTAACTGTATAATATACAGAATAAAAAACATGAACTGAGTGAAGTTGCAAGGTTGTACATTCCAAAAGACTACACACAATGATTGCAATATTAAAGGAAAAAGGAA
Organism: Podarcis pityusensis; assembly: GCF_964106645.2. Lineage (NCBI taxonomy): Eukaryota > Metazoa > Chordata > Lepidosauria > Squamata > Lacertidae > Podarcis > Podarcis pityusensis. The sequence goes on from NC_138035.1 coordinate 66,666,503, forward strand.
AAAAAAAATCACTCCAATGTATCAGTGGTTAGAGCATATATTTTCAATCCATTAAAATCAAATTAGCCCTTAACTAGATTTCCCATTCCTGGCTCTTAATCTGTTTAACAGTGGGTGTAACTTTTCACTTCATTTTGTTTATAATTTGGTATTAGCTGAGAAAGTATGGCAGAAGGTTAATTCGGTGTAATGTAGATAATGAGTTCTCCATAGATTCCTTTGATAGACCAAACAAAAGAATATGGGCAAGGCAGCTCAACTGAAGAAAAGCTGAATGTTCAGAAAAAGAGTACAATACGGCCCCCTCGTGACTGGACCACGTAAAATTATGGGTGGGAAAAAGCAGTTCAAGACTCTGTCAGATCAAAAGTGTCACTGGAATGTAGAACGTTTGCACCTTTGGGAAATTCAGGAAGTCTCTGAATGAAGTACTGGGCACTCCAGATGCAAGAAAATGCTGAATTCTTTAGGGTAGGGATGGAGAACTGGATCCAGCCAAATTCCATGGGTCATTTTTACATGTGACGTCAGGTGATTCCAAGACAGGGCAGCTGTCTGCCTGCTCCATCTGGTACTCAGGCTGAGACCCTACCTGCTCACAGACTGTCTTGCCAGAGTGGTGCATGGTCTAGTTATCTCCCGCTCAGACTACTGCAATGCGCTCTACGTGGGGCTACCTTTGAAGGTGACCCGGAAACTGCAACAAATCCGGAATGCAGCAGATAGACTGGTGACTGGGAGCCTCTGCCGAGACCATATAACACCAGTCTTGAAAGACCTACATTGGCTCCCAGGACGTTTCCGAGCACAATTCAAAGTGTTGGTGCTGACCTTGAAAGCCCTAAACGGCCTCAGCTTTTAGTATACCTGAAGGAGCGTCTCTATCCCCATTGTTCTGCCCGGACGCTGAGGTCCAGCTTCGAGGGCCTTCTGGAGGTTTCCTAACTGAGAGAAGCGAAGTTACAGGGATCCAAGCAGAGGGCCTTCTCGGTGGTGGCACCCACCCTGTGAAACACCCTCCCATCAGATGTCAAGGAAATAAGCAACTATCTGACTTTTAGAAGACATCTGAAGGCAGCCCTGTTTAGGGAAGTTTTTAATGTTTGATGTTTTATTGTGCTTGAAATTTTGTGGGGAGCCGCCCAGACTGGCTGGGGAAACCCAGCCAGATGTTGTTGTTGTTGTCACAGCTACAAGGGAATATTCTTTTTTGAATTCAAATTGAGATGCAAAGGAAGAACCCTGTTGCCTTTAACTGCAAAAGAGCAGGCAGTGTTTTTCTCTTCTGCAATCTTAGCGCTGTGGCGCTTTTCGCACTAAGATTGGAGATAAGTGCCTGCCTGCTCTTAGACCGCAAGTGACAGCAGGCAGAGGTTTATCTCAAATCTCAGTGCTAAGCACCACAGCACTAAGATCAGGGACAAGAGAGCCTTTATCTCAGATCTTAGCACTTAGATGGGACATGACCGCTCTCTGAGGTTCCTCACAGCTGGTATATTTTCAAAACAAGAAAACCTGTAATCTGATGGGTAAAATTCTGACAAGGCTGCTGCTGTATCTCTTATTTTTTATCCGAATGTTTTGAATCGGCCCTTGATTCAACTGAGTCTCATAAGAGGAGACTTCAAAGTTCAGACAGTCAATGCATAATACTTTTAACCGGGGTCAGGCGACGTTTTAAATCATGTAATTGCCTTAATCTGGGTTTCGAAATTGTACTTAACCCTCCCTGACATCTTTGAAAGAAGGGCAAGCTGTAAATTTTAATAAAGGAATACACACTGCTAGAAACTGGGCTATGGCCTTAGGGTGGAAGTCAAAAACAGTTGACCTGCCCCTGTTCCTTTACCATGGTCATAGTATAATAATAATAATAATAATAATAATAATAATAATAATATATTAATTATACCCCGCCCATCTGGCTGGGTTTCCCATTGGAGTTCTGACATGGCTACCTGTATAATAATAATAATAATAATAATAATAATAATAATAATAATAATAGTCTACCGTTAACCGTTAGTATGGCAATGGCTGTGGGCAAGATCAGAATTACTGAGAATGTGTACAATCACTAAGGACTTGATGGGGATTATATTTGCTGTGTTATATTGTCATGACTGAGTGAGACTGGGATCGCGACTACTATCCTATGCTGTGACTGAATTGAAGGGGGTTGGTCTAGATGATCCTTGGGGTTTAGAACGTCACCCGTTAGTTTTAGAGCACCCAATATCTACATTCACGGGGCCTTCTGCTTTTTAAGTGGGAGAGTTGTCAACTATCAAATCCAACCGGTATTTGCATATTGGGTCCACAGTCTTAAAAGCCAGCCAGCCAGCCCCTCTATGTGCTCTAGTCACTGAAGTCAAATGGATATCGTTCGGTTACGTGAAAACAGAACAGAACAGAACAAAACAAAACAAAACATCAAGCTCTATTTACCCGTCTTGATACTGTAGCATTAGCTCTCTCTTTGAGCTGGGGATCTGTAGGCAAGTTTAACCATATGATATAAGGGGTATCGTACTTTGCTCGTAGCCTCGGGCACCGCTTGAAGACAAAGTCGATAAGGAAAAATTTGATTCCTGCATAAAGTCCTATGTAATTGGAAAGACCAAGAAAGAAAGAAAGAAAGAAAGAAAGAAAGAAAGAAAGAAAGAAAGAAAGAAAGAAAGGTTATCAGTGAAATATCAGCTTAACCGGAATTGTGCTACCGATATAGTCATCGTACAACCAAAACGAAGATACAGTCATACCTCATGTTATGTTTGCTTCACGTTACGTTTTTTCAGGTTGCGGCGACCTGCGGCGACCCAGAAGTACTGGAAAGGGTTACTTCTGGGTTTCGCCACTCGTGCATGCGCGGTGCGCTAAATTGCGCTTCGTTCATGCGCACAAGCACCAAATTGCACCACGCACCTGCGCACTTGCGGGCTTTTCACGTTGCAAATGGGCCTCCGGAACGGATCCCATTCACAACCAGAGGTTCTTCAACCCTTGAACAAAAGGCCAGAAACTATAGGGTCTACAAGAGATGTGAGCCTTAGAAATTCAAGTGGCCACACAACTGCAAAAGCAGAAGTTAAGGTTGATTTACAGCAAAGCAGCAGCAGAGGTGCAGCTATGGACATCTTTATCTCGGCCTCTGACAGCTGAAAAATAAGGTTTCCATGACCTATCTGGAAAGAGTTAATTAATGCAGGCCTGTTTGGGGTGGGTGGTTTTAAATTGTATTCCTTACAACTTGCCTACCCACCTTGGGTAGACCAAAAACTCAAAACATAAAATGAAATTACCAGCTGCCCTCTAACACTTCAGGTCTGGACATTGCTGTGTACTGTATGCTAGCATTTTCTGTCCTGTATGGTTGTTTATATGGCCAGCTTAATGATTTTATGCTTTAATTTTATTTGTAAGCCATAGTGAGAGGATGGTCCTAGAAGCATTTAAAAGAAATTATTCTCAGAAGGGATTACATCCATCTATGGGACGTGGGAGGCGCTGTGGTCTAAACCACTGTGCCTCTTGGGCTTGCCGATCGGAAGGTCAGCAGTTTGAATCCCTGCGATGGGGTGAGCTCCCATTGCTCTGCCCCAGCTCCTGCCAACCTAGCAGTTCGAAAGCACACCAGCGCAAGTAGATAAATAGGTACTGTTGCAGCGGGAAAGTAAACGGCGTTTCCGTGCGCTCTGGTTTCCCTCACGTTGCACCAGAAGAGGTTTAGTCATGCTGGCCACATGACCCGGAAAGCTGTCTATGGACAAACGCAGGCTCCCTCAGCCTGAAAGTGAGATGAGCGCTGCACCCCCATAGTCGCCTTTGACTGGATGTAACCATCCAGGGGTCCTTTACCTTACATCCATCTCCAAGCAAGTCTGGCACCATGCAAGTATTTTTTTGAAGCATGCCCAATTAATGACTCATAATGGAAACTTGGTTCCTGGTCAAGATAGATGTGAGCTTCTAAGGCCACAGAGAGCGGCAAGAAATCTGAAAAGTCTTACCCATTGAAAGGCCGATGATCCTGTACGGAATACAGCAGGATGCTATAAACGCCGCCCACAGAGCAATGTACAGCTTTTGCGTAACTTCAGGCTGCACCCACATAAACAAGCTGTGAAAGGGAAAAGGAACAGAGAAATAAGTGAGACATTGCGGCACTTTGTTCTCTCCCCCCGTTCAAATATGCTGAAAATAAATACATTTAAAACTCACTTTTTGATTTTTTCCAGTATGTCTGACATTTTGCCAAACAAATTCTGCAATCGAAAGAGGAAGGGAATGTCAGCTCAGAATATACTGCAGTGCAACTTAAGCTAAAGTTCTATTCTGGGTAGAAAGCCACTGTTTTAAATTAAAAAAAATAAAAATCAGTTCCATCTCATTGCAAAGGTGGAAGAAAATCTTTATTCCAGTCACAAGTACGACACTCATAAAATCTTCACATTCCAGAAATTGCTGCTTGCTTCCCCTCCCCACCCCTCACCCTTGTATTTTAGGAATCATAAACTACAGATTGCCCAATGGGCAGAATTGCGAATCCTGTGTAAAAAGATTGCTGTTTTGAGAACGTAGAAAACATCCCTTGAACACTGGAAATGACTGCAGGGAAAATGACCGCATTTACACTAACGTTGAACTCCCCCCCCCCCCTTTTATTTAGTGGTTGTTGGTTTTTGTGTCTGGTTTTTTTTTTTTTTACAAAGTTTGCACATTTACCAAAATATCAATCATACATTTGGCATCAACTTCCTCCCCAACCCCACCTTCCATGGTTCATTTTAGTTACCCATTTCTGCTGCATATTCCAGTTAAACCCTATTATTTTCATTTTATATCAGTTTTCTTTCTGCTGCTGAATTTACTCTAACCCTGCTAACGTCTTTAATTTGTTTACAATAATTGTTCAAGTATCCTACAAACCTTTTCCAATCTTCCTTTAAAAAAAAAACCGCCCTGAGATCTTACCCACAAATCCTTTCAATGGGAGGCGCCAAGGATTATATTACCTGTGCTTTTTGTGCCACGTCCAGAACAAGCTGGAATTTTTCTGACACTGTTAGATCTTCCTTTGGAGGTTCCTGAAAGAAGACCAGAAACGAGGCAACAAGATTTTTTTACATGCCCTTCACCTTTTAAGCAAAAATCAGCTTAGGGCAGCAGATTCATGGCAACACAATGACTATGATATGCCTGTACTTGGGGCTCGCATGACTGAATTTTCCACCATGCAAGCATTCTCTCCCCATAAAGAACCAGATGTCCAGTTTTCTATGGAAATATATCTATTTTTTTAATGGAAGTGCACTCCATTACATGGACCACAAGCCTGTAGTCTATACTCGGGACTGGGAATCTGTGGCCCTTCAAATGTGATTGGACTACAACTTTCATGAACCCCAGTTGGCATGGCCAATGACCAGGGATGATGAGAGCAGCACGAGCTCTTGGCTGAGGGCAGCAAAGTTTGCTTGGAGAACTGCCTCAGGGGAATTAACCTCCCCAGTTATAGACTTTCAGAATAAAACAGCTCTGGAAAACTATTTACAGTCATACCTCAGGTTACAGACACTTCAGGTTGCGTTTTTCCGGGTTGCGGACTGCCGAAACCCGGAAGTACCGGAACGGGTTACTTCCGGGTTATGGCGGTCACGCATGCGCAGAAGCACTAAATCGTGCTTTGCGCATGCACAGAAGCGCCGAATCGCAACCCGCGCGTGCGCAGATGCGCCGCTGCAGGTTGCGAACGTGCATTCCGCACGGATCACGTTCGCACCCCGAGCGTCCACTGTAAAAGCCATTTTCTCATGACTCGATGCCTTCAATGGTGTGTTGCTAAGTGCAATATTTGAGTTTTCAATGAAAAGCATAAAAGGAAGTTTGTGGCGCAACGTCCCTGAATACTAATCATAAAAAGCTGGTAGAGTCAATTATTACAATGAGCAAAATAGATAAAACGTATCTAGAATTATTTGGACTTACAATGGGCTCAGAAACTTCAGGCACAATACTCCACTGTATTCTCCACCCTCTAAAAATAAAAATAAAAATACTTTAATTAAACAGACTAGCTTTTCCATAAGGCTTGGTTAACAGAGTAAAAGTAATGCTTAAAAAAAGCAACTCGTGTGGGTAGCAGACAACATCTTTTCAGATCTATTTTAATTATTTCCCCCAAATGCAACCACCCAGTTTGTGTCATGCAGCCTCACAGAATCATATGGTCTTGAATATTCAAAAGACTGCCATAGATTACAAGTATGTAAATAATGCTTATGTTTGTTCTTAACCAACCAAACACCCTATCAACTACACAAAGCCATAATTAACATTAAAAAGAACAACCCACACTCATCAATCCTTTGACAATCGGCAGTAATTATGGCATTGCAAGAAGGTTCCTACACAAATAATATCCATTCTGTGTAGATTACTGCATTTGGCTTTTTAATTAGGGATTAGCATTCTGCTGGTTGTTAACAAAAAAAAATATGATACTTGGCATTTTAGCCTTCTTGCATGCAAATAAAACTAGCCCACTTCACAGGAGGGGGGTTTCATCAGTACAAAGTTCATCAGGAGCACAATGCTGGGTCCTGAACGTCCACATGGAACTGGAAACCCTGGAAGAGGTTCCTTTCTGCAGACATCCCCCTTCTCCAGAAGTGGAGAAGGCATGCAAAAATGGAGGTGGAGACAGCAGCCATGGGGCTCCCTAAGCACAACAAACTTGTGAAGAGGGCTTCAGGGACTCAGTGAACAGGATGAAATGCGCTTGCTGGAGCTGAAGCAATTTCAGTTCCAGCACAAGTTTATTAGACCTGCGTTGATGTAAGAATCTGATGGCACACAGGCAGAAACTGTCCATGTTCAGTTACCATGGGTAACAGAACTTTGAAATGAGTAGATTTGCATCGTCACTTTTCCTGCTTTAAGAATAATGTTCTGGGTGGGGTTATTGACTTGTCTCCAAAATCAACGTTCTGTAGAGTTCCCTTCCCTCTGCTACAACCTGTAGAGGAGCTGCAGTTGTGGAAAATTGCAAGCCTGGCAGATGATATAGAACCACAGAATCATTCGAGTTGGAAGGGACCACGAGGAGCACCTAATCCAGCGTTTCCCAAACTTGGGTCTCCAGCTGTTTTTGGACTACACAACTCCCATCATCAGAAGGACCAGTGGTCAGGGATGATGGGAATCGTAGTCCCGAAACAAGTGACAAACTGAAACTTCAATACAGAAGAAAGATGAGCGGTTACCTGGCTATGAGGTAATTTAGGGATAACCTCAAAATTGCTAAAAATAAGAACATAGGGATGGCCCAGCCATGCCATACAGCATTCATGTAGATCTAGAGTCAGAAGAAGAAATAGAGAATTACAAAGGACATAATAAGGATGCTTTCATGCAATACCCATGCTGAAAACAATCTCCCAGGACATCTGTATTGGTCTGAGATGAATCTGACTCTCTTACATTGCAATTCTATGCATGTTTACCTGGAAATGAGTCCAGCTATGTTCAATGGGGTTTACTCCCAGGTAAACATGTATAGGAGAGATGAAGAAGAGTTTGAAGAAGAAGAGTTTGGATTTGATATCCCGCCTTTCACTCCCTTTAAGGAGTCTCAAAGCGGCTAACATTCTCCTTTCCCTTCCTCCCCCACAACAAACACTCTGTGAGGTGAGTGGGGCTGAGAGACTTCAGAAGAGTGTGACTGGCCCAAGGTCACCCAGCAGCTGCATGTGGAGGAGCGGAGACGCGAACCCGGTTCCCCAGATTACGAGACTACCGCTCTTAACCACTACACCACACTGGACGGGGAACTTGTAGTGCAGTAGAATCTGCAGAGCCCTAATTCCATTCATCCCTGGTTGGGGTTCAGCTGGAGTCTGAAAGGCTACAGGTTTCCATCAAATCAATCTATACTTTTGAACTGGCATCAGTTCTGAAATCATGCAGGCGGCCAAACATTTTCACTTGGAAGCCACCACCCCCCCAATGGGTATTATACTGACCCTACAAAGTGACATTCCGGCTTTTTCCCATTCTGTAATTAATGCCCCTTGAAGAAAATGCAGGTTTCTGACATTCTTTCAGCTTACACAGCAACAAGCTCTCCTCACAAGCGGGCCCAGAACGGCTGCTCATTATCATGAAATGCCATTCCCTGTGCAACAATTTATCATCTCAAAATCTCTATTGCTTCATTGAATTAATATTCTCAGTGTATTCTGAAGTCTGTGGTTACTTAAGGATTCTGCACAAAAATCATGCAATTCGGCTTTGCTTGAACAATGGAGTACAACTGAGAATTGCAGATTTAAACCCTTGAAATACTCTCCCAGATATGTTAGGTTTCTAGAAGCAGGATAGTATTTCTGTTTTGTTTTGAAGGGAAAGACACATTATTCTATCAAGAGGCACAACCTGGCAGGAGACCCAATAAGACCCTGCAAACTCTTAAAAACCATGCCAAACCATATTCTTAAACCCACATTTAAAGTATATTTGAAACAGGGTAAACCAGCCCAGGTGGTATTCTCCATAAAAGCTCTTTGTTAAAGTGGAAGACAATCTGCTCTCTCTATATTATCAGCCCCATCGTGTTCCTTTAACGGATGTTAAGAGATGTTGTTACAGTAATCTGGAAAACTAGACACTACGAATGAACCAGAACAGCAAACAGGTAAAATCAGTGTATCTTTTAAAAATGGGCAAGCATTGACAAACAGAGAAACTTTTGCAACTCTACACAACCGACACTCCAAGAGGCATATGCTTGGTGCACAACACACAACACTGTAATGCTGATTTGTGTATGTCATTCTGAGTGTTGTTGATTTCCAGGATTCATATTTATCAAGCCAGCTTAAACATTTAGAATTGGGTAGAGTTGCTTTTCCCCCTCCCCCAATAAACGGAGCGAAGTTCATGTCTGTAAGTTCACCTGAACGAGAAAGGACAACTTACAATAAAGGCAATAGCAGAAGTATAGATAGAATACCAGTCTGATAAGGCAGAAAGATTCTTCACAAAATTTGTGACGGGTTTGGCACCTCTCTCTAGACAGAAGAGAAAATAAACATACTCTAAGCAGACAGCAATGCTTCCAAAGACATAATACTTTGAATTGGAAAGGGGAGAGGAGACCACCCACATTGGGCCTAATAGTTGCCTGAACTTTTCAACATCCCTTTTCCTTGGGATTACAAGCAGAAGCGATGTGTGTCATTGACTTAGAATGTTTCCGCAGATAAGTGGTGTATCTTGTTATTAAACACACTCTCCCATAGTCCATATTTAGGCATGGCATCTCGCGGTTTCTAGGAATTCAGGAAGCTAAGAGCTGATAAACACACGCATCAGCATCACTCAAGTTATCGCTCTGTGAGCAGCTGCTGTATACGCAAACAGCCTCCCTGGGAAGGATCGCACTCAAGGTGAAATAAGGCCGTGTGGCGTTTTTTATCCGCTTCCTACATGCAAATCACACCTTCGTGTTCTCCAGAGATGAATCTGCCCGTATGAAGCTGCCTTCAGGTAAGGTAAAGGTAAAGGGACACCTGACCATTAGGTCCAGTCGTGACCGACTCTGGGGTTGCAGCGCTCATCTCGCTTTATTGGCCAAGGGAGCCGGCGTACGGCTTCTGGGTCATGTGGCCAGCATGACTAAGCCGCTTCTGGCGAACCAGAGCAGCGCACAGAAACGCTGTTTACCTTCCCGCCGGAGCGGTACCTATTTATCTACTTGCACTTTGACGTGCTTTCGAACTGCTAGGTTGGCAGGAGCAGGGACCGAGCAACAGGAGCTCACCCCGTCACAGGGATTCAAACCGCCGACCTTCAGATCGACAAGTCCTAGGCTCTGTGGTTTAACCCACAGCGCCACCCGCGTGCCTTCAGACTGCACCGTAATTTAGGAAAGGAATGGGACAGTAGCAAAATATCGTTTTGCAAGCGGTCAAAGGCAGCTCAAAATATGGGCAGGACTGCAGCCACACATCCTGGTCAGTCCAATTTCATCTCCATGCCTGTATTAAAAGGGGAGATTACAAACAAGGGCAAAGGCTGCATTCTGGCCATTCTTGTGGCGTGAGATGCCTCCGTGTGGGGCCTGCGGAATTTCAGATTAATCTTAAGCAACTCTAATTCTCATATACTAAAAAAAAAAAACACCACAAACATTTGACTTGCAGAACTGGTCCAGCTCCATTTGCCTGATAAGGAGCTTTATAAAACTAGACTGAAGCCAGCACAGAAATCAACTCAGCGTGATCATTTTGGAATCCAAAAATAAACTGATTCTGCACAATGAGTCTTAATGGCTTGGCAAACAGTAACAGAATTATTTAACGATGGAACACTTGATTAATTAAACTTTGTTCCATAGTTAAGACTCGTTGGGCAGAATAAATCAGAACAAGATCGCTGCTCCCTCTTCACCAGGCCCCTCAGCTCTTGTTGCATGACTAGGTTTGGTGCGCCTTCTTAACTCAGTTTCCCATGACAGCCACACCATGAAACTGTGGTTTAATAGCTCCTTACAAGCTAGGATAAACCATGGTTCACTGACCCAAAAGCATGACGTCTGAACTGTGCCTATGAGTCCAATTATCACTCTAGTTGTCAGATAAATATATTCAAGAGAGTTCAAGCTTCTATTTCTGTTCAACAGAGCACAACAATAAGCTACTATTGGGAAAACGTTAAGTTCTAGGGATTAGCTGGAGAGCTATTTTAAATTAGACAATTAATTAATCCTGTGAATAGATACACTGCAAAAAATGAATATTCACAGTTGTCACATCATGCTTTTTACATTTTAGATTTCTGTAACCTTGAATATTAATAATATACTTTATCTAATTCCATGTTATATGTGACACCGAGGTAACAAAATTATAGGGATTTTATTGCTACAAAATCTACTTAAATATTTCTCAACACTGTTTGTATTTTATATACAAATACCATATATCTACACATAAGAGCAACATTAGATACTTACTTAATCGTCTCATATTTTCTGTGAGCCTGGAAAATGAATAGTAGATCATATGATATGTTATCTTTGAAGGACAAACATATTTCTGTTACTACCCCATATTCCACACAGATTATTCAAAAATTGTGTGTGTTGTGTCAGAACTTTGGCATGTATATTTTTATCCAATTTCAATGCTGCCCTTCACCTGAAAATCACAGAGCAGTTCACAAAATACATTGAAAAAGAATGAAAGCAAAAAGCAAAAACCCTCCTCCCACAAACAGGTTAAAAAAGGACATAGAATGCTAATCAGTCAAAGGGCTGGTTAAAAAGAAATGTTTTGGCCTGGTGCCTAAAGACATGCAATGAATGTGCCAGGCGAGTCTCCCTGGGGAGAGAATTCCACAAGCAAGGAGCCACCACAGAAAAGGCTTGCAATAATAATAATAATAATAATAATAATAATAATAATAATAATTTATTATTTATACCCCGCCCATCTGGCTGAGTTTCCCCATCCGCTCTGGGCGGCTCCCAATCGAGTGTTAAAAACAATACAGCATATTACACCGAACCTGGTCCAACTTCACTGGCCACCAATTAGTTTCTGGGCCCAATGCAAAGTGCTGGTTTTAACCTATAAAACGGATCAGGACTGTAATACCTTAAGGACCAGCCTCTCCCCAAATGAACCAACTCAGACCCTGCAATCACCACCTGAGGTCCTTTTTCGTGCGCCTCTTTAACAAGAAGTCTGGAGGGCTGCAACCCACCCTGAAAACTATTGGTATAGGGCAGTATACACATTTAATAAATAGTAATAACACAAAGCCCCTTTATGGATCATTGCCTTGCCGTGGCGAAGGGGCTTGAAGAACTCAGAGAAGCTATGAACTATGCCGAGCAGGGCACCCAAGATGAACAGGTCATAGTGGAGAGTTTTGACCAAACATGATCCACCTGGAGGAGGAACCGGCAAGCCACTCCAGTATCCCTGCCAAGAAAACTCCATGGACAAAGACAACAGGCATATAAAAGTTATGACACTGGAAGATGAGCCCCTCAGGTCGGAAGGTGTCCAACATGCTACTGGGGAAGAGCGGAGGACAAGTACAAGTAGATCCAGAGCTGATGAAGCGGCTGGGCCAAAGCCGAAAGGACGCTCAGTTGCGGATATGCATGGAAGCAAAAGGAAAGTCCAATGCTGTAAAGAAAAATATTGCATAGGAACCTGGAATGTAAGAACCATGAACCTGGGTAAGTTGGATGTGGTCAAAAATGAGATGGCAAGAATAAATATTGACATCCTGGGCATCAGTGAACTAAAATGGACGGGAATGGGCGAATACAGTTCGGATGACTATCATATCTACTACTGTGGACAAGAAACCCGTAAAAGAAATGGAGTGGCCCTCATAGTCAACAAAAGAGTGGCGAAAGCTGTAATGGGATGCAATCTCAAAAATGATAGAATGATCTCGATACGAATCCAAGGCAGACCTTTTAACATCACAGTAATCCAAGTTTATGCACCAACTACTGGTGCTGAAGAAACTGAAATTGATCAATTCTATGAAGACTTACAAGACCTTATAGAAATGACACCAAAGAAGGATGTTCTTCTCATTATAGGGGATTGGAATGCTAAAGTAGGGAATCAAGAGATAAAAGGAACAACTGGCAAGTTTGGCCTTGGAGATCAAAACGAAGCAGGGCAAAGCTAATAGAGTTCTGTCAAGAGAACAAGCTGGTCATCACAAACACGCTTTTCCAACAACACAAGAGACGACTCTACACATGGACATCACCAGATGGGCAGCATCGAAATCAGATTGATTATATTCTCTGCAGCCAAAGATGGAGAAGCTCTATACAGTCAGCAAAAACAAGACCTGAAGCTGACTGTGGCTCAGATCATCAGCTTCTTATAGCAAAATTCAAGCTTAAACTTAAGAAAGTAGGAAAAACCACTGGGCTGGTAAGATACAATCTAAATCAAATCCCTTATGAATACACAGTGGAAGTGAGGAACAGGTTTAAGGATTTAGATTTGGTGGACAGAGTGCCTGAAGAACTATGGATGGAGGCTCGTAACATTATACAGCAGGCAGCAACGAAAACCATCCCAATGAAAAGGAAATGCAAGAAAGCAAAGTGGCTGTCCAATGAGGCCTTACAAATAGCGGGAGAGAGAAGGCAAGCAAAATGCGAGGGAGATAGTGAAAGATACAGGAAATTGAATGCAGATTTCCAAAAAATAGCAAAGAGAGACAAGAAGGCCTTCTTAAACGAGTAATGCAAAGAAATAGAGGAAAACAACAGAATGGGAAGAACCAGAGATCTGTTCAAGAAAATTGGGAGATATGAAAGGAACATTTCGTACAAAGATTACCATAATAAAGGACAAGCCACTTCTCCCAAGCCATTAAAGCAATCTAAGGACTTTTAAACTATGTGGCTTTTATTTTTTGTTTGCTTGTTATTATGATTTTTTGTGGCTTTTTTTTTTACTGTAAAGCACCCTGTGATCCTCAGGTGAAGGGCAGAATATAAATTTAATATTTTAAAAAAAATAAAAATAAAATGGCTAGAGCAATTTATACATGCTATAAAAATCATTGAAATAAGTCACCTAGGTAAGTTTCACAGCTATCCTACTGAGTGTTCCCCACTCCCACCCCAAAGTTGGATTTCCCGAGCTCTTAAAAACAGCAGAATATGGAAAACATGAGAGAGCAATACTTTCTTCTCAGTTTTGTGCAGAGGCCACATAAAGGTTGAGTGAACGAATCACGGCTACTCCACAGTTAATTCCCAGAGTGGAAGCAGCCTCTAACCCTTTAGCAATTGTCCCTACTAAAGTGCTTTTTTAGCAGACTGTATCATTCAAATAATTTTTTTTTTAAAAAACCCTGATATTCCTGTGTGACTTACCTTCTAGCACTAAGTGGTTCTTCTGTTTCAACTGTGTTTTCTTCGGGCTGAAACCTGAAGTCTTCAATATATTCCCCAAATTTGTCATAGACCCACTTTTGAACCCGTGAACACATCATGTTGCTGCGTTTATCTGGCGATAAAAAACCAACGTTTTAGTTCTAGGGGGGTCAGTTGAGTACAACATATGCAAGCTAAAGCGACTGTATTAACAGGTCTTCACCGTGGTACGATGCCCTAGAGCCAATGGGGTAGCCAATGGGGTGAACTCAAGGTATTGCTGGACTACAATTTCCATCAGTCCCAACTCCCATCAGCCCCAACCTGCTTGGATGGATAAAGGGAGTTGTAGTCCAATAAGATATGGGGGGGCCCCTACAGATTCCCCATCCCTGCTCTAGGGATTGAACTCTTCCATCGATGGAAGGTCTGGTTACATGATCTCTCATGATCAACTGGTCCCACCCATGGCTGAATGCATTCACACACACACACACACACACACACACACAGTCCAAAGAAGATTGGCAGATCAAGTTGACGGACTATGCCGAAATGGCAAAATTAACTGGGAAGCTCAGGAACCAAGAAGACGAGAAATTTAAAAAGAATGGGAAATGCTTATAATATACCGTATTTCTCCGTGTATAAGACGGTGCTCTTTGTTTAAAAAAATTAGGCAAAAAAGGGGTGTCGTCCTATACATGAATAGTGAATGCACAGGGCGGACGTGTGATTAATGGCAGCAGCAAGCAGGAGATTGGCAGCGGCAATTGGGTGGGTGATTGGTGGCTGCGGCAAGGCCTGCTGGCGATTGGCTGTGGCAATTGGGCAGACGAGGCAGGCGGGTGATTGGCGGCTGCGGCAAGTGGGCGGGTGGGCTGTTTGTGGTGGCAAGCGGGCAGACAATTGGCGGCTGTGGTGAGGTGTGTGATCGGCAGTGCCTGTCGCAAGCGATTGGCAGTAGAGTGCAGGAGAGTGAGCGATTGGCGGAAGTGACCTCCCCCATCCCCCCAAAAGCTAAACAACTTAATTTTGGGTTAAAAAAAATAGGGGTCATCTTATACACGGAAAAATATGGTATATACAGAATCACTGTAAACAGTTTAAAACATTAGCAGGATCCTAAATACACTTGTAATGTAATAGAAACTACAGATAATTTAGGATGATGGAAACTTTGGAGAAGTACTGTTATGCAGATGAAAGTAAGAGATCGCGTGGATGGGATGGGGGAAAGTCAGGCGATTCAGAGCAATCTCGATATGTGAATGTGTATGGCATTTTGATGTAAATTTATTCTCTTTTTTCTTTTCCTTTTCGTTTTGAAAACCAAATTTAAAAAATTATTTTTAAAAAACCTACAGTCTATTTATCTATCCACCTGAACCCTAGAGACTCATCAGTAGCAATAGCCTGGGGGCAGTTTTCAATGAGGAACCTGTCCCATAGCCTACAGCGGTAGCCAAATAGTTGGCCATATTGTGCCCTACCAGCCTCGGATCCTGGCATCTTGCCACAGTTTCAAGACTTTCTGTGATCCTAAAAATATGCCTCTAAACCTATCGATGAGTTAGGTTCCCCAGAGTGCAAAAGGGGCACAAATGCAGAGTACGATGCCATGGGGATTTCTCTAATACGGTTCCATTTACAGCACCAATGAAAAGAGGCCACAAGGCAGCGTATTATATGAAAGCACATTGGTAAACTGGGAGAGAGCATCTTGCTTTGCAGGCATGCCTAGCAGGGTCAATACAGATTTCAGGAGAAACCATGGTTTGTGATAGCTTTTAGAACTGAAACCCAAATGGTTTAGGGTGGTGTGTCTTTTCAGCACAGAGCTTCGTAATTTTCACTCCCATCTCCACGGCACAGCAGTTACCGAAGTCCGAGTTACGACTATGAAAACAACTTCTCAACTGTTACCATAAACTGCAGCTCGCAAAACGTTGTTCTGACTCATAAAACAGAGTTTGTCAATGTAAACATCATGAGAAACCATGATTTGATTTCCTTAACCATGGTTTGGTGTGATGTCTGAACTGAACACACACAACGAAGCAGTCAAAACAAACATGATTCCATGGTATGAAATATCTTGTTTTCGCTTTTATTTTAATGCATATCAAATTTAAGCTGTAAAATTGAAGCTGCAAAGAATGTTTTCACCTTCATCACACCAAAGCAAGCCACCTCTTAAAAGTTTCAGACGCAATCTATTTTTTCCTATACTTTCAAATTTGATTTTAGAGAGCACAGTAGGCAGGGAAACGAGTTTTGTTCCAAAAAGCAGTGGGAACATATTTCTTAAGGCTTGCATAACTAGTGTTTACAGAGAAAGCAAGTTCTAGAGAGAATAACACATTAAAAGATAGGAAAAACAAAAAAAGGGAGCAGCTGTAAAAAGAGAATCACAGGAAAGAGCACAAGATAGGAATTTAAACAGCTTTGCACTACAGCTAATTTAGAGGGGGGAACTTGAAGCAATAACTCATCCATCAATCCGCACAGCAGTACATAATAAATCTCAGGAATTTGTGATGTGGGAGGTACTCTGATGTACTTGTACTTTGCAAGGATAATGGATCTTCCCATTTTCCAAAGATCATTTGTGGAACCTATCGCCAGCCAACAAAGTAGTAGCATGGAACTCACAGAACAGTATCTGCAAACAGAGAGAATTACATTTTCTGCCATATCAGAGGTTGGGAACCTCTAGCCCACAGACCAACTCTGGCGCACTACAGGGTGAAGTTTTGGCCCACGAGGCCATTGCTCCCACATCACACCCGTCTGGTGATCAGCTGGTGTCACCGGGCAACATCAGCTGCACCGGGCGTGGCGGGTTTCAATCCTGCCTGGCGCAGAGTTGCCTGCAGGGAACATGCTGGCAAAGCAGAGTCCTCTCCCCACCAAGTGGGGTCAACTTTGGCAGGTAGACAGTCACCTGCCGTCACCATTTTGCAGGTGACTGACAAGGTGAGTGCTCCCGCCCACCTGTCAAAGTTGGCCTGTGGAGTGGGGAGACACAGAACTGGCTCACTGGGTGAAAAAAGTTACCCATTCCTGCACTAAAAATATCTTCTCGAAGGTTATACACATATACACTCTCTCTCTCTCTCTCTCTCTCTCTCTCTCTCTCTCTCTCCTCTGGCCAATCTCTCTAGGCCTTTCTCTCACACACGTTCCTCTGGCTCAGGTGAAAACCTGACCAAAATCCCTAAGCCAGGTGCCTAATGCATTTTGTTAGAAATTAGCTAGGTGCCAGGCGCGTTTCACGACTGGCACTTGTCCAATTGTGACCACATGGAGATCTCTGGATGCAAGTTTGGCGACTGGGGAAAGCAAAATGTCACTTGCAGAAGGATCTGAAATATTTTCCTTGAAGATTGAATTTGTCTCATTCTGGATTGTTTCAATTGATGTTTTAATGTGCTGTAAACCAGCGCGGGTGGCGCTGTGGTCTAAACCACTGAGCTTCTTGGTCTTGCTGATCGGAAGGTCGCGGTTCGAATCCCTGCGACGGGGTGAGCTCCCGTTGCTCGGTCCCTGCTCCTGCCAACCCAGCAGTTCGAAAGCACGCCAGTGCAAGTAGATAAATAGGTACTGCTCAGGCGGGAAGGTAAATGGTGTTTCCGTGCGCTGCTCTGGTTTCACCAGAAGCGGCTTAGTCATGCTGGCCACATGACCCGGAAAAACTGTTTGCGGACAAACGGCAGCTCTCTCGGCCAGTAAAGCGAGATGAGCGCTGCAACCCCAGAGTCGCTCGCAACTGGACTTAACTGTCAGGGGTCCCTTTACCTTTTTAAAACCATTTTGAGATTCTCCCACCAACCCCCCCTTTAAAATATAAAGCCATATATAAATGATGATGATGATATCCCATTGCAAACAACAACCCAGTGCCCAGACATTCCATCGTGGCGACCGGAACCTAGTTTTAAGGAGCCATTGGCAATTAGATTATATCTGAGTTTCCAACATTGTCCCTAGAGAGCTAGTAATGAGTCAAAAGGTACCTGTTCCGTTGGCTTGTGTCTGTGCTTTTGGGGGTTGCGGAGGTGGTGGTGATTCTTCTGTTCTGCAACAAGCCAAACAAACAAAAGCAGTAAGGTTAGCATAGCATCTCCAATTCACGAAAACAAAATGAGTATGTATTTCGTATGTATTTCGTATGCATTTCATATGTATTTCATATGTGTGTGGGTGTATCTTTATTGGCATGCTAGAAGAGGAAAGATGATGGTGATGATGATAAAAATAAATAAATAAATAAATAAATAAATAAATAAATAAATAACATGACTTAAAACATTGCATGACCCCAAATTAAGTATTGTGCATTGACTGCCTGAAATTTGAAGTCTCCTCTTATGAGTCTCAGTTGAATCAAGGGCCGATTCAAAACATTCAGATAAAAAATAAGAGATACAGCAGCAGCCCTGTCAGAATTTTACCAATCAGATTACAGGTTGTCTTATTTTGAAAACATAGCAGCTGTGGGGAATCTCAGAGATCGGTCATTTCCCATCTAAGTGCTAAGATCTGAGATAAAGGCTCTCTTGTCCCTGATCTTAGTGCTG
Source organism: Podarcis pityusensis (assembly GCF_964106645.2). NCBI lineage: Eukaryota > Metazoa > Chordata > Lepidosauria > Squamata > Lacertidae > Podarcis > Podarcis pityusensis. The sequence continues at coordinate 66,685,016 of NC_138035.1, forward strand.
TGGTGCTTAGCACTGAGATTTGAGATAAACCTCTGCCTGGTGTCACTTGCGGTATAAGAGCAGGCAGGCGCTTATCTTCAATCTTAGTGCGAAAAGCGCCACAGCACTAAGATTACAAAAGAGAAAAACGTGACCTGCTCTTTTGCAGTAAAAGGCAATAAGGTTCTTCCTTTGCATCTCAGCTTGAACTCAAAGAAGAATCTTCATTTGCAGCTGTGGCTTGAATAATAATAATAATAATAATAATAATAATAATAATAATAATATACCCCACCCATCTGGCTGGGTTTCCCCAACCACTCTGGGCGGCAAATACTCTGGGTAGAAATACAATAAAACACCAAACATTAAAAACTTCCCTAAACAGGGCTGCCTTCAGATGTCTTCTAAAAGTCAGATAGTTGTTTATTTCCTTGACATCTGATGGGAGGGCGTTCCACAGGGCGGGCACCACCACTGAGAAGGCCCTCTGCCTGGTTCCCTGTAACCTCAATTCTTGTGGTGAGGGAACAGCCAGAAGACCCTCAGAAGAGGACCTCAGTGTCCAAGCTGAACGACGAAGAGATGCTCCTTCAGGTATACTGGGCTGAGGACGACTAGAACATGTACCCTTCTAAGTATCCCTCATCAAAAAAATTAGACAGACAGATATGGAGCACACCATATAAAATAGCATGCAAGCATTTGAAAAGTATATCCGATATCCAAGGTAAGCGGGGGAAATTGCATTCCACGCTGTATTTCTCTCCCACCGATTTTCAGCACTGTAGACATGAGATAACAGCAGCTTTTTGGCAAGAATCAGACTGAATATTCACGTATTCTCCAAATTCTTAATGTTCTATGGTGAAAACTTTCACAAAGTCCCTGGTTTGGCTCCGCAGTGCTGAAACAAGATCCTGTCGCTCAAAAAAACCCATGAAGGGTGATTGTTATGTTCTGTGAAGGCAGATAGGTGCTCAGACCTGGATACCTGGGAAGCGCAACATCATGCTATGGGCAATCTCTATTGCTTCCCCAGCACCGCTGAAAGAAAATAAAGCATGGAAACAGAGAAGGCAGGGGCTGCAATAGGAGGGGGGAAAGTGGAGTTACAGTTGCAGTTCCCAGGTTAACAGGCAGCTGGGAAAAGGAGAAAAAGGCAGGCACACTGGGGCAAAGTGGTGGGGCTAAACCATGAAGAAAGTCTGAAAGAGGGGGAGGCAGTGGGTAGTTCTGCCTCCCACTCCCCAATTCTTCCTGGAGAGCCCAATTGTTAGCCTGAAGCCTTCATTATACACTTTTAGGCACCAGGCAAAAGCATTCCTCTTTAACCAGGCCTTTGGCTGATTAGACATCCAGTGCCCTTTTAGAATGTGTTGGGGAGGGGGTTATTGGGTTACTTTTGTTTTCATTATGCATTTTGTGTTTTTATATTGTGATTTTATGTTATAACTGCCCTGAGATCTGCGGGTACAGGGCAGTATAATAATAATAATAATAATAATAATAATAATAATAATAATAATAATATAACGTATTTTTTGCTCTATAAGACTCACTTTTTCCCTCCTAAAAGTAAGGGGAAATGTGTGTGCGTCTTATGGAGCGAATGCAGGCTGCGCAGCTATCCCAGATGCCAGAACAGCAAGAGGGATCACTGCTTTCACTGTGCAGCGATCCCTCTTGCTGTTCTGGCTTCTGGGATTCAGATTCCCCCCCCCCCCTTGTTTTCCTCCTCCAAAAACTAGGTGCGTCTTATAGAGTGAAAAATACGGTACTTTTATTGTCAATGTACAACCTGTATACAATGAAATTAACAGAGCTTCCCCCGCCAAACACTCAATCTCATTGCACTCTGTGTGCTTGTCGCACAACACACCAACCTCGAAAGTCAGTTGCACTATATTATTTTCCATTCAGCAGCCTAACAGCTCCCAGATAGAAACTGTTTTTTAGCCTGTTGGTACGACTGATTATACTTCTATATCTCCTGCCCGAGGGTAGAAGATTAAAGAGGTGCTGGCCAGGGTGTGAATCGTCCCTGAGAATTTTTCTTGCTCTCCTAAGGCAACGGTCCCTTGCGATGTCATCTAGTGGGCTCAGGGGACAGCCCATGATATCATGTGCTGTGTTCACCACCCTCTGTAAAGACTTTCTGTCCGTGGCTGTCAAGCCAACGTACCACACTGTGATACAACAGGAGAGGACACTTTCTATTGTGGACCGGTAGAAGGAGGTCATCAATCGTTGTTTCACATTGTTCTTTTGCAAGACCCTGAGAAAATGGAGTCTCTGTTGGGGCCTTCCTAACCACCTGAGTTATATTGTTTTTCCAAGTGAGGTCTTCACTAAGGTAAACTCCCAGGAATTTGAAGGAAGAGACTCTCTCCACACAACCCCCTCTGATATTCAACGGAACTAGTTCACCTCTCTTCTTCCGAAAGTCCAACACCATCTCCTTTGTCTTGCTAATATTTAGGTGCAAGTTATTCTCTAAGCACCATGTAGATACTTTTTGCACCTCCTCCCTGTACGCTGATTCATCTCCACCTGTAATTAGATCCATTATGGTAGTATCATCTGCAGACTTAATAATTACAGTGGATGGATCAGATGAAAAACAGGCATATGTATACAACGAGTACAGGTACACATATCCCTGTGGGGTGCCAGTGCTGAGCTTCAGGGAGGTAATGGTTTCAACTGGGACCTACTGCAGGAATACAGTGGTACTTCGGGTTACATACGCTGCAGGTTACACACTCCACTAACCCAGAAATAGTGCTTCAGGTTAAGAACTTTGCTTCAGGATAAGAACAGAAATTGGGCTCCGGCCGCATGGCAGCAGCAGGTGGCCCCATTAGCTAAAGTGGTGCTTCAGGTTAAGAACAGTTTCAGGTTAAGAACGGACCTCCGGAATGAATTAAGTACTTAACCTGAGGTACCACTGTATAAGAGCTGGTGCCAAGACGGCTTAAGGGCAACACTGAACCCAAGCAAATCTTCCATAACTCCCCTACTTGACCTGCATTTTAAAACCAGGAAGACTCCAACCCATGACGTCGCATCTGCTTAACGTCTTAATTTTCTTAATTGATAAAACGATGTTTCTATCAAGTGCGCTGGTAGCGCCAGCTCAAGCCCATTTGTATTTAGTCGCACGGCAATTAAGAGTGGCGTGAAACGTCGCTCAGAGCCGGCCGTGAGCGGCTAATGGCATGTAATTTCACGCAGCAGCAAAGTGCAGGTTTGCAGACTTCCATTCAACTCCAGCCCACAGAAACACCCGAGAAGCAGTGCCAAGGAATTAGCAAGCTTTCTTATTTTTACAGCTGGCGCCCCTGACGCACTAGCTGAAGAGGAAACTTGACCCAAGATGCACTTGTTATTTACACGGGCAGGCAGCCTTCAAAGAGCACCACAAACAAGGGTCCCAGGCAGGGGCTGAACGACAATCTGCTCTGTTAAGAATGTCCTTTCTAACCTCTCTACCTTTTCAAAACCCTAGACTAGCCTTTCCCATGCTGACCTCCTTCGGATGCCGCTGGACTCCGACTCCCATCAGACCCAGCCAGCATGGGTCTCTGGGTCAGAGATTATGGGATGTGCAGTCCCAACGACATCTGGGGAGCTAAGGAAGGCTGACCTAGATTCATCAGATGAAGTTAACAAAAATGCAGCTAGCAATGACATGCAAAATGAAGAATATCTACCGTAAGTGACAGCAAATTCTGCCAATAAGCTACTGGTGGGTTTACGTTCACTATTTCTGTACAGAAAAAGGAGCGGTCACCTTATATCCAAGTGTTTTATTATTATTATTATTATTATTATCAATTTCATTTCTATACCACTTTATCTTTTTAAGTTTGTGTATTTGAGGGCACTTACAGTTTCAAGCAGGGCTTTCTTTTCAACCAGAACTCGCCTGAACTCAGTGTCCGGCACCTCTCAGGTCGGCACCATAATAAATTAATAATCATAAATAAATAAGAATAAAAATGTGCACCCCACCACCATTGTAACTATCCAACCTCCCAAAATTTCAACACCTCCTGCGATGGTTTGAACCCTTTTTGTTTTAATGGTACAAATTCAACAAACACCCTCCATATCCCCTCAAAATCATTTCTCCCGCGTATTCCCCGTCTTATCTTAATGGCACGTGTCAATTTATCATTAATAGCTATATCCCACACCTCTTTATACCATTCTTCCATTTTATATTCTGCTTGCCCCTTCCACTTCCTAGCTATACTAATTCGTGCAGCTGTCAATAAATTTGTGAGCAAATCCTTCATAGCCTGCGAACTTTGCCATTGCCTTTATAACAGAACAAGGGAGTTCTGCCACCTCATTTTCTAGAAAAACAGCACTGGTTTCAAGGATATTTCAGCATTTAAATAGGTGCAGAAGTAAACTCTGACAGACATGAGAGAAACCACTCCCAAACGGTTTGTGCTAAACACATTTGTGTGCTATAGAGCGAGCTGATTTTGCCTGGATTTTGAAAGCAAAGTTGGGTCAAATGCTTGTCAGCTTTAGCATCTGCTAGGTTCTGCAAAAGGACCTTTAACCGGTAAAGTTTTAGAGCGGAAATAGCAGACTGCACTATGCTGAATTATGAAAAGCATGGTTTTTAGTTAGGGCTGGGCAATACATTCATATATCGTCGAAAACCGGTTTGAAGTCCATATCGTGATATCAGATTCATAATTTTTGAACTGGCAATATATCACGAATCATAGTGTGTGGGTATGTGTGCACTATGCAAAAATCACAATGTGGGGGAAACCGTGAAGCCAGCCAAAGCTTCTCCACAGCTCCATCCTTATTTCAGAAATTGTGATATATCAGTATATTGTGATGTTTAGTTGGCGATATATCACAGTGTTGAAAACCAGGTATCGAAACCGGCGGGACCATAAATTCACGGAAGACTGGAGTAAATTTACAGACTATTTGAAAAGTATTGGTGAAGATCAGACGATGTTTGTAGGTTTGCAATAAGTTTTGTGAGGAGTATTATTGGAAGTATTGCAAAAATGGAGAAGGGGAAGGATGATTTGTTAAGAGATGTAAAGGCAATATAAAGTTAAGAAATGCATAAGAAGTGGTTAAAACGGTGGATCATCAGAGGTGCTGATGGAAGTCTAAAAAGATTGTATAAGTGATAGGTTTTGTGGTACAATTTATAATTTATATGTTAAAATCAATAAAAAAAATTTAAAAAAAAAAGAAAGAAAGAAAGAAAGCAAACCAGGTATCACCCATCCTTAGGTCAGGGCCTTGTTAGCCAGTTTGAGAATCCAGCTTTGGTGAAAACATCAGAATTTTATGGGGTTTATTGGGGGGCGGGGGTTCAAAACTCTCTGCCAACCTTTTGGCAGACAACCTAAAAAGGAGTTCATGGGCCATAACTGATCTGCGGGCCCCCATATGAGAACCTATTCTCATATTTTTAGCCTTGCAGACTGCCTTGCGCTAGGTATTAGGTAAACAGCCCGCAAAAATAACTGGACTAGCATTTGTTTACAAATTAATAACTTGCCTAGGAAATATGGGGATTACACAAAAAAGACCTATTATCCCCCCCCCCCCAAAAAAGTACGCAAATTTAGTGCCTTATCTTCTCCTAATCTACATGCCCATGTAGGTTAGGAAGCTAATGGGATGTTAAAAATATCTCATTAAAGGACAAATTAATTCTCAGGATGAATTAATTCTCAACAGTAGCCGTTCTACGTGCAGCATCAGTGTTTAATGGCCTGCCAGGCTATAAATAAATGAGAGAGAGAAAATCAGCCAGCCAAGGGTCCTGCTGATTAGTGCTGCAAATTGCTTTTAAAAAAAAATGTTGAATTTAAATTCTCCTGTTCAGCTAAACTTGCATATGGACAAAAGACAACATAAAAGCAAGAAAGCAATTTGCTGAAAAAGTGAAATAAAAATAAAAATGGATGCATCATGTGCTTATCCCGCTAGCCAGTAAATGGCACTGTTCCTAAACGCACAAGAACCAAAACAAGAATATAAATTGCATATACAAAAAGTAAAGGTAAAGGACCCCTGACAGTTAAGTCCAGTCACGAACAAGTATGGGGTTGCGGCGCTCATCTCGCTTTACTGGCCAAGGGAGCCGACGTTTGTCCACAGACAGTTTTTGCGGGTCATGTGGCCAGCATGACTAAGTCGCTTCTGGCAAAACCAGAGCGCACGGAAACACCATTTACCTTCCCGCTGGAAGTAGACCTATTGATCTACTCGCACTTTGATGTGCTTTCGAACTGCTAGGTTGGCAGGAGCTGGGACCGAGCAACGGGAGCTCACCCCGTTGCAGGGATTCGAACTGCCAACCTTCTGATCGGCAAGCCCAAGGCTCAGTGGTTTAGACCACAGCACCACCTGCGTCTCAACTACAATTGCCCCAAATGCTAACCACAGCTCCACACTGGTGGCTGCCATCAACCCAACCCCTCCTTTAACTACTGCATTCCAGAAACCAGGCTTTTCAGCTGGAGTACAGAAGAACACTTAGCAGTGGTCAAGCAAGTGGAAAGCATATTAACATCGGGGAGATATTTTATTGATCTTTCTAAAAGGATGCCCGGGCCACTTAATATTTTTAAAAATATCTGCTCAGCGCACGGCATAAAAACAGCAAACATCGTTAAAGCAAAAGTACAACGTATAGCCAGTAAAACAGCACTATAAAAACAGGGCTGTGTGCCGAATTTGGCCAAGGCTTGAGCCATGGCACGTCTACGGGGAAGGCCTTGGATGAATGGACAGCTGTGGGTCGCTGCAAGTCCAGCTGGGCTGGACCAGAGTGATCTGAAGCTGTTAGTGAGGGGTATCAGGCAGGAAGAAAGGCAAGCAGGATGCAAAAACTGTGGGATGTAATCCACTGGAGCAGTCAAGTACAACCAGGGGGCAGGCAGGTGTGGAGGACTCCCTTCTCCTGAATGGGGTAACTGTGCCCCTGAAGGACCAGGTGTGCAGCCTGGGAGTCATTTTGGACTCACAGCTGTCCATGGAGGAGCAGGTCAGTTCTGTGTCCAGGGCGGCTGTCTAGCAGCTCCATCTGGTACACAGGCTGAGACCCTATCTGCCCACAGACTGTCTCGCCAGAGTGGTGCATGCTCTGGTTATCTCCCGCTTGGACTACTGCAATGCACTCTCCGTGGGGCTACCTTTGGTTTTTTTTTTTTTTTTTAAATAATCTTTATTAAAGTTTCAAAAGGTTACAAAAAAACAAAACAAAAACACACACAAAAATAACACAAAACACGACATAAAAAAAAAAAAAAAATTCCACCTTTTAGGTCTCATTTTCAATAACTTCTTTTCATGACTTCCCCACGCCTCCCCTTATTGTATTCCAACTCCGATTGTTTATTCAAGCAAGTTTTTATCCTTAATGTCCTAATCATAATTTATTAATTTACTTAACCATAAATTATTAATGTGATTCTTTATAATAATTTTAAACCTTAATTCATTATTATCCATTAATTTAGATTATTTAGCAATTTTTAAAATATATACCTTAATCATACATAAAAAGAGATAAAAAAAAAGAGATATAAAAACAAATAATAAAATACCTTCCCTAAGATTGTCCCTAATTCCCATCCACAGATTCCCCATTCTTATAATAATAAAGAGTATATAGTTTTACACTGCAAAATAAAAATCAGGCCCCCTTTGGACTTCTAAACCCCACCCTTCTCTTCCCGGTTTCAATCCCAAACCAAAGTCCAATTAGTCCATCTTTTTAGCCTGGTGACCTTACGTCCGAGGCTCTCGGATCTCTCTCAGTCCCTTTCCGCCGGCTTCTTCGAAAATCTTTCATATTAAACGCCCCAGGTCGGGGAAGTACCTTCTCCATGTTAACCATATTTCTTCCAGCAAGGCCTACTTGTTTAGAGGTGGAGCTCCAACTCTGTTTCTTAAGGCTATATGTCCCAAATAATCCAGTTTTCATCTTAGTCGAATTGGAATTCTTCTTGGCAGGTCTCCGGCTCTCTTTTATCTTCTGTAACTTTTCAGCCACCCCTTCTTTCTGCTCCTCCTGTTCAGCTGATGTCTTAGGCTTTGGTTTCTTTTCTTGTCCAGCTGCCTGTGTTTTGAGCATCAAGTCCCTTTCCAACTCAGTAGGTATATTTTCTGTTGACTTCGGTTTCGTAGGACTTGTAGACAAAACATGGCCTTGCTCTATCCTCTCTTGCAGCTTTCCCATGAGAAAAATAAGCTCTTGCAAGTCAGCTCGTATTTCCCGACCTAGTTCCATTCTTGTAATATCCAAGAATCCCCTCTAGAGGGATTCTAGTTACTTAGTATTTCTTTTCCCTTCCGATCCAAAAATCAAGTTTATTTGTATCAGTCTTTCTTTACTTTCAATATTTTGTAGCAGTATAGCCGGTTAGAATTTAAGCTTTGATTTTTCCGGCTTTGACAGCTAATTTGACAGCTGTCAAAAGTTTTCTATAAATCCTCTGCAGGCTCTTTTCACGGGTTACTCCCGGGCTTGAGAAAGGTGGTACTTAGTCCAAATAATTAAACTTTTGTCCTCCGGCACATTAGCTTAGTCCTTTAAATCTGTGGAATTTATATCTTTTATCGAATTACCCCAATTCTTCACGCAACCTTAGTTGACAGCTCCTTGCTTCAAACTGTTTACAATAAGGGGGGGGCGGACTTCCCTTTTTTTCACCTCCCCCGCTCGTGCCAAATTCATAATCAAATTATTTGTAATCCAATTTCCCAATTACTCACGGGTTGTTGTTCTTGATTTTAAGTCCAAATTTTAATAGGAAGAAGTCAGCGCTCTCCGACAAATGGCATGCGGCTTCGCTCGGCAGGGGAAGCAGAAGACTCACAGCACCACGCCGCTCCCCGGCACCCGTTCCGTAGCCTTTAAAAAGGCTCCTTCGCGAGTCGGGAGGGCGCTTAACGATGCCCGCCGAGTCACCATGTCCACGGGCTCCTATGCCCGTGGTTTTTGAGGGTCCCCGTGTCGCCGGCACGGCAAGACCCAGCCCCTGTCAAGCCGATTCCCTCCGGAGCTCGGAGGGAATCCGCCATTAGCCGATCGCGCTAACCCGGAAGTCTCTACCTTTGAAGGTGACCTGGAAAATACAACTAATCTAGAATGCGGCAGCTAGACTGGCGACCGGGAGTGGCCGCCGAGACCACATAACACCAGTCCCGAAAGACATACGTTGGCTCCCAGTACGTTTCCTAGAACAATTCAAAGTTCTGGTGCTGACTTTTAAAGCCCTAAACGGTCTCGGCCCAGTATACCTGATGGAGTGTCTCCACCCCCATCGTTCAGCCCGCATACTGAGGTCCAGCTCAGAGGCCCTTCTGGTGGTTCCCTCACTGCGAGACGTGAGGTTACAGAGAACCAGGCAGAGGGTCTTCTCGGTAGTGGCACCTGCCCTGTGGAATACCCTCCCATCAGATGTCAAGGAAATAAACTATCTGACTTTTAGAAGACATATGAATGCAACCCTGTTTAGGGAAGCTTTTAATGTTTGATGTTTTATTCTGTTTTCAATCTGTTGGGAGCCGCCCAGTTTGGCTGGGGAAACCCAGCCAGATGGGCAGGGTATAAATAATAAATTATTATTATATTATTATTATTATTATGGGAGGCAAGTGCTTTCTCGTTCGGACTTGGAAGGTGCAGGGCAAGCAGTTTGCGGCAGAATCACTTACAAACCTCACCCTGCCCTGATATTCTCTCTCTTTCTCACACACACACATTTCTAGACTGCCACATCATAAAACATCAGGCCGGTCTACAACCAAGCACTAAAAACTATGCAAATAATAATTAAAAGTGACTGGCTAATTAAACAGCTGCAAAAGCTTGTTGGCGTGGACTTCAAGAGACAACTGAAAGCAAAAAAAACCCCCGAGGATGGCTCCTGAATCCCTGCTGGAACAGGGTTACACAGGACAGTTTTGGTGAAACGAAATGGTTGCTTTCCAGCCGAAGCAAGTTGGGTCCCTATACAGTGGTACCTCTGGTTACGAACTTAATTCGTTCCGGATGTCCGTTCTTAACCTGAAACCATTCTTAACCTGAGGTACCACTTTAGCTAATGAGGCCTCCCGCTGCCACCGCGCCACTGGAGCGCGATTTCTGTTCTCATCCTGAGGTAAAGTTCTTATCCCGAGGTACTGCTTCCGGGTTAGCGGAGCCTGTAACCTGGAATGTTTGTAACCGAAGTTGTTTGTAACCCAAGGTGTTTGTAACCCAAGGTACCATTGTAACGCAAGGGGCAACCAACAGCACTCCTCCGGATTATATAATGATATATAAGGGAAAGGAATCTGGAACGCAACCACTAGCTCATTTGTAAAATGTCTACATTGTCTTTCCAAGGCAAGTCACTTGAGCTTGGCTCTTCAGTAGGGTTGCCTTATGTCCAGAATTTCCCGAACATGCTGGAATACTGCAGTTGGAAGCAGTATTTTCTGCAAAAACCTCTAATTTGTTTGTGATTTTGCCAAAAAAAACAAAAAAAGCTCAACAGCTTTGGCCAAAAATAGAAGTACAGTGGTATCTCGGGTTACATATGCTTCAAGTTACATACGCTTCAGGTTACAGACTCCACTAACCCAGAAATAGTGCTTCAGGTTAAGAACTTTGCTTCAGGATGAGAACAGACATCATGCAGCGGCAGCGGGAGGCCCCATTAGCTAATGTGGTACCTCAGGTTAAGAACAGTTTCAGGTTAAGAACGGACCTCCAGAACGAATTAAATTCTTAACCTGAGGTACCACTGTACTATCTTCAGCAGAGGCATGTTAGTGACAGCCTTCTCAGTGGTGGCACCCCCAATTTGGAACTTCCTTCCGTCATATAGCTGGCGCCTACCCTTTTAAGTAAGTTTTAGAAGCCAGCAGAAGACCTGGTTATTCACCCAGGTTTTGAGTGGAATCCAATGCCAGTACTGATGTTTTTAGTTGCTTGGTATTGCAACTTGCCTGCCTTGTTTTGCAAAATAATAAGACCATTACTAAAAAGTTTTAATTGTAACCTACTCCAAAACTGTTCTGTGGTCAAGTGCAGGTAATACAGAAATGCATAAAAGGATGCAAACCATCTTAAATAAAAGCAAAGGAGAGTGCTTATACATGGCAGCAAAATAATCCAGAAAACAGAGGCTACAGAGCAGGTCTGGGGGACCTCCCCCACCCCTGGATATGGATAACTACAAGTCTCTTATCCCTATCCATTGGCCATGCTTGCTGGGCCTTGAGGGTGTCGAAATTCAGCAACTGTAGGGTCAAAGATTCCCCTTGCCTGCTACAGAGGAAATGCAGTACTTTTCTGTGTATAAGACTATGCTTTCTTCTGTAAAAATTATGCTAAAGAGTTGGGGTCATCTTATACATGGGTAGTGCATAGGGTTGACGTTTGATTGGTTGCTGCCGTGGCTGTCAGCAGCTATTGTGCATGCTGTTGGTTGCTGCTTCAATGGGTGGTGTTGATTGGCTGGTGCTCCGGCAGTTGGGCGGGCGATCTGCAGCTTCTGCCGGCAATGGGACAGACAGGAGTTGGATCTAAACCACAGAGCCTAGGACTTGCCGATCAGAAGGTCGGTGGTTCAAATCCCCGCGACGGGGTGAGCTCCCGTTGTTCCGTCCCTGCTCCTGCCCACCTAGCAGTTCGAAAGCACGTCAAAGTGCAAACAGATAAATAGGCACCGCTCCGGCGGGAAGGTAAATGGCGTTTCCATGTGCTGCTCTGGTTCGCCAGAAGCGGCTTAGTCATGCTGGCCACATGACCCGGAAGCTGTATGCCGGCTCCCTCGGCCAATAAAGCGAGATGAGCGCCGCAACCCCAGAGTCGGTCACGACTGGACCTAATGGTCAGGGGTCCCTTTACCAGGTGAGCAATTTTTGGCAATCCCCCCCAAAAATAGCTAAACAACTCTGGGTAATCCTTTCCAACTCTGTGCCATCTCCCCCCATTTTCTTAAATTTGAGTCCCCAGAAACAGGGGTCGTCCTATACATGGGGTCGTCTTATAGACGGGAAAGTACGGTAGCTCCCGTTTGCAAGGAACACACTGCTAGCAGTAATTACAGTTTTGTAATGCGATAAAACTAGCTCACAACTTGTAAAACGCAGAAGTGACAGAATGCAATTTGAATCAGACAAATGGCTGATCAGACCATTTCAAATCATTTAGACATTTGTTTCGTTGGCAACGTGCCTCTTGTAGCAGATGCTATACCCAGCGCTAGACAATCCCTGAGCATCCTTATAGATAAATCTATGAAACTGATGCTATTGGGCTTGTTTAGTATGTCTTCTTTACATGGGCGTGATAGGAGCTCTTGAAAAACGCAAAGAAAAGAATTACTTTCCACTAGGGCAACCTGTTCTCCTTGTCACATAATATATGATTCAGCAATGCTTAATATATAAGTTGTCTCACAGGCAGACCAATTCATTAGTCTTTGCTTTTCCTACACAGAGGAAACATGAAACCACCCCTAAACACCACAGATTTCACCTCTCTGTGAAGAGAGGATCTTCCCACCAAATAATAGATTTCAGGCCAATTGTCACTGCTTAATTAACGGTTAGCAGGCTTTCAATGAGGATGGATTCAGTCTGGTTAACTGTTTTTGCGGCTTCTGACACTACGATGTCCGAAGTCACCCAAATGTCGCTAATAAGGGCAAAAATGCCACTTAGATGGGAGAGGAGGACAGCACTTTGAGACCCAAATAAATGAAATAAATGACACAATGCATCTCAGCTGCTGAGTATGACCATGAAAATATTTTTTTAAAACGAAAGAGATCAGATTTCTATACAGCCTTGTATGGATTCTAGAAATGTCACTGCTTCAAAATCACCGAGTACCAAAATGAAGAAATTTCAGGTTTTATTGTTCATCATTCCCAGGGCGAAATCACCTAGCGAACAGCCTGGTCTCTTAAAAAAAAAAAAACCACACAAACCCCACAACGCACACACACAGCTGTACTGCACCTTGCAGGTTTCCCTACCTGGTTTTAAGTATTTCATTGACTTTTTGCTCCAGTTCTATCCTTCGTAGACGTTCTTTTTCCAGCTCTTGTTTCAGTGTTTCAGCATTCGTTTCTTCTCGCAGCTTCCTGAGCTCCTCCTCTGTTAAAAAAGGGAGGAAAGATAAAATAAGGGGGTTGTCTTTGTTAAAAAGGTAAAGGTAAAGGACCATTAGGTCCAGTCGTGGCCGACTCTGGGGTTGCGGCGCTCATCTCGCTTTATTGGCCGAGGGAGCCGGCGTACAGCTTGCGGGTCATGTGGCCAGCATGACTAAGCCGCTTCTGGCGAACCAGAGCAGTGCATGGAAACGTTGTTTACCTTCCTGCTGGAGTGGTACCTATTTATCTACTTGCACTGGCGTGCTTTCGAACTGCTAGGTTGGCAGGAGCCGGGACCGAACAACGGGAGCTCACCCCGTCGCGGGGATTCGAACCGCCGACCTTCTGACCATCAAGCCCTAGGCTCTGTGGTTTAACCCACAGCGCCACCCGCGTCCTTGACAGCCAGACTAAAATCAAGCACCAAACCTAGGAACTTAAAAGGCTGAATGGGTTGTTCATGTCCCCCAGGGCTGTACTCAGGAAGAGGAATAGGCATGGACGGTGGAATCAAATACAGTGGTACCTTGGTTCTCAAACGCCTTGGTTCTCAAATGCCAAAAACCCGGAAGTAAGTGTTCTGGTTTTTGAATGTTTTTTGGAAGCTGAACATCCGATGCGACTGTTGGCTATTGTTTCCCAGACACCTGCACCAATCAGAAGCTGCGCCTTGGTTTCGAACATTTTGGAAGTCAAACGGACTTCCGGAACAGATTAAGTTTGGCGCTTTTGTTTTTGCTATTTATTTTGCATTTTTGTTTTTGAGGCTTTTTCGGTTCATTTGTTTTTGTGGCTGTGTGGAACCCAGTTCAGCTACTGATTGATTGTGTGACTGTGGAAATGGATAAAAGCCCCCCATCCAAACAATGACGGATCACCAGTGCAGGTAAGAATAATTTTTTTATATATAATTTTTATCATCTACAATACTGTCTTATTTATTTTATAGTACAGTACACTGATTATTGCTTTCATTATATGGATCAATGGGCTCGTTGGATAGTAAAATTCAGACTTCTGGAACGGATTAAATTTGAGAAACAAGGTTTAGCCCAAAGATGGAAATTACAAGAATTACCAACAATTGAGGAGTGGCAGATGAAGATGATGGAATATGCAGAAATGGCAAAAATGACTGTGAGGATTCGGAACCAAGGCGATCAGAAATTCCAGAGAGATTGGAGTAAATTTACTATTTAAGAGATTATTGTAAAAACTTGAAGACACTAGCAGGACTGACATAAATCCTGCAACATAGGGTAATTATTAGTATCTGACCATTAACAACAGAAGGACTCGATTTGTATTAAAGGACAAAAACTGACATTAGAAAGGCGTGCATAACTTATGAGGAAACAGAAAACCAGTTGGAGGGAGGGAGGGAAGTCACGAGCTCAGCGGAGCAAATGCATTTGTTTGATTATTGTAATGTTGTTATATGTTTTATTAATGAAAATAATAAAAATCATATCAAAAAACGTTTGAGAACCAAGGTACAGCTGTAGTATTATATGGGTCATACTTGCAAAGTGAATATTCCTTCACATCTCATAGATAGCTTGCATGCACCCAGCGAAGAATACGACTGGTAACGCAAAGCTCATTCTACAGTAAATGCCTTTGCCATTCTAAAGCCGTGCGCACAGGATTTTTTGTTTTTTGCTTTTTTCTAGGAAGGAAAGTGCTTCTGACAATACTGGCTTACTAATAATGCAAGCTATTATTGCTTTTAAAGGTCTAGCCCACCGGATTAACATAGTGCAGTGCTCATGCTAGGTTTATGAAAGGCTTCTTTTGTCCATTTGCCTTCATTTTATTTTTAATGACCTTTTAAGAATTGTTTGCACAGTCACTCAATCTAATGCAGGTGGGTGGGAAATGAAACAGCGGGGCGGGGGGGGGGAGAATGGAGGATAACTTTGAGTCATCCAAGGGTTTGTACACTCTGGTTTTAAGGTACCGCATTTTTCGTTCTATAAGACGCACCAGACCACAAGACGCACCTAGTTTTTGGAGGAGGAAAACAAGAAAAAAAATATTCTGAATCTCAGAAGCCAGAACAGCAAGAGGGATCACTACGCAGTGAAAGCAGCAATCCCTCTTCCTGTTCTGGCTTCTGGGATAGCTGCGCCACCTGCATTCGCTCCATAAGACGCACACACATTTCCCCTTACTTTTTAGGAGGGAAAAAGTGAGTCTTATAGAGCAAAAAATACGGTAATTATTCGGATACCATGCTGGCCTCAAAAGCTTTCCTCATTGTTCTGTGGAGGAAGCTCTTAAAAAAAACCCACAAAAAACACCAGAGGGAAGACGCAACATCAGGTGATTTTTATGCTACCGTATACTGTGTACCTAATTTGTTTATTATAACTACTTTATTTATTAAATTTCTAGACTACCCTTCATCTGAGAACCACAGGGTGGTTTCCAACATAAAAACACAAAAATGTGCAACGTAGTAAGAAACCAAAACAATACACACACACACCCAGTTTGAAAGATTGTTTAATTAACCAAAGGACAGGGAGAAGAGGAATGTTTTTGCCTGGCACCTAAAGATATGTAATGAAGGTGCCAGGTGAGTCTCCCTGGGGAGAAAATTCTAGAAGGCATCGTAGAAAAGTCCCACTCTCTTGTTGACACCCTCCAGACTGTTCGTGGAGGAAACACCCGAAGAAAGGTCTCAGGTGATTATATCTCAATTCTTCAGCGAGATCTGGAAAGGAGGTACAGTGGTACCTCAGGTTAAGTACTTAATTCATTCCAGAGGTCCGTTCTTAACCTGAAACTGTTCTTAACCTGAAGCACCACTTTAGCTAATGGGGCCTCCTGCTGCTGCCGTGCCGCCGGAGCACAATTTCTGTTCTCCTGAAGCAAAGTTCTTAACCCGAGGTAATATTTCTGGGTTAGCGGAGTCTGTAACCTGAAGCGTCTGTAACCTGAGGTACCACTGTATTCTACTGAATACTTGAACTTCTTCAAGCTTCACATCAGGATAGGATTCTTGTTGGGTTTCTGATAACTGGAGATTTCCCACACCTTTGATAGCTTTTCCTCCTCCATTCTAGTTGCAGACACTGGAACATATCCTACAAATATGGTTTTTACCCTGGTTCTTCTTGCATTGGTACCGTATTTTACTTTAAATGTTGCATCGGTGCTCCTGAATTTCAGAAGTTCATACACAGAAGCTAGATTTGTGTGACATCTAACATGCAGATTTTCGATACTTAAATATAATAGTCTTATATATTTTAGATGACAAGATTTAGTTTGAATGTCAAGGGGTGTCCACAATCTCTTCTCTCCCAAACGGGTCACCACTTTCTGCCCTGATGGATCTGGAGTGATGCTTGAAACTGAAAATAATAGCAACCTCCTTGGTCGCCCACAGAATTTCACATGCTCGCTCTTCCTTAAACCATAGCAGGGGCACAGCAGTTGCACACACAGAGCTCTTTCTGAAACACTTAAGGCAACATTTCAGAAAGAGGCAGTCACATGGCTGTGATGGAAAGAGAGGAAACACTTGTCTTTTGCGCTTAATGTATCTGTGATGAGTAAAACTCTGTGTTTCAACTCCTCCAAACGTGCGCATTCCCATTCTTGCAATCTGTGAGGCCAGAGGTGTTTAGGAAACAGTAAAAAGCCCCTTCCTTCCTTCCTTTAATTTTCTGACCTTTTAAGACTAGTACAATGGTACCTTGGTTCTCAAACTTAATCCGTTCCGGAAGTCCGTTCCAAAACCAAAGCGTTCCAAAACCAAGGCGCGCTTTCCCACAGAAAATAATGCAAAATGGATTAATCCACTCCAGGCTTTTAAAAACAACCCCCAAAACAACAATTTAACATGAATTGTACTATGTAACGAGACCACTGATCCATAAAATGAAAGCAATAAACAATATACTGCAGTCACACAATCAATCTATCAGTAGCTGAACTGGGTTTCACACAGTCACACAAAAAGCCACAAAAATGCAAAATAAATGGCAAAAACAGACAGACCTCAGAGTAGCACTCAAAACGAAGCACATTCAGCTTCCAAAAAAAGTTAGCAAACCAGAACACTTACTTCCAAGTTTGCGGTGTTTGGGTTCCAAGTTGTTCAAATACCAAGGCATTTGAGAACCAAGGTACCACTGTACTGAAGTGTATTACATTTCAGATAGGGAAGACAACCAGAAGCACTTTGCATGATCTGTCCCCCCCCCCCAAGCAACATCAACACAGAACTGTGCAAATCAACTTTCTTGAACCAAGAAGAGAAGAGTTTGGATTTGATATCCCGCCTTTCACTCCCCTTCAGGAGTCTCAAAGCGGCTAACAATCTCCTTTCCCTTCCTCCCCCACAACAAACACTCTGTGAGGTGAGTGGGGCTGAGAGACTTCAAAGAAGTGTGACTGGCCCAAGGTCACCCAGCAGCTGCATGTGGAGGAGCGGAGATGCGAACCGGTTCCCCAGATTACGTGACTACCACTCTTAACCACTCTTAACCGCTCTTAACCACTACACCACACTGGCACCACACAGATGCCTTCCAGATGTTGTTGGAGTACAGCTTCCTTTATTCCTGACCAAGTTGGTTGTGGAAGGCCTCCCTGGAAGACCAGACATTGGAGACAAACAGGACCATTATCACCATGCTTTCTTTGTGAGCTGCCAGTAGGCATCTCATTGTGTTTCACCGGGAACAAAATGGTGGAGCGTTGGGCAACTGGCCTGATGTAGCAGAGCTTATCCATTCAAACCTATCCATTCTGAAGAAAATCAGCCCTGAGTGCTCACTGGAAGGACAGATCCTGAAGCTGAGGCTCTAATACTTTGGCCACCTCATGAGAAAAGAAGACTCCCTGGAAAAGACCCTGATGTTGGGAAAGATGGAGGGCACAAGAAGAAGGGGACGACAGAGGATGAGATGGTTGGACAGTGTTCTCGAAGCTACCAACATGAGTTTGACTAAACTGCGTGCTCTGGTCCATGGGGTTGTAGGAGTGCAAATATCCAGAGTGTGGGGTCAGGTGGGATTACTATGAGGAATTATAAAATATGCATCAAGCCATTGTGTCCACGAAGAATGCATTGTGTTGACTGGGTTTGATACATTGACAATAATTTCTGATCAAATCCCACAACCCTCTGCACCTCTGGCCATTTCCTCTACTGCCCATCTCTCTTGCCTGACAAGTCACGTACACAGCCCAGTTGCTTCGCCAGGCAGGCTCCTGGGTCATCAAAGACAGTGGGCAGTTTCTTTGATGTAGCTTTCTGATATGTTAATCTTAGGATGTTAATCTTAGGGCCAGGAAACAGATCTCACATGAAGGTGATCATGATCGCTGTCCTCCTGGCCATCCTCCTTATCATGTATATTGCTTGTTTATCACCTCCGGGGTTGCCAAATGCTCTCCTTAGTAGTTCTGTTCTTTGTTTACCCCGTGCTTAATTAGTTTTGGTAGTTTAACTTTCTCCCCACGTGGGGTCTGTTGAAATGTTCAGAAGAAATCTGATTGGTTCTTATGAACACTCTGTAAAAAGTTCTTTTGTGAATAAAACGACCTGGGCCGAGGGGTAGAGAGGCAGACATTATTATACGCACCCTTCCCAGAGTCTTGCTGGTTCAAGCCTCTGTGTGTATTCTTATTAATCAGAGTTCAATCCTTCCTTTACTTTGGGAACACCTCATGGGGTCACGAAGAGTCGGACACGACTAAATGACTAAACAACAACAAATTAAATAGCTGTACATTGCGTCCTACACAAGCTGGAGCAGACACTTCATACCTGTGCAATGTTCTGACCAGAATGAAAGATGACAGGATAATTAGCCATCCACAAACTAACTGAGAGTCGAACACATA
The DNA here is from genome assembly GCF_964106645.2 of Podarcis pityusensis. NCBI lineage: Eukaryota > Metazoa > Chordata > Lepidosauria > Squamata > Lacertidae > Podarcis > Podarcis pityusensis. The sequence continues at coordinate 66,704,020 of NC_138035.1, forward strand.
AGCTTAAATTGAGAGTCACCAAAGCATAACAGCCGGTATGCTATGCTTGCAGAGGCCAAGTTAAATAATGAGGCCACTGGCAAGTTTAATGCTGTCAGCTGGCTGCGCGGATCAATGCTACTATTTCCCTGTGTAAACACAAGACAGAAATAGCTTTACTAAGCCCGTGTTAATTATGGCAAATCTCTTTAGAGGTTCTTTCCAAAATAGTATTTTGCATCAAGAGTATTGTATAATTGGTACAGAGCAGACTGATCAAACCTCACACACCGTCCGGCTCGTGGGCAGAGCCTTCACCTGTAATCAAAGAAGCATTTGCTACTTTTGTTAATGCCATTTACATTCAGAACTAGCAAATGGACATAAGATGATATCTCATATATGCACCGCCAAATCATAATTTAGCACCAAACCAAAAAAACGAGCCTATCCTTCTCCCTTCATCTGGCATGACAATGAAAAGGAGCTTAAAGGTAAAGGTAAAGGGGCCCCTGACCATTAGGTCCAGTCGTGACTGACTCTGGGGTTGCGGTGCTCATCTCGCTTTACTGGCCGAGGGAGCTGGCGTACGGCTTCCGGGTCATGTGACCAGCATGACCAAGCCACTTCTGGCGAACCAGAGCAGCGCACGGAAACGCCGTTTACCTTCCCGCCGAAGCGGTACCTATTTATCTACTTGCACTTTGACATGCTTTCAAACTGCTAGGTTGGCAGGAGCTGGGACCGAACAACAGGAGCTCACCCAGTTGCAGGGATTCGAACCGCCGACCTTCTGATCGGCAAGCCCTAGTCTCTGTGGTTTAGACCACAGTGCCACCCGCATCCCTCACTTTAAATATATACTCTTATAAAACTGCAGATTATTACAGTAACCATGCCAATATCTGTTTACAGTTTATTTGTAAATATTCAATAAGCCATTTCCATTCTTTTATTTTAAAAAATTGTTATCTTGATTTCTTATTTTTCCAGTAAGTTTTGCCATTTCCGCATAAGTTTTTGCATCCATTCTTCTTTTGCTGGGACTACTTCTTATTTCCATTTTTTGGCAAGTAGCATTCATTCGACTTCCAAAAGGTTCGGAAACCAAAGCTCCTGCAGCCAATCAGAAGTCGCGCCGGACGTTTGGCTTCCGAAAATCGTTTGAAAACCGTAACACTCACTTCCGGCTTTGATCATTCGGGAACCAATGCGTTCGAGATCCAAGGTACGACTGTATATGTTTCTGTTTTTAATTCCTTTGTTTATGTAAACAAATATGAACTGGGGCATACCCAGAGAAAAATTCAGTATGCCAACCACTGTACAGGGAACAGTTTTATTTATAATCATCATAATAATAATTTATTTACTTATACCCCGCCCATGTGGCCGGGCCTCCCCAGCCACTCTGGGCAGCTTCCAAGAGAACATTAAAAACACAATCAAACATCAAACATTAAAAACTTTCCTAAACCTGCTAAACCTTCCCCATTTAACATTTCTGCTCCTATTTCAGGATGTGTCGTGATGCATTACTGGGTTGAATTTTGTGTTAGGTCCGAGAAATACAACGGTCTCAAATGAACCACCAACTTTTCTACGGCCCTCAAGTGAAAATTCCCATGAAGCAAAGAGCAAGGCATCCTCTGGGAGTTTAACAGGACTCCGTATGGCAAGGTGCCAAGCATTAGGGAGCCAAAAAAGTTAATGTAGGTCAACACAGCCTGTATCATTATGATTGGTCTCTTCGAGACTCTTAGCCTGTTTAACCAATCCATTGGAGAGCAGCACAGTAGATGTTAGCAAAGCCATCCAGGAGTCAGCTGAGACAAAGGGAGCTTTGAACAAATAAAATGTAATTGGACAGGACTGAAAAAACGTGCTTAACCAAGGGTTGCGGTGGGGAGATCAGATTTGTATGCCGAAGGAAGGTGGAAAATTTATGAAGGTTATGCTATTTATTCGTTTGTGGGATGATACATCCCCTCCTTTTGGCTTAAAAGGAGACCTTGTGGCAGTTCACATAGTGAGTGTGTGTGTCTGTCTTAACTTAAAACCGTTCTTAACTTGAAGCGCACTTTCGCTAATGGGGCCTCCCACTGCCGCCATCGCGCAATTTCTGTTCTCATCCTGAGGTAAAGTTCTTAACCCAAGGTACTACTTCCAGGTTAGCGGAGTCTGTAACCCAAAGTGTTTGTAAGCCGAGGTACCACTCTGTGTGTGTGTGTGTGTGTGTGTGTGTGTGTGACGCAGGTTGCGCTGTGGGTTAAACCAGAGAGCCTAGGGCTTGCCGATCGGAAGGTCAGCGGTTCAGATCCCCGAGACGGGGTGAGCTCCCATTGTTCGGTCCCAGCTCCTGCCAACCTAGCAGTTTGAAAGCACGTCAAAGTGCAAGTAGATAAATAGGTACCGCTCCGGCGGGAAGGTAAACAGGCGTTTTCGTGCACTGCTCTGGTTTCGCCAGAAGCGGCTGGCCACATGACCTGGAAAAACTGTCTGCGGACAAATGTCGGCTCCCTCGGCCAGTAAAGCGAGAGGAGAGCCGCAACCCCAGAGTCGTTTGCAACTGGACTTAACTGTCAGGGGTCCTTTACCATATGTTTGTATATATACATATATGTGTGTGTGTGTGTGTATACATATACATATATATACATATATACATGTGTGTGTGTGTGTGTATATATACATATATACACATACACACATAACCTACAGTAAAAATCAGCATAAATGCATAAAGGAATATTGTTTAACTAATATTAACATGACTAAGTTTTTTTAGTAATAAAAAGGCAACATTTTGGTAATATTATTATTGATATTATTTACATTTTAGTTAGAGATCTTAAAAAAAACACTAATGCTAGAGATTGCTTAGCAGGCCTTCTTAGGCAGGAAACTCAATGAAAGTGCAGCCACTGAGAATGTCCTGTAGAAAGATGGCAGCGAGAACTACACTTTCAGCACCGGGGCATTTCCCCAAGAAGATCAAATTGGAGCTAACCGAAGACCCCCTAACAGATCAGACTCTCCAAAATGACACAGAAAGATGTGGCCTTTCCCATATCTCTCAGGAGACACCGATGTCCCTTGTCCTACAATCTTCGCACCGAAGGTCAGAGTACAAATTTCTTCAGCAACCTGTCCCAGCTGCTGCACTTATAACATATGCAAATGGCAATCCCACTTAAAGCGGCGGCTTTTTTTGGCAGGCTGCCTCTTCACACTCCAGGAATAACACGGATTACGACCACCACATACAAAAAAACAGCAGGAGCGAAAGTGTCACGGCAAACGGAAACGATCCAAGGCTCCCAACGCAGAGCCTTTCCCATGTCATTCTGCTCGCCTGCAAACGGACAGGTGGAAAAGCACTAAAATGTTTATATGGGCAGACTCCCCGCTAACTGCCGTTCTCCTCCCTCAACTGCAGTTGCCAAATCATCAGTGCCAACGTTAACCACAGTCTCCTGAAAGCCAAGACCTGAAATGGAGTTTGAACTGGGTTTTGTAGCTACGGGAGGGCTGCCTGGGTGGCAATCTTGCATTTATCACGTGGACTTTGGGGGCAGGGACAAAGGGCAAGACGAATTGCCAATTTCCCTCTTTCACGGGAAGGCTCAAACACTTAAGAAAATGCAAGGTGCTGAGATATGTGGATTTTCCCCCCTCCAAATTTCTTTATTATTCCAAAACCAAAGAGAATTACAAACACCAAATTCAGAATTCATATTCGTTTTCTAACATGAGCCTATTACATAAATTACCTGAATTAAAATATACCTAATTACTCTAAACTTCCCTTTGCTGTATATAAATACAACACGATTAGAAAATTTATATTATAAATGATATTATAATTCCCATATACCCCCCTCCCCCTTCACCCATGTGTGATCTCAATTTTTTACTTCTTCCATCTTGTTGTGTTGTTATAATTTAATACTCGTTCAATTAATTCTGTTGTTATTTTCTTACTTAGCCCTGCATGCTTTGCACATTATTTATTCATATTTTGATTCCGGAACCATATTTTTTATGTATTCCTTCACTCCATTCCACTCTTTAATTATTCTCTGATTTGAGTGGCCTCTAATAATTGCCGTCAATTTTGCCATTTCTACAAACTCACAGGGTTTATTTTGCCATTCTAATACTGATGGGATTTTCTCCCCCTTCCAATTCCTTGCAATCAATATCCTGGCTGCTGCTGTTGCATAGAGGAATACATTTTTATTGTCTCTGGGGATGTCATTAGATATTAGATAATATCTAATATCTAGAGATATGTGGATATTTGGCCCCCTCCTGCCTGCGAGATACTTATGATCAACAGGTTCTCTGCGGGGTTTAGCTCTCTTTCCCCTGCCAATGGAAACAAGCTCTCTAGTTTAGAAGAAATGCCAAACTGTAAAACAAAGCACACAAACTGAGCTTATTCATGGGGTCCAAAGGAAAGCAGAGTGATACGTTTGGCACCAGCTTGGTTGCAGGCGTTGTCGAAGGAGCCATACAGGGCGCCATCCAACCGTCTTAGTGTTAGAATTCCTGCTCCATGATTGCAGTCATGGGATTGTTGTCTATCACATGACGGTATATGTTTTGACTCCATGGAGTGGGATGTGACAGAGACAGGAGGTTTGTGTTACTGTGTTCCGTGAAGTGGGACGATTGTCCTTTGTTCTTTTTTCTCTTTGCTGCCTGATGCTAGAGAGAGAGGGAGCCATGTTGCAGTGCTCCGTGTGTGTTTATATGTACAAAAAGTAGATTAGCCAAAATGCTGAGTTGCTGAGGGCTGTTACGCAACTGCTCCTCACACTTAGGGACTCCAATCTGGATTTGTGTAGGGTTTACTCCAGGCATCCCCAACCTTTGGCCCTCCAGATGTTTTGGACTACAGTTCCCATCATCCCTGACCACTGGTCCTGTTAGCTAGGGATCATGGGAGTTGTAGGTCAAAACATCTGGAGGGCCGCAGGTTGGGGGTGCCTGGTTTACTTCTTGGCCTCTTCTTCCCCTGAAGATGCCCTGCAAGGCAGGAGAGGTTTAGGAGCAGAGCTTTTCTTTAGCTTGATGGGCTACCTTTCCAGGTTGACGAGCCCCATCTGCCCTTAAATTACGCCAGCCCCCCCAAATTTAGCACTGTTCCCTTGGTGAACGATGCAGCAATTTACAGACCACATTCCCAAACTGCGCACATTTATATGAAGTAGCTACACACAAGGTAAGCGCTGCCTTATTCTCTCCAGTATTGAGAAATGTTGAGGAAGGCTTATTGGCTTTTGCTGTTAATTTGCAAAATTATACAGGATTACAGGACCCCTCCTGATCACAGTCCTAAAAACCAAACTGGTCATGCCACAAATAAGGTGTCGTGATAGAATTCAGACGGAGCTGATAGAAGCTATTCAAATTCCCGTGCTTACAAACCACCAAGCATTGCTTTTATTTTTTATTTTACTCACAAGGTGTTTCACTGATACTATTTTACTCATGGGCTATTACAGGAACGATGACAGATCTATCCCAGAACTTCAGCAAGTCTGGCATCTTTTATACACTAGAGATGTCGCACAAATCCCTCATCTGTTAAGGGTTTAACAGAGTTCGCGATGACTGGCTAACCTCTGAAAAAACCAAGATGTGCTGTTCCCAAAGAGGAGTGAAAATTTTATCAATCTAGGCTTGAGTACGCGAGAAACGACTTCTGCTGGGGGCTGGGACCAGTTTTTATAGCTCAGTCATCAGAAAAGCTCACTGTAACTGGGAAAAGTGACTGGTGAACACAACAGCAAGGCCTTGTTAGCATTGTGTCCTTTCTCTCGTGCAAAATAAAGGCAGGCTGTTCTGCCTGTGATGCTCAGAAATCCACATGGGAGTGTTTTGCACTGGATGTTTCAACAAGCAGCTAATTGCATTGTTCGTCTCAATGCAACATGAGATTTTGTTTATTTTAACAGAGAACTGTTTGAAAGGGTGCACAGCGCCCTAACTCGCATTTTACCATTGCTAATAACACCACTTGACAGTTGCAATTATTCATCCCGGTGAAACGTCTCCTTTCAAGATTCTTGGGTTTTTAAAAATAGTTTATTAAGGGCAGAATCAGGAGAGCTTTTCCTGCTTCACAATGACTTAGTGGGGACATACAGCAAGCTTCTCTTAAAACTGCAGCAACAGAAGAGACCCACGTTTTATGGAGCTTCTGTTCTAAGCAAATGCTTTTTGCAGAACCACAAAGTGGATTTCTGCAAGGCAGCCCCCAACAGAGGTTCTGACTTGCAGGTGTCTGGCACCCGGGTGGAGCTGATGGCAAAGCTTTCGGTCTGTTTTTGCGGCTGAAGTAGGCAGGCAGAACATCCAGCCCACTCTGACTCAAGGTGGGAAAGGTGTAAAAGGAAGAGGATATCGGAACAACCCTCCACATTTCCCCTTGTGGTGCTAATTTTGCAACCACTAACACAGCATCTTCAGTACTAGGGCTGGGCAATATATCATCCAAAACCAGTTTGAAGTCCATATATGGTGATATCGGTTTGACACACTCTCTCTCTCTCTAACTTTTATTTAAAAAAAAGTTTTACAATTTAGAATATTCATTTAGACAACCTTAAAATATCAATGACTCCTTCGCTTTCCATAGTTCATTTTGCACTGCATAAATCCCAGCATGTTTTATATACAGTGGTACCTCTAGTTGCGGACACGATCTGTTCCGTGTGCCGTTCGCACCCTGAAAAGTCCGCAACTAGAGCAGCGCTTCTGCGCAAGCGCAGAGCGCAATAGAGCGCTTCTGCGCATGCCCAAAGCACAGAGAACACTTCTGCGAGCGCGGCGAAACCCGGAAGTGTACACTTCCAGGTTTGCCGCATTCGCAAGCCAAAAAGACGCAACATGAACCTAACGCAGCACGAGGTATGACTGTAAACTAAACCATTCAGTATTCCATTGTCACTTCCATCAAAATTTATTTACACTGCTGAATTTATCTTAATGCTGCCAATGTTTTCAAAGGTACACAATTTTCCCTCATATAATCAATAAACATTTTTCCAATCTCCCTTAAACAAATGTTCTTCTTGTTCTCTTCTTGTTTTCTTATTCTATATGTTAGAGCTGGTCGGTTTGACTATTTTTGACCTGGCAATAGATTGTGAATCATGATGTGTGCTAGGCAAAAATCACAATGCGGGGGAAACCATGAAGTCAGCCAATGCTTCTCTCTTGATTCCTACAGCCCCGGTTAACTTCGCCGTCTCAGTTCTCCCGCCCCCCCTGCGGGGGCAGCGAATCATGAGAGCAGGCGCCGGCAAAAATCACGATGTGGGGGAAACCGTGAAGCCAGTAGATGCCTCTACAACGATCCATCCTCATTTCAGACATCATGATATAACATGATGCTTAGCTGGGGATATATCATGATAGTGAAAACCAGCTATCGCCCAGCCCCATTCAGTACAGTCATACCTCGGGTTACAGCTGCTTCAGGTTGCATTTTTTCGGGTTGCAGACCGCCAAAACCCGGAAGTATTGGAACGGGTTACTTCCGGGTTTCGGCGATCACGCATGCGCAGAAGTGCTAAATTGCACTCTGCGCACGGATCACATTCGCAACCCGAGCGTCCACTGTACTAGATGGACTCTGAAGGGGAATAATAGAAGAAGAATGCATGTCTGTTTCGGATCCTTAATGGGCTGTGCAACTCAAAGAAAGAACACATGCAGAATGAAAATGATGCTGATTTAATTCTGGGAACCAGTGGGAAATGAATGGTCCTGACCCTCACTTTAATACATAGGTGGGGAGCCTCAGGCCCAGGGCCCAATGCGACCCTTCAGACCCCGCAAATCTGGCCCCCAAAACTCTCCCCAGACCACGCTCCTCACCAGTCCCGATTCTTGCCCCTGACTGCAATGTGTCCTTGGACTTCAGTGGTCCCTCTCGCTTGTCTGGAGGGAGGCGAGACAGTGTGAGTGTCTGCAGAAACCAGCCTTACTGTACAAAGGTGAGAAGCAGCTCACTTGGTACAGCATGAGATTCTTAATTGCAGGGCTGTGGGTTCGAGACTCACGATACGCAAAAGATCCCTGAATGAAGGGGGCTGGACTGGATGACCCTCGTGGCCCCGTCCAACGCTACGATTCTACCAAAGGTAGCGTTCACATCCATTGCTCCGCCCAGTTTTGTCTCTGGCCCCATCCACCGCTGCCATGCGGCCCTTGAAAGATTGCACAGAGAGGAACACGGCCTTCGGACAGAAAAAGATTCCCCAGCCCAGCTCTAATGCAAGAAATGTTTCTGCGAGGTGACTAAATTTGGCCCGTTCCAGGACTGCTGGTATGTCCTTTGATCTACAAAGCTCTCAGTCTTTCTCTCTGAACATTAAAGGCTTCCAGTTTTCTATTAGCACCAGAGGCAAAATCATACGCCGCAAACTCATTCTCAAGAGTGAATTCTTGTGCAGCCAAAATGGCAAAGCGATGCAAAAGAGGATTGCATAGGGTGTAGTGTTTTCTATTTTATCTGTGTATTTTATCTATAAGCCACCTGGGGAAAACGTAGGATGATGATGATGATGATGATGATGATGATGAAGAAGAAGAAGAAGACAGAAAAAATATTCAGAGAAAAAAGCCCTAAGGGTGAATTTGCATAGATACAAATGCATTTTCCATCTTCCACATTTAGTTGCATTTCCCCCCAAAATGCAACCTCATTTTTAGGTGGCAATACAAGTTTCCAATTTTGAAAAGAGGCTCATAACTCTTCAAAGTACAGTGGTGCCTCGCAAGACGAAATTAATTCATTCCGCGAGTTTTTTCATCTAGCGAATTTTTCGTCTTGCGAAGCACGGTGTCGGAAAAGTTTTGGAAAAGCTTCAAAAATCACCAAAAACCTCAAAAAAGGCTACCACACCGCGTTCTATGAGTTGCTCCTCGAAGTCAAGTCGCAACTGTATTAACGGTGTTAAGAAAAAGGAAACAAACTTGCAAGACGTTTTCGTCTTGCGAAGCAAGCCCATAGGGAAATTCGTCTTGCGAAGCAGCTCAAAAACCGCAAAACCCTTTCGTCTAGCGAGTTTTTCGTCTTGCGAGGCACCACTGTAACACACTGAAGTCATGTCTTATGACCTTGCTGTTTACTTCCTCTTTATCATGAAAATACTCAAAAACCAGACTAACCAAATCCTGCCCCCCCCCCCCCAATAATGCACTAACAGGCTTTCTTTGTTTTCGTTTTTAATGCTGGCTGAGAAATATTAGCACACATGACTCCCTCAACACAGTCCTTCACACATTCTTTTCGACTAAACATTTCCAAGACTTCTCAACAGCTTTAAACACATGCAAAACAAAAACTTCCAATTTGCTGGATTATATTATCCTACAAAGCATTTTTCTGTCGAAGATAATCTCTTACGTTCCTTAATATAGGCATTTTTAAAAAAACACGAGGCAGCAGTTTTGAAACACTCTTATAAATAAAATTATAAAGTAGGTACTATACCATGAAACAGGGGGAAATTTCCCTCCTTGCTGCAGTCTCAAGCATAGTGTTTTGTTAGCATCCTAATTACTTCTGTTTTCTAGCTCGCTTCCCTTTTGGTTCCACAACTGAAGTAATGGACTTGAACGGCTACAGGTTGCCAAATCTCAGAACTTGGGCTGACGATAAGTGAGGGTTGCTAGTGAAAAGTGACAACCCGGAAGCAGAAGGGTGAGTGTGAGCAGGCAACTGAAGCTCTAACGGGAGAAAAGGAAAACAAATATACCCGAGGCAGGCGAATCGCCTCTCTTTTTCTCCTCTCTGTTAAGAAGGCTTTAGGCAGGGTGCCTACGATTTTTCGAGAATGCTATTTTAACACGGCGGCGGCGGCGGATAAAGTGCTGTGTCAAGCTGTCTTCAACAACTGTATATATTACTAGGTCATGCATGGATCAGGTATCTAGACCCGTAGGTGGTCTGATGGTATCTGTCGGGCATTTGTTACAGCATTAGCCTAGCACCAAAGGTCCAGGGAAGAGCAAGAGGCAGACAACTGCAGATACACACTATTTACTGGCTCAGAAAGGAATGGGGCAGACCCAAAGCACATCATTTATAGGCTTCTGAATCACGTCGTAGCCTTGCGCAGGACTAGAAAACTCAGAAATATAGGCTAGGTTCCTTAAACTAAGGTCACAGTCACCGAAACGAAACATCCAGTTGCTATTTGGGGGGCTCTAAAGTCTTATTTTTCAAACAATAGACTGATTGGGATTTGATTCTCACTTAATAATATTAGTAAGAATTTTGTTATTTATACAACGCCCATCTGGTTGGGTTTTCCCAGCCACTCTGGGCGGCTCCCAACGGAACACTAAAAACAGAATAAAACTTCAAACCTTAAAAACTTCCCTAAACAGGGCTGCCTTCAGATGTCTTCTAAAAGTCAGATAGTTGTTTATTTCCTTGACATCTGATGGGAGGGCGTTCCACATGGTGGGCGCCACCACCGAGAAGGCCCTCTGCTTGGTACCCTGTAACCTCATATCTCGCAGTAAGGGAACCGGCAGAAGGCCCTCGGAGCTGGACCTCAGTGTCTGGGCAGAATGATGGAGGTGGAGAAGCTCCTTCAGGTATACTGGACCGAGGCCGTTTAGGGCTTTAAAGGTCAGCGCCAACACTTTGAATTGTGCTCAGAAACATACTGGGAGCCAGTGTAGGTCTTTCAAGACCGGTGTTATGTGGTCTCGGTGGCCGCTCCCAGTCACCAGTCTAGCTGCCGCATTCTGGATTAGTTGTAGTTTCTGAGTCACCTTCAAAGGTAGCCCCACACAGAGCACATTGCAGTAGTCCAAGCAGGAGACAACCAGAGCATGCACCACTCTGTCGAGACAGTCGACAGGCAGGTAGGGTCTCAGCCTGCATACCAGATGGAGCTGGTAGACAGCTGCCCTGGACACAGAATTGACCTGCGCCTCAGGCGAAGAACGGTGAGAACTTAAAGAAGAAAGGTCACTTTGATCCAGGGACAGTTCACATACTATATTGGTTTATTCCAACCTCTTTTTCTGAAGGGTGTCTGTTCCTGCTCAGGCTGCACAGAAAAAGCAATTTGGTTCCATAAATTCAATCCAATTGTGCAGATAAAATACCACTGATGGAATTCTACAGTATGGGGTATTAATGTGTGGAAACAGTCCATATCCAATGATCCCAGGCATGCGCTTCCAGGTGGTGATGACAGGCGCCACCTTGGCACCCAGACATCTTTACTTGGTGGGAAACGCACCTGGCGCTTGGCTAATTTCAAACACTGGTTAAGGAAACACAGAGGTTAGATTTTCCTTCGGCACCACAGGCCTCTACAAATCCACAGGCCAGCAGCTGTCGAGAAATGCCTCTGCTTACGAGGTGTGAAAAACTCTCCTCCTTGCAAAGTACAGTGGTACCTCGGGTTAAGAACATAATTCGTTCTGGAGGTCCGTTCTTAACCTGAAACTGTTCTTAACCTGAGATACCACTTTAGCTAATGGGGCCTCCCACTGCTGCCGCGCCGCCTCTGCACCATTTCTGCTCTCATCCTGAAGCAAAGTTCTTAACCCGAGGTACTATTTCTGGGTTAGCGGAGTCTGTAACCTGAAGCGTCTGTAACCTGAAGTGTCTGTAACCTGAAGCGTCTGTAACCCGAGGTACCACTGTATTACAATTACAAGAGCTCTAATTCAAGGCCAAGCGAATCACTTCGAGCGAGGTGACAAAATTCAAAGCACACACAAGTCTAAACCAACACTGTCAAGCTACGCTTTGGCTTGTTTATCCGCTGAAAAGGAAGAAAAAGCAGGCCTTCAGCTCAAGGCCACTAGGGCAGCAGGAGACAGAAGGCACAATACAAAGACTTGTTTGAACTAAGCCCATGTGATACAGGTAGAAACTTTCCAGCCTGGCTAGAGGCAGCATGCAAAATCCTGTTGGATTAGGAAGCATGTGTGCAAAATTTGCATGGTTCAGCTGGCAGACTGGAACATGCAAATCCCCAGGTAGGTAAAGGGCTGAAACTCAGTGGGAGAGGATCTCATATACATGCAGATGGCCACATGTCCAAACCCCGAAATCTCCTGGCAGCGACCAGCAACCCTGACTCAAAGTTAAGGGGGTCGCTGCCAACCAGTGTAGAGCAGAGTTTCCAAAACTTGGCTCTCCAGTTGTTTTTGGACTACAGTTCCCATCAGCCCTGACTACTGGTCCTGCTAGCAAGGGATGATGGGCGTTGTAGTCCAAAAAACAGCTGGAGACCCAAGTTTGGGAAACTCAATCCTAAACTGGGTGGAACAATGGTCTGACTCTGTATAAGGAAGCTTTCTGTGGTTCTCTAGCACTTAAAGAGCTGGAATCTTACGAATCCTAAAATGGGGGTCAGATTCAATTTCCCTGCTCCTCTCCCCTTGCCAAGTCAGCAATCGGTGGGATTTTGTCATTCTATGAAGAGCCATATGTGTGCCACTCCTGCTAAACTCCATGCTCTCTGCTGGATTGGAGCCAGATCATAACTGCCTTAGGTTTCAGGACCAGAAGGGACAAGCCAGAGGGTTTTTATTATTATTATTATTATTATTATTATTATTATTATTGTTGTTGTTGTTGCTGCTGTAGTTTTATTAGTTGCTTGCTGCATAGCATGCCTCCAAGCGGCCTGCAATTGTAAAACACACACACACACACACACACACTTAAAACAGAAACCAAAGGAAACAAAGCAGCATTATTCACACACACATAAAAGCTCATCCTGCACCATGGAGCAAAAGCGAGCAGGGTTAAATCAGAAACACCCTCTTCAAATTGCTCCTCAATTTGAGGTGTGAGGAGGTCGATGAAATAAGTTAATGACAGTTAAGGATCTGGGAATATTGGATTTGTTCTTAAATTTTTTGTTTATTTTTGCTTTTTGATTTTGATGTATTGTGTGTTTTGTTTTTTCTTTTTGACTTTGGTTTTTACTGATTTGTATTGTTTAACTGTTACTTTTATCTACCTTTTTCTTTCTTTTTCTTTTTCTCTTTCTCTTGTTTTTTCCTTCTTTTTTCTTTGTAACCTTAAAATTCTCAATAAATATCATTTAAAAAAAACAAAAACAAATTGCTCCTCACCTCGTGCTTAGTCACTGTGCAAACTGTTGCCACCCAATGTGTGCACAAGAGGGTGGGGGAAGCACCTTTTCACCCCCCCTGGCATGTTCCCACACCTGACAGGCGACTCTCGCCGCCCTAGCCATGTGCCAGGATTGTGTTTATTAAGCAGAGAAGAGAGTGCCACAAGCCTCGAGGTCACCAGAATCATCATCATCTTGCCTTGCAACAAACAGCACTCCATGCTTCTAGGGAAGGGGCCCCACCCCAACCAATATTTCCTGATTGACTGGCAAGCAGAAAGGAAGCTCTCCTTCTAATCGCTCAGTATCGAAATTTGTCTCCCCTATTCAGAACAGGCTGATGTAAGAAGGCGCTAGCTTTCTGTCGCCAGAAATTGGAGATGCTTCCTCGCATTTGCCTTGATATGCTGAGCCCGTGGGTTGTTTCTTTGGCTTGAACCGAGGCAGTTAAAAAAAGAAAACTTGCCTAGTACTCCTACCCATGTAAACAAGCCCTCAGAGGATCTATTTTTATGTATAGTCGCTGCGTTTCACCTTAATTGTGTCTTGCTCAGAATGAGCTGAACAATGGCTACATAGACGTGTAAAGCCAAACCATGGTTTAGTGTTACATGCACCATCAGGAAGTAGTCCTACGGCTCATGCATTTTCCCTTCTCCCCCGCACCCTTTGGCAAGGAGGAGGACTATGGCGGAGTTTAGTTTTACCTTCTACCTGGGCCATGGATCATGTTTTAAAACGAACTCTGGTTGGTTAAAAAAAATCAGCCTTCAGAAACCGTGGTTGACGTTTCCTTCTTTTGAATATGGCCAGTTTGTTTTTAAACTATGATCCAATGACATCAAGCTAACATTTTAGGAAAGTCAAACTAAATTCTGGGTCATAGCAGCTCCTTTCTGCTCATGCGTGTAAAGCTGTATCCGTTTTCAGTTTCCACAATCAGACAACTAATGGTGAGCAACTATTTTTTAGATGTTACTTGATTAATTCAAACCTACAGTAGCACCCACAATACCCATCTGTCTTTAACACTGGGGAGAACAGATTATTATTATTATTATTATTATTATTAGCCCGCCCATCTGGCTGGGTTTCCCCAGCCACTCTGGGGTGCTCCCAGCAGGATAACAACAACAACAGAAACATCTGTTCACATCTGTCACAGTTCTACTGCCTGCTTATTCTGAACATATATACCAATGTAACTTCTGATTGTAACCAAAATACTTTGGTTTTAGTTACCGTAATATAACTGAAGCAGTTTGACCACTTTATAAACAGTTTTGCATTGTAGTTATCCAGCTTACATACTCCAAGCAGAGGGCTGTGTCCTAACACTGCCATCTTCCATTCATACAAAGGAGTTTCTATTCTTCCCCGCCCCTCCTGCAAGATCCCATGTCACCAAAATCTGCACTGGGAAGGTCCCCTGACTCTTTGGAGTGGATGCAGGTAGCAGGAAAGGAAAGGGGACAGAGTAGAAATTCAGTATGTGCACATGCACACACAATAGAATTTGAAAGCAGGCAGCGGCTCTGTTTATAGGACTTGATAGAAAAACCTTGCTGTCCCGAAAAGAACCACACTGAGGATTCCATCTGAAATGGAAATCGTTCTTTTCCCTCCCTGCAAAGCACACCTCCATCTCTCCATCAATAGTTAGAAGCTTCCAAGCCGCACAGCGCCTGACTTGCTGAAAATAAGCTAGTGTTTGCCATCATCCTTTGCCTAGATAAGACATTTCATCACTCCCTCTCCACAATTAGCCGATTCCTAAACACCTCGTCGCTCCACATTTATAAATCTGAACTTTGAAAGAGTTTGCAGCTATCGAAACGAGTGAATTCACGCCGAGTGGTTCTTTTACATTAACAGTTTGTCATAAGATGAGCCAACATTTTAAAATCTACGTTTCCTACAGTCCTTCGCCCCCACCCCCCCTTCCTGGCCATGCACCAGATCATTGCTACATGGGCCACTATCATGCCATAAAAACATTCCTCTGTACTTACGTAGAAAGTGTTTTTCCAGTAAGGCAATTTCCAGATGGCCTTTGATCTCATTTAATCTATCCGACTCCGTTCTGTTGTAATCCTGGACTCCCGAAGCCATGTTGATGGTCCCAGGACCAGCCTACACAGGGGAAAGGCAGAGAGAACAAAAACATTGGTGGGTAAGAAAGCAGCCTCTCTCAAGGGGGTTGTCTGCACACTCCAAAAGGAAAAAAAAACGCAAAGCAATTCATAAAACGTGGGTGCGGATTATTGTAATTTTTTTTTTTAAGCAAAGTGCAGAGCAGATCGACAAACCTCTTATTCAGCATTAGCTCTCTGAAACAAATCAATAGGAGCTAAAGAAAAGAAACCGTGCCTCTTCAGTCAGCCGTCTTCGGACACTGCGCATGCTCAGGCTCTCTGAGAGCCATAAGGGAAAGCATTTGAGTTCTGCAGCAAAAATCATCACCGTCAAAACTCTTTTCTATTGGGTAGAAAGCACTTTTCAAATTATGGGCATTCCAAGTCAATAGACCTGGGGGTTTTTTTCCCCTCCTTCAAAGAAAGTATTTAAGCAATTATCAGCCATGTAAATTAAAGCATTTGCTGAACACTGGCTGACGCTGCATAAATCCCGTCTCATGTATATGCTAATATATGATGGAGCGAGCTGTAACAAAGAAGGGACTGCAGTCCTCATGCAAGCCAGACAATAGAGGGGAGCACCCATGTTCGGAGCATATGAGAAAAACCTGGCAAGTTTAAATACCTAGCACGCGTTGGACATAACCAGATTCCTTCTGTGCAAAAATAAACAGTGGGAAAGATGCGGCAGTGCAAAGTTCAAGAGGCAGACAGCATTAACTCCCTAGAAAAGAGAGCTGTTTTCAAGGAACTGAGAAGCTACATAAAGCGTAAACAAAGGAAAAAATATATATACACACAAAAACCAAAGGTATGTGTGCAGATATCTTTGACAAAGTGGATTGCTAAACCGCATGAAATGAGTTGGCAGGGAGCTAATAAAGACATCACTGGGTCAAAATTATCAAACTATGTCAGGATGAAGAGTACCACTAAGGACTGCTTTTATAGTAGTATATTGGTTATCGTTTGCCCTGCAACAAATGACATTTCTGGATGCGCACCGTCAACACATATTGCTTGGAAGTAAACAAGGCGAGAATAAAATATTTTTTACAAAAAGGGTGGCCAATTAACTTGGCATTGCCAGAAGACACGCGATGCAACAACATGCTGAAACTAAATGTCAGGGGACAGAAGACCCATTGCTTTGCCCATTGAGTTCCATGGAAGGGAGGAAGGTGAGATATCAATGGAATTTTAAAATGGCTCACGGGCCAATTTTGTCGCCAGTCAATTATGTAGCTCCCCTCCAAGCCAATTTCTAATCTGTCTTTCCAACACAAGTTTGTGCGATAGCAGCTACGATCAGCTCACCACCTTCACTCAATAATAGATTCTGAAAACTTTGGCAGAGTCACATGCAAAATTGACAGATGTAAATTATGCGCTGCAAGACAATGCAGGCGTCAAAAATTATAAAATCCCTGCTGCTGACAACTAGAATGGAAGGTATACACTGGGCATGGAACGAATCTGAGCAGCAATCTTTAATGACCCAGAACAAGACAAACAGTATTACTTGTGGAACTATGCCAACGTATGCTAAACCAAATGTAGTTAAATAGCATGGCAAGCTCTCCGTCTGGTATTACTACAATAGCTTCTTTCTGAGCCACTCCTCAGAGCCTGTTCCACAATTTTAAAAGGGTTTTCTGCCATGACACAGTCCCTGAAAAAGTTTCATCTGCATCCATCAGAGTTTTCATGAAAAATCGGGGGGGGGGGGGGAAGAATGCAAACTTTTCTCTCTTAAAATCTTGGCTCCAACGTCTCAAAGCACATCCATGTTTCGGTTCCATCGCAAAGTTTCCAAAAAAAGCAAAAATTCTGACGACGTCACCAGAATTTCCCTGCGTACTTTTTCCTTTCTAATATTTACAAAAGGCAGGCTTTTTATTGCTAAATACCAGCTGTGTTGCAAAATATTGTAAACCTCCCTTAACATGTGCTCGCTCCTCTGGGGAAGTCACATGGCAATTAAATATAGCCAAGCTGAACCCAGAGCTAAGTGGCAAGGCTTCAGTCACAGAAGGTTTTGCATTAATCATGATGTATTTTGTCAGTGCACACTAAATGGGTTGTGCCTATCTTTGGCATTTAATCTTCACAAAAATTGTATTCGATTTTCCAATACAGTGGTACCTCGGGTTACATACGCTTCAGGTTACATACGCTTCAGGTTACAGACTCCGCTAACCCAGAAATAGTGCTTCAGGTTAAGAACTTTGCTTCAGGATGAGAACAGAAATCGTGTGTCAGTGGCGCGATGGCAGCAGCAGGCCCCATTAGCTAAAGTGGTGCTTCAGGTTAAGAACAGTTTCAGGTTAAGTGCAGACCTCCAGAACGAATTAAGTATTTAAACTGAGGTACCACTGTATTAGAATAGGAATTTGTAACACGCAATGCAATTACAATATTTTCCATCGACAAGCAACACTGAGCATGCTCACATACTCATTGTCTTTTCAACTGGATCACCTAAGCATATAGTAACTATAAACTACAATAGTTTTCTTCCAATTATAGCAGTTTTCTAAAAGCAGCTGTTGATCTGCTCACCTGTGGCGAATAATGCTAATGTCTTACAAGGTTGACACGAAACTGTGAGCAGACAAGGTCGGCTAATAGTTTCTTTACAAGGCCATGTAAAATGGTGCTGTAACTACAGACTTGGCCGAAAAACCGGAACCGCAAATTCCTATTTTGCTGGAATCTGTGTTTAAAGCAGCAAGGGTCGAAGAGTCACCTTTAGAAAACTGTGCGCTCTACACAGTAATCTAGAAAGAACTGCATAATGAGATATAATCTCATGAAACTGGATACAATGCAGGTAGCCTGATCAGGTTCCAACATGTATTAACTACGATGAGAACAACTTGCATCTTATAGTTGGGTCTTTATTTCTATCCATGTAATGTACATAGTTATGCACCTGAAATCAACATTTTATTTCATATGTAATGCAAACAACAACATGGCCCTTTGTATCGTGTTTTCTAGATGCAGCAACAGATGAAACAAAAAAAATTTGAATTATAAATGATCCCAACAACTTGGGGGGGAAATTGCACCAACAGTGCGTTCCTGTACGTGTCTACACAAAAGCCAGCCCCCTTGGGTTCAATGGGATTTACTCCCAGGTAAGTAGGCACAGGATGTCATATGATATGCATCCACACTGGTGAAAGTTGTGGACAATGTATAGAATTGCAACAAATATACGTTGGAAATGTAAAGGGAAGGAAGGCACCTTTTATCATATGTAGTGGACGTGTGAGGCAGTAAAAGCATTTTGGGAAATGATATACCATATTTTTCTGTGTATAACAGGCCCCCTATTTTTGGGGACTCCAAATTAAGAAAATGGGGGGACAATGTCAATAGTTGTTGAGCTTTTTTAGGGGGACTGCCAAACATTGATCACATGCATTGGAAAAGCCACTTGCGTGGCGACATCCGCCCCCCCCCCAGAGGAAATAATGACACGTGACACAATTATTAAGGTTAATGGGCTAAATAAGGCCACAACTTTATTGGTTACAGGTGATGAGCGGTATTGGCTTAGGCATTGGTCCTAACCAACTACAGTGGTACCTCGGGTTACACACGCTTCAGGTTACATACGCTTCAGGTTACAGACTCTGCTAACCCAGAAATAGTGCTTCAGGTTAAGAACTTTGCTTCAGGATGAGAACAGAAATCGGGCTCCGGCGGCGCGGCAGCAGCAGAAGGCCCCATTAGCTAAAGTGGTGCTTCAGGTTAAGAACAGTTTCAGGTTAAGTACGGACCTCTGGAACAAATTAAGTACTTAACCTGAGGTACCACTGTATATCTGACTTCAGCCTGTCCGCGTGAAGTCCGGGAAGGGTTAACCACCAGTAGGGGGAGTCCTGCTGATGCACATCAACTAGGAACTCCCCAGGGGTCACTGCTTGGGGGTGTGCCTTAGGCCCTCACCTCCCCAGGCTTTGGACAGGGCCACGCCCCACAGAATCCTTTATCAGACTACCCTTCAATATGCGGGGCAGGTGATGGCGCTACCTCCCCTCTTCCATCTACAGAGCAATACCAATGCCTAACCACCAATACCAAGAAAGTTGTGACGATTTGCTGCGAGGTAGGTGAAAACCAAGTGGCTGGTGCCAATTTGCCAAGTGGGAAAATTCCTACCAGTCCCCTCAACGGTGACCAACCAAGGTCCATAGCAAGGTCAAGGAATGAAAACCTTATAGGGCGGGAGGGTGGGAAAAGCAGGAACAGCTGGCAGGCGGCAAAGAGGGAGATCCCCGGCCATCTCCTGGTTTAAATAACGCAGGCCACACCCCCAGAGCCAGCTGATTGGCTGGCCAGTAGGTGACGCGGCCGGAAATTCCCTCCAATCACGCGGGGGCTGGGGCCATGAAGCCCGCAACTTCACCTCCTCCAAATGGCAGAGTGGCTCTATCGTCTGTCCCCAAGCCGGCGGAAGCCAACAACCGCCCGCCCAATTGACGCAGCGACAACCAATAAAGAACAGTCTTTGCTGCAGCTGCCAATAACATGCCCAATAGCCGCTGACAATCTCCGGCTCGCAGCAGCAACCAATCCCATGTCCCCCCAATGCGCTACCCGTGTGTAAGACAACCCCCAATTTTCAACGTAATTCTTTAAGAAAAATATATCGTCTTATACACAGAAAAGTACGGTATGAAACAAAAAAAATGTTTGAAATAACGTTTGTGGAAAAACCAGAAGCATTTTTTATTAGGTGCAGAAATACCACAGGAGCAGAAAAGACTATTCATGACAGCAGCGCGGATAATTCTAGCCCAGAGATGGAAAGAAGAAAAAGTCCCAATAAAGAAGAAGGGTTAATGAAGATGATGGACTACGCCAAAATGGCGAAAATGATCAGGAGGATCAGAAACCAGGAAGATAAGAACTTTAATAAGGAATGGGGGGAATTTATAAGTTATCTTGGAGAACACTGCAAACAACTGAAAACATTGGCAGGATTGTTATAACACTTGTAATGTAACAAGAACTATGGTAAAAGCAGTGTTTTAAGGAAAAATGGAAGAAGTTATAAGATGCAAATGAAAAAGATTAACAATGGGACCCATGAAGGGGGGGAGGAAAGTCTAAGGATTTTGTTTAAGATTATGATTGATATTTCAATGTAGATATTATCTGTAAAACGGAATAAAAAAAATTATGAAAAAGAAAAAAGAAAGTTGTGGACATAACCAAGAAGTAAGGTAGGAGCAGCTGCGGGACAGCAGAAACTAACCATACTACTGGAGGAAACCTGCCTCAGGCACCTTGTTAAGAAGGATTAGGAAAACCATCTTAAAAAACCGGTCAATTGGCAGCTCTTAGGCATGGTGGCTAAACGAACCTCCATTCTCAGAAGCAATCGTAAAATCAGAATTACGGAATGGAA
The DNA here is from genome assembly GCF_964106645.2 of Podarcis pityusensis. Lineage (NCBI taxonomy): Eukaryota > Metazoa > Chordata > Lepidosauria > Squamata > Lacertidae > Podarcis > Podarcis pityusensis. The sequence continues at coordinate 66,724,704 of NC_138035.1, forward strand.
GCCTATGAACTAGGTTATACTAAATGATCAGGGAGAAAAAATAAGATTATCAAACCTCTAGGACTATAAGTTTATAAGTGGACGGGCAATCGATATTTGGAAAGCAAACTTGGTTTGAACCCCTCAGGAGCTCCTTTGCACTACAGGTGAACAGAAATGGTTGACTCAGCTGCCTTGAGCCACGTTTTAATTCACACGTCAAGGTCACGCAGCAGAGTCAATATAACAGCTCTAGACTCCATTCTTTTTTTGTGTGTGTGGCATGGCACAGAGCAGGTTATTTTTAACTCAAGAGGCTGGAACAAGCAAGTCTACAACACTTGAGAAGGGGCCATCAGCAGCCACCAGTATCTGCTCATTGCTTTCACCACGTTGCAAGTCGATGACTTGATTGCGTTAGTGAACTTCAACGGCCTCCAGCAATTCCAGACTTAAGGCCCACCTTCAACACAAGGTCCCTTTTAATCTACCATGCGCTTGTCCGTCACTTTACTACATCTGTTTCTCGAGATCTGTCCTTCTACAGAGCTGAATTTATAGAAGCTGCCAGTCGCAGAAGTTTGAGGTCTAAACTCGGGTGCATGGAGCCTCCCTGTATTAACTTGCGGCCAAAACAATGGAGACCTGGAAGACCCAGAACCAGATCGCCTAACATTTTTGACATGAAAGCTGCCCTAGAAACCTTCCTGTTTGATCATAGGAAAGGTAGGCCTAGGGCAAACACTTCCCTGAGCTCTAGTGCCTCTGCAACCCCAGGTACTGAGCCCCGAGATAGAAAACAGACTCTTAAGGGGAGATTTATGTCAGAAAAATGGTGCAAGGAGGAAGGTTAAATCTGCCACCTCCCAGTGCATGTATGCTCTGATCCCATTCATAAACCCTTTGTAGTTGCTTTTAAGTAATAATGAAAACTATGGAAAATCCAGCCAGGGATTGCCTAGGTCAGTGATGGCCAATGGGCAGATTGTGAGCTACTGGTAGATCACGGGTTGCCTGTGGTAGATCGTGGGACCCCCCCCCCCCAAAAAAAGCTCAACAACTTTGGTCAATCCAGTGGGTAGAACACCGGCAGTTTTTTTATAGTGGGAGTAGACTGCAGTCTCTTGGAAGTTGGACAAGCCTGGCCTAGGTCTTATCTAATAATAATAATAATAATAATAATAATAATAATAATAATAATAATAATATTTATTTATACCCTGCCCTCCCCAGCCATGACTGGGCTCAGGGCGGCTAACACTAGGTATAAAAACAATTGATTAAAATACAACTTAAAAACAAGATTAAAATACAACATTAAAATTAAAATGCAGCCTCATTTCAGTAGAAACTCAAATCAAAAACTTTTTGGGGATGAAAACGTCAAATCTTCACCAAGGCCAACTATCCAGACTGGTCCTACGTGGGCCAGAAAAAAGCCAGGGAAGTCCCCAAATAGGAGTTCCATCACAGAAGGAGAAAGAAAAAAGGAAAGAGGGGGAGGGGATCAAGATCTACTTCATTCCTCAGTGGCAAAAATGCGCTCTGCGGCCAATCAGGGTGGTTTTTAATATACTCTTGGTATATTCCAGGGCTGTCCTGGCTCACTGTGGCTTTTTCTGCATTGAACATCATCATCATCATCATGGTTATTATTTTCTGTGAAGCATCTCAAAGCAATTTCATAATGCAACAGAAACGTATATAAATTAAAACAATTGCATCTTTAAAACCACTTAAAAGCAATTTCGAATCCATTACAGATACTTGAGTAGGATAAGAATCTCCACGGGGATGGCTTGTTGAAAGAGGAAAATATTTCGACAGGCACCGAAAGGACAGGGAAGATGGCGCGTGCTTGATCTGTAACAGAAGACCAATTCCATTGGGTGGGTGCTGACACACTAAAGGTCCGTCATCTGGAGCGGAACTTCAGGCAAGATGGCGCCTGAATGGAGCCCTCTCCTGCAGAGCAAAGTGTTTGGTTGGGGATATAAAGAAAGGAGATGAGCTTTCATTTATGCTGGTGCCAAGCTGAAGAGGGCTTTGTACATCAATCAATCCGTGTTGAGAAAGGGGACCCTGTCAGATCTTGAAGAGCTGTAGCAAGCAGGGTGGAATTGATTTAAGTCAAATCAATTTAAATCATGATTTAAATCACTAGTCAGTAAGATTTTATTTAAACCAGATGAAGGTTTTGTTTTTGGAATAATAAATTTTCAGAGCAGTTTTTACAGTTATATCAAATATTACTGATTTTGTTATACTATTAGAAATACAGAGACCGCTAATTATGAAATCATGGCGAGGTTTAGTAAGTTAACTGTTGATATTTGGACAACTTTTCTGCTGTACTTTATTGGAAGGAGAAAAGTGATCATTTCCTTAATAATAATTTAATCAATTTATTTAACTAAAACAATAACATTATAGCATATATATCCATGTTTGTTAACTGATGTGGTTAAACGTTTTTTTAAAAAAAGACTGAGTTTTAGCACGCATGAAAAACTTAAACAAATCCTTATTTTCTGATGGACTATAATGTAATTTAAATAGAAAACTATCTTTAGAAAGATTTTTCCTCCAAAAGCATTTTATTTTAAAAATCCAATTTAAATTATAAAAAAATCTTATTCACATTTTTAAAATATGATTTTTTATTTTTTTAAAAATCCATTGATTTTTATTCAGCCCTGGTAGCGAGTCGGAGTAGGCAGCACACAGCTAGACCAACCAAAAGCTAGGCTTTTCCTCTTCCCCATCTTTCCGTCATTCTTTCCCCCTCTTTTCATTCCTCCTCCAGAAGAGGATTACACGGCACCACTAGGATAAGCCGCCTCAAATAAGGTCATGACACAGTTGCTGTTGTCAAAATCTTGAAGGCTAAAGGCAACTAGGTTGGGCTCTGATCAACAGCACCCAAATTGATAGCCGTTCATTCCCAATCTGTCGTCCTGCCTACACTGTCAGTCGCTGCCTGAATTAAAATGCCAACCCGCCCATCTTAAAATACTGGGTTAGTTACCGGGTAGTCACATGGGTAGTCACATGGGTAGCAGGCCGTTTGTATAAGCTGAACACACAACACACCAGCCCCAGGGATTAGATACCGGCAGGAGCATCTAAAACAAAAGCTGGTGCTGCGGAAGAAGCCAGAAGACCATATTGGCTGCAAGACCTGCTCCCTGCCTTGCTGGGACTGACTCCAGCTACAAAAAGCTGAGGCTGCTGAACAGACTTTGGGGCTGGGGTGTTCTTTTGGGAGTTTTGTTGGGGGAGGTTGTTGCTGTTAATCGATACTAACTTTTTGTATTTTTATTTTAGATCTAATTATGATTTATGTGGAAATGGTTCAATTTGGTTGTGCACTTTTCTTTTCTTTTTTTCCAAAAAATAAATAAATGCCGAATTGCATTGAACTTATTGCATGTTCCACTTCCTGTCTTGTAATTAATCCCTTTAGTAGGATCTTTGGTTGTGCACTTTTCAATGTGTTTTATTTATTGTTTACAACTACTTTTGTTATGTTTGTAATTATGTATAGTGCTACCTTGGTTCCCGAACTTAATCCATTCTGGAAGTCTGTTCTTAAACCAAAGCATTCTTAACCCAAGGCGTGCTTTCCCATAGCAGAAGGGGACTCAATTTACAAACGGAACACACTCAACAGGAAGCAGAACATGTTCTGCTTCCAAGGCAAAGTTCACAAACCAAAACACCTACTTCTGTGTTTGCAGCGTTCTTAGTCCAAGATGTTCATAAACTAAGCTGTTCTTAAACCAAGGCACCAGTGTAGATATTTTTATGTAAGAGGTCCTGAGCATGGTTTTAACTCTTTGAAAGGCAGCAAATGATAAAATGATGACAATAACGAAAACAACGGATCAGATTTAACTCCACTTCCCAGTGGCCTGGTTCAGATATAACCCTGAAATTTACACCCTTCTCTGATTAGGATCTCAAATGTCTAATAAAATCATAGTTAAACTCAGAGGATAGGTACACAGAGACATGAGTGACAGTTATTTCTCACCCTGCAGACAAGAAGACAGAAGAGGGAAGTAAACTTCCTTCACCATGGACCACTTTGGTCCCGAAGTATTACTGAACAATGGTTGACAAAACTCAAAAAAGCTCTTGAAACATTTCACATCCTGATTTGTGGCTAATTTTTAACTATGGGTTAAATGGGGGGGGGGGGATCTGCGGCCCTCCAGATGCTGTTGAGCCACAAATTTCCTTTTCCCTGATTACTGCTGGTTGCCGGGGCTGATTGGAGCTGGGAATCTAACAATAATGGGAAAAACCACAGGTTCCTCATCACTGAATTAGATGTTCAGATATGATCCATCCAGAAAACAAACCACAGTTAAAGCATTAAGTGTGCATGGGACTAATAAGAAAAACCAAATAGAGCATAATTTTCGCGTTACAAACACTTAAAATGTTTTTCAAAATAAGAAAGTGACCACACACAGACACACATCATTAGCCCTAGACAAAAATTCCTCGATTACATCCTTTGCTCTCTTTCCAACCAAACTGCCGTTGAGCAAATCTCTATTTTGCTGGCTAGAAATAATGTATTTATTACTGCGCAGGTTGCAAAATTTGCCTTGGCTGCAAGTAAGTTGAGAGCTAGGCACCAAGACAAGTATCATAAGGGGGAGTGTGAGACGTGGAGTGCTTACTTAACTTATGCAGGTGTGATTTTTGCATTATTGTATGCTCGCTTTGCTGTTCTTGTTGTTCAGTCTTAAATCAATTGTTTGTATCCTACGGATTGTGACCAATTGTGACAGCTTATAAAGGTAAAGGTAAAGGGACCCCTGACCATTAGGTCCAGTCATAGCTGACTCTGGGGTTGCAGCACTCATCTCGCTTTATTGGCCGAGGGAGCCGGCATACAGCTTCCGGGTCATGTGGCCAGCATGACTAAGCCACTTCTGGCAATGCCGTTTACCTTCCCACCAGAGCGGTACCTATTTATCTACTTGCACTTTCATGTGCTTTTGAACTGCTAGGTTGGCAGGAGCAGGGACTGAGCAACAGGAGCTCACCCCCATGCGGGGATTCGAACCGCCGACCTTCTGATCAGCAGGTCCTAGGCTCTGTGGTTTAACCCACAGCGCCACCCGCGTCCCATGTGACAGCTTATAGCTTTTAGCAATAAAGATTCATTCATTCATTCATGCAGGAGTGCCATCTTGGCCCCAGGGCCGTGGGTGCCATGCAGCGTGCATGGCCCTGGCACAGAATTTTGTGGGTGCCCGGCCCCTCCATGGGGAATTTTGTGGGTGCTCGGGCACCCAGGGAGTTGGCACATATGTCAATAGCGCAGATACTTACAGGGTCTCTCAATTCATCGCTGTCTTTGCCTGCCGTACGAGGTATTTTCATAGGAATTTCATCTCCACATTCAGTGTCGGAAGCATTAGGAGACTCTGCTAAATCGAGGAACTCATCTCTCTTGTGACCTCTGAACCTTATTTTGTCTAACCTCTTTAGCATGTTCAGCACTGCTCCTTTCTGCTTTATCTTAACATGACGGTTGGAGTCCCTGCAAAACACAAAGGGGAGCAGGAGAGACAAGTAAAAGATTATTTTCGGGGGACACGAATGATAAACATTATAATTATACAGAGTGCTCTTATAATCACGCATTGAACGCTTGCGGCAGAAATAGTAATCCCGTTTCCGAAAGAAAGAAAAAACACTCTAGCTTACGTTTCAAAATCCTTTTTAAAATAAAAAAGTGACTATTAATAGAGAAAGCATTTTGTGGAACAATCATTTCCACCAGATGGACAGTATCAGCACTGAGGAACAGAACATGACAAAGTTTGTGTCATTTGCTCGCGGAGCAAAACCCTTACCAATTCTACGTTTCAGAGAGGTTGACAAAATAAATTGTTATTTAGGAAACAGAGCTCTGCAAATCAGCTGGGAAAGGCCGGGTTCAAATTTCAACAGTAATGAACTCAATAATGGGACTTTGAATACAGAGATAATGATTTCAACCTTACGGGCTACTTGGTAAAGTTGACTGGGATAATGTATGTGGAGTTATTTGATGACTTGAACAAGCTATATATAAATACAAATCGTTTTTAAATTGCACCCCCCAAAAAATGACAGCAAGAAAGCCAGAAAGCTTAGGAAGCAATAACCCTGATACATATTGAATCCTAATAGAGTCGTACCTTGGATCCCGAACGCCTTGCGAGTCGAACATTTTGGCTCCTGAACGCCACAAACCCGGAAGTGAGTGTTCCAGTGGAGAACATTCTTTGGAACACAAACATCCAACACGGTTTCCGATTGGTTGCAGGAGCTTCCTGCCGCCAATTGGAAGCCGTACCTTGGTTTCCAAACATTTTGGAAGTCAAATGGACTTCCGGAATGGATTCTGTTTGACTTCTGAGGTACCACTGTATTACAAAGCCAGTATGACCTAGAGTGAAACGTTAACAATTAGCAATGCACTGAATCAGTAATATCCCCTTGAAACTACCTGTAGTTAATGTGTGGGAAATACAGTGAGAAGCGTCCCCACCAGTAGCCATTGCAACCTCTTATATTAAAATTGTTAAGAAAGGAAATTAACGCAAATCAGGAGTGCCTCTTGCACATTTACAGATCTGCGCAAATGTTTTTGCTGTGCCCACGTTGGGAAGCAATTCCCACACTCCCCAACACACATATGCAAACTCCTATTACCACAGCATTCTCATAGGTGAAAATGTTCCCAAATGGAGACAATCTGTATGGTGGCTCATTTGCCGGCAGTAATGTATTTAGCGTTAACTCTGGAAGTGTATATTCTCGATTCTGACCAAATTAAGCCTCCTGGTGTATATTTTGCTCTAGGAGGCCTAGCTTCATCAGAATCGAATCTACATTTCCAGAGTTTAAAGCTAAATACATTACTGCTGGTAAATGAGCCACCATGGATGCTAGAGGGCCATGAAAATTTGTGTCCTGGGCTTTTTAGATTCGTCTACCCATGTGCTATCTGAAACCAAAGGGGCACATTTGTTGCCAGATGTGATTTTGTTGTTGTTTCAGCAATCCGGATGGGTTAGGACAAACGTGGTTCTCCAGCTGTTGTTGGACTACAATTCCCATCATCCCTGACCACTGGTCTTGCGAGCTAGGGTAGATGGGAGTTGTAGTCCAAAAACAAGTTTGGGAAGCACTGGGTTAGGAGAAATAGAAGAAGCCAAGGAGAAGGTGGTGGCAAGGCCCTAAATGGGTAAACACTGACAGCACTGAAACTTGGGCAGCATGAGAAGTGGGGTGAAAGGCGAGGCATTTCGCAAAAGGTGGGATGGGAAACAAAGGAAACACCATACAGAGAAACTCTGCAGCCCCAAACGGTGACTTCATCCTGTCTGCCAACTGTGTTAACAGATTCTTGGAAGGGGAAGATTTGCAATTCGAAGAAACAATGCAGAAGTCAACGGATGGAAAAGTCTGCCTTGCAACATAACCACGGAGAAGCTCGCAAGCCGATTCCGTCAGGCTAAATTTGCGCTTCTCCTTCTAGAAGCGGAAACCACACCAAGATTACGACACTTTTTGTGTAAAGGAAATCTGTGCACACTTTAGCTCAGAGGTTTTCAACCTTTTTGAGTCCACGGGTCCCTTGAGCAACTATATTCTGGGGGGCTCAGGAGCCCAGTTATGTCACCCCTTGCCTGCAGAGCTGGCAGCCTCTCACACTTTTTTGAACACACTCCCATGTGGAGTTTTCCTTCAGCCTCCTCTCCAATCCCCTCTCCTTGGGAGTCCTCAGGGCAGCCGCTGCCACTGCCCCTAGTTTTTGAGATGCACCCCACCCCAAAGAGAGGTGCCTCCTCACACTGCCCCACAGGGACCTGGGACAGGGACCCGCTTGTTTGCTTACTCCAAGGCCGACTCAGTTCCTGGCAACCAGCACCCCCTGGTCAGCCCCAGAGGCACCATTCACCTGGGGAGCTTGCACAAACAGATATGCAAGTCATTGGGAGTTGAGACACGAGAGGGCATCAGAGGAGGGAAGGAAGGAAAGAAAGAGGGACAGAGTCCAGAGTTGCCCGCGGCATCCCTGACCATCATTTCAGGTGCCCCAGGGTACCACGGCACACTGGCTGAAAACCGCTGCTTTAGCTGGTTAACATAAAAGGTCCAAAGGTCGCAGCATGAGCACCTAGGAAGGAAACATGAACACCAACATGAAAGACAACTGCCACAGCTGATAAAGTTGATTTGAGAGGAAATGGAAGAAAAATAAAAGTTGGCATCCGGCAATTGGGCCGGATCCAGCCCCCGGGCCTTAGTTTGCCTACCCATGATTTAGACTATTAAATGAGGCATATTGATAAATGGGGCTGCATCTGCTACCAGTGTCAAAGCAATGATTCTTCAACATCAACTTCGTTGGACTGGTCGTGTTGTTCAGATGCCTGATGATCATCTTCCAAAGCAACTACTCTATTCCGAACTTAAAAATGGAAAGCATAATGCTGGTGGTCAACAAAAGGGGTTTAAAGACTCTCTCAAGGCGAATCTAAACAGATGTAGTATAAACACCGACAACTGGGAAACACTGGCCTGCAAGCGCTCTAATTGGAGAACAGCCTTTACCAAAGGTGCCGTGGCCTTTGAAGACGCTCGAACTCAGGACGCAAGGGAGAAACGTGTTAAGAGGAAGGCACGCTTGGCAAACCCTCACTGTGATCAACTCCTGCCCGGGAACCTATGTCCCCACTGTGGAAGGACGTGTGGATCCAGAACTGGCCTCCATAGTCACTTACTGTTAAGGCTGTGTTCATGGAAGACAATCTTACTTGGCTACAAGTGATCGTCAAAGAAGAAGAAGAAGCATCTGCTACTGACCACTCCATAGCCTCAGCCTGGAAACGTTTTCTCCCAGTGGAGTTGCCTACACTTATCAAATGAATGCTGAGGAGAGAAGCATCCTAGGAGTTATGCCATGGGGAGAGAAGCCTTGCTCTACGTCTGGCACCCACATTTTAAGACCTTATGAGGAATGGTTGAAGGAGCTGGCTATGTTTAGCCTGGGAGAGGAAACTGAGAGGAGATATGAGAGCCATCTTCAAATATCTCAAGGGCTGTCACATGGAAGATGGAGCAAGCTTGTTTTCTCCTGCTCTGGAGGGTAGGACTCGAACCAAGGGCTTCAAGCTACAAGAAAGGAGACTCTGACTACACATCAGAAAGCACTTTCTGACGGTAAGAGCTGTTTGACAGTGGAACAGTCTCCCTCTGGAGGTTGTGGACTCTCCTTCCTTGGAGGCTTCTAAGCAGAGGTTGGACGGCCATCTGTCATGGATGCTTTAGCTGAGATTCCTGAAGTGCAGGCGGGTTGGACTAGATGACCCTTGGGATCCCTTCCAATGCTACAATTCTACGATTCTATGACCCTCACCCACAATGCCCCTTTTGGCACTTAAAATAGTTTGGACCCCACCCCATCCACAGGTCCATACCACAATCTTATGTGCTTCATGTATTTACAACCCGCACCTTCGTAAAGTGTATCAAGGCAGCTTACAACATTTGAAAGGTAAGGAAAAACGGTCCACAAAACACCATTAAGAGCATCAGTAGGCACTGCTTGGTTAAAAAGAGAAAATCATGTTGTGAAGGCCTATCCAAGCAATGCGGTTTTCAGAAGGGTGGTTCCTGCCGAAACTCTAGTGGCAAGGAGTTCCACAGGGCAGCGCTTGCCACACCAAAGGCTTGCTCCCCAGGGAAGGCCAACTGAACCTCAGGAGTGTGAGAGAGCTCTTTGGATCTCCCGGGAGATGCAAAGAGCACCCAATGACTATAATATCAAATCACAAATAAGACACTACACACAGAGAGAGCTTTGAATATCCATCTCACCTCAAGCCATGGTTTTTGAAGACATTGAGCCATCACCAAGTGATGTGGCAGCGAGTAATGAGATTATCTATCTACACACACACATATGAATCAGCCCTGAGCAAAGATGCAAGGTGACGTTCGCTGTGCTCTGAGAAGTGTGGTGCGTTACTAACGTCATCCGACGTGAAATTAAGAAACAAAACAGCATAAGAAATGCGGGCAGGTACCTGCACGTTTGGTTTATTACTCAAATAAAAAACAGAAACACCTGAAGAACCGTCTCTCGTTATTTCTTTTTAATCAACCGTCACATTCATGCATCCAGGCTCCCATCATATTTACATGTCAGCTAGAAATCGTGACTTCCTGTGAACAAGTGAGTCACAACTGTCTCACACATATATGGAGTCATGTCAGGAGGAAACAAACCACAATTCCTGGCTTGCTGTTATCTCCAAGTCAATGCTTGTAGTTTGTTCTCGCTCCCCCAAAAACCACAATTTGTTCCGCCAGCAAGGAGGAGGCAAACCGCCCATTATGGTGGACGTGTGTTAGCTGAGACTTATACTCATGACATGTGAACTGGGTTTCCAGAACATTGGACAACTGCTCTCACCCTCTGTGACAGCCCAGAAGAAGGAAAGTCTCACTTCCAGATAAACAGCTCCTTTTCCATCTCTTGCAGCCTTCTGCAGATCACAAGTCCCATCTCCTTTGCAATTGACACGGTTCCTGAGTAGCATGTGCACAGCGCCTCAGAAACCCGCCCCACCTGTTGCTTGGTGTGCCTACCTAAATGCTAAAGGCAAACTAGGGATGCGGGTGGCGCTGTGGACTAAAACCAGTGAGCCTCTTGGGCCTGCCAATAGGAAGGTCGGCGGTTCGAATCCCCACCACTGGGTGAGCTCCCATTGTTTTGTCCCAGCTCCTGCCAACCTAGCAGTTTGAAAGCATGCCCGTGCAAGTAGATAAATAGGTACCTCCATGGCGGGAAGGTAAACGGTGTTTCCATCACGGTGTCCCGTCATGCCAGAAGTGGCTTAGTCATGCTGGCCACATGACCTGGAAAGCTGTCTGTGGACGCACACTGGCTCCCACAGCCTGAAAAGCGAGATGAACACTGCACCCCATAGGCGCTTGTGACTGGACTTAACTGTCCAGGGGTCCTTTACCTTTTTTAAATAGGTAAAAGGTAAAGGACCCCTGACAGTTAAGTCCAGTCGCAGACGACTCTGGGGTTGGGCGCTCATCTCACTTTACAGGCCAAGCGAGCCGGCATTTGTCTGCAGACAGTTTTTCCAGGTCATGTGGCCAACATGACTAAGCCACTTCTGGTGCAACGGAACACCGAAACCAGAGCAGCGCACGGAAACGCCATTTACCTTACCACCGGAACGGTACCTATTTATCTACTTGCACTGGCGTGCTTTCGAACTGCTAGGTTGGCAGGAGCTGGGACCGGGCAACGGGAGCTCACCCCATCGCGGGGATTCGAACCGCCAGCCTTCTGATCAGCAAGTCCAAGAGGCTCCGTGGTTTCAACAGAAGCCACAGAATTTAATTTGCCAATGCACATCCAGGAATTGAACCCGCCACCCAAATAGTTAGTTTTTTCAATAAAACATATATGATCATAGAAAACTAGGAGAAAATTTCTCCAAGGCCACTTTTCATAATATATACATTAATTATAACCAGCATTAGAAATTAGCCAGACACCAGGTACATTTTGTGACTGGCGTGGGTCAAACTGCGACCACATGGAGATCTCTGGATGCCGGGCCGGCAACTGGGGAAAACAAAATGTCACATAGAGAATGATCTGAAATATTTTCCTTGCAGACTGAATTTGTTTTGATTCTGGATTGTTTTATTTGATGTTTCAATGTGTTGTGAACTTCTCTGAGATTCTTCTTTGAAATATAAAGCAGTATAGAAATGAAATTATTATTATGGTAGTATTTTTATTGCTAAATCCCATTGCAAACAAATAATGCCTAGACATTCCATTGTGGTGATCATAACCTAGGTTTAAGGCGCCATTGGGCGACTAGACTATATACCCGAGTTTCTATCACCGAACATTAACATCAAATACTGATTTAATAAACATATATCAGTACAGTCCCAAATTTAATTATTTTATGTAAGCTGCTTTGGAGATCCATCTGGGCCACGAGGCAAGGTAGAAATATATAATGGAATAAAACAGGAAACCCCCTTGTGCAAAGGAGCCTTTATAGGGTCAAGGTTAGGAGTCCTGTAAAAGTGTTCCCTGATCTATTTTTAGGGTGCAAAGGGATCCCAACAATTAAGAGAAAGCCCTTCAGGGAAGCTGCAAGAGGATGTGACTCAACTCGATTTAGCACAGCAGGAGAGCAATAGCAACAGTGGCGTCTCAGTGCTTTTTTTAAAAAAATAAAATCTCTCAAGTCTTCCCACTAACATCCTACACACAGTCTATTTTGGTGTTCAAAATCTAGAACTTTTCCCTATACAGATTATTAAGAGTCATCCTAGCTTATATAAAACATTCATAGGAAGCCATTCAGATATTTGAGAACATCATTCATCTCTTCTATAACACAGAGTTGGTCCAATGTCCATGCAACTGAATCACTGGTTGTACTAGACAAGCAATTTCCTCTTTTAAATGATAAATCCTCTTATTATTATTGTACGTGGTGGCGTATTTGATCCCTCTATTTCCCCTTTACCTTCTGAAATAGCTTTTTTTTTAAAAAAAGGTGTTGACCTTTTAACATTAAAACTGTCCTATGGAACTCATGTGATGACGTGGTTTAAATAACCCATCTTTGGCTCTTTTATCCTTTTAATAGAACCCAAGTGACAAGCCAGATAAGTGACGAAACTCAGTTATTTTCAGCCTCAAAAGGAGATGGGGGCAAGGAGGAAAAGTTCAAATTTCCATATATCATACCAGCAAAAAAAGAAATCAGTACTTCTACACTTTGGGTATGGGCTGCTAGGTTTTTATATACGGACGTTGCTGTTCTGGTCCTAAAACGATTTTTGTTTCTGCCAGAAGCACAACACAACACAAATCTCTAACAGATACAACGAATGAGCTGAATTTTAGACTGAAAACCAGTACAGTGGTACCTTGGTTCTCAAACGGCTTAGCTGTCGAACAAATCGGCTCCCGAATGCCGAAAACCCGGAAGCAAGTGTTCTGGTTTGTGAATGTTTTTCAGAAGCCGAACGTCTGGCACGGCTTCCGCTTGAGTGCAGGAAGCTCCTGCAGCCAATCGGAAGCCGCGCCTTGGTTTCCGAACAGTTTCGGGAGTTGAACGGACTTCCGGAATGGATTAAGTTCGAAAACCAAGGTACCGCTGCATATGGCCCTCATAGGCTTCCATCCATTGTCACGAATACAAAATACAAAAACGATACATGGCCTGTGTTTTGAAGCCCATAGGTCATATTCGGAAGAAATACTGAAGACAGAAGGAATTTTCCCTCCCCCAAGGTAAGGTCCTGGTGGTACAATCTATAGAAGCCTAAGTTTGGTTGGCACTGCAGGATGAGAAGGGCACCGGTGCTAGTCAGCTCTTGGATTTCAGCAGCAGCTGCCAAAGCCATTGTCGGCTGCGCCGTGCCAAGGCAAATCACTTGCATTTTGGCGACAGCAGCACACTCTGTTGCGTTAACAGTGGGAAGCAGAGACTCGCAGTGGAGTCTTCGAGTCACATGCCTGAGCACTGCTTTGCCACTGCTGTGCAGCACCGAGACATGCCAAAACTCTCAGACGTGTCAACTAAGAAATACACAGAGGCCGTGCGCGCACACAGGCAACAGGCAACACGATACTATCCTCACAACAAACAAGAGTGGCTAAGAGACAAAGACAGGCCCAGCAATGTTAGAAACTCACGATATACTGTATAAGCTAGGTGCCAAATAGCTCCTTTAACCAAATTTGCAGTCACCAAAATGGAATGTCTAGTTGCCATTTTGAGGCAAGACGGCTCTAAAGTCTTATTTTCCAAACAATGACTGTGACTGATTCTCAGTTCAACATCTGGCTAGTTCAGATGACAACACTGAACTAGGTGAGAGAATTTTAAAGAAGAAAGGTCACTAGAACCATATGTTGACCAATTCCAGCCTCCTTCTGCTCCTGGCTCAAGGTGCGCAGAAAAGGCATTTGGCTTCCACAAATTTAGTCTGATTGTGAGATAAAATATAACTGATAGAATTCTACAGGATGCAGTATTAAGTGTGTGAAATCAGTCCAGATCCAATGATCCCAAGACGGTGGAGACGTCAGGAACCATCTTGGCACCCAGGCGTCTTCACTTGATCGCAAGTGGCCGACAGGTGCAAAATGCGCCTAGTGCCTGGCTAGTTTTGAACACTGAGGCCGAGGGTCACACAGTGAGCTTTTCAATAGATGTACCGTATTGGCCCGAATATAAGCCGTACCCACAAATAAGCAGCACCTTTAAAATTTGGCGGCTTGGGGGAGGCTTGGGAGCCACGGACGGGACAAGCGCTGTTACCCGGCACTCCCGGGCTGCTTCCAGGGGTGGGGAGCTGCGCCACTTTGCTGGCAGTGTAAGGTCGTGAATATAAGCCGCACTTTAACTTTTCACAATCAGAATTGGGGGGGGGGGGAGTGTGGCTTATATTCGAGGCAATATGGTACTCATGTTACGATATTCCAATGTCAAGTTCCCGTCAAAGTTCTTCCTTTGTAAGAGGACTTTAACATAAATCAGCGGCAAATGGTATGAGTGAGGGATGTTTTGGCTCAGGAAAAAAACCACACGGTGCTACCAAGAAGCAACAGGCAATGTTAGCGTCGTCACAAATCTGGTATACGAAACGAAACCGGCCAAAGACCCATGTCAGGGCCGCAATGCTTGATGCCCTCGGAATTTCAAGGAACAGAGCTCAGGCAGGCAGACTCCTGTAAGTGCGACTTAAGTCCAGGAGAAACCCCAAGATCAGTGCATGTTCAATAACAGATGTTATAGGGCTGGCATCTCTGATCCTTGAGCTGACAACCTGTGGTCAAGGTAACAAAGAATGTGAGAGGATGCGACTCAGGACATGGACCAAGCACCTAGCAGCCAGAGCACCTAAGCATGGTTAACTATGCTCAGAGATTACAGTCAAACCTTGGTTCCCGAACGTTCTGGAAGCCGAACAGACTTCTGGAATGGATTGCGTTCGACAACCGAGGTTGGACTGTACTCTAATGTGATTTTGAACTGTATCAACAAACATGATGTTCTTTCCTCCATGCAAGATTCTCCCCTAAGTTATTCCTGAATAGCAGGAGGCTGAACTAGACGGCCCTTGGGTTCCCATCCAGCTCAATGAGTTATTTAAGGTTGGGCTTTCATGTATGAGGGATGCAGATGGCGCTGTGGTCTAAACCACTAAGCCTCTTGGGCTTGCCAATTGGAAGGTTGGCGGTTCGAATCCCCACAACGGGGTGAGCTCCCGTTGCTCAGTCCCGACTCCTGCCAACCTTGAAGTTCAAAAGCACGTCAAAGTGCAAGTAGATAAATAGGTACCACTCCGGCGGGAAAGTAAACGGCGTTTCCTTGCGCTGTTCTGGTTCGCCAGAAGCGGCTTATCGTGCTGGCCACATGACCCAGAAAAGCTGTCTGTGGACAAATGCTGGCTCCCTCGGCCTGCAAAGTGAGATGAACGCCGCAACCCCAGAGTCGTTCGCAACTAGACCTAATGGTCAGGGGTCCCTTTACCTTTCCATGTATGAATTGCTCGCTATGATAACAAAGCGGCCAAATAAATGTACACTGGTTTTGAGAAAATTCAGCTTTAAAAGGCAAGAGCCAGTCCACCACTCACAGTTTAAAGCTGGCATCCAACCAAGTCACACTCAGAAGATTTAAGTTAGCCGTAACTTAAGCCAGCTGTTTTCAACAGACCTGCTCCGAGTATACCATCTTCAAATGCAATCTCTAGGTTACAACTCACCTGTAAGCAAGTCCTACAGCAGTAAGCAAAGCTGACTTGCAAGTAGACATGCATAAGGTTGGCACATGCCAACTTCTAATTAGGCCACTCTTTCCACAACGGACTGCATTTAGACTTTCTTCCTGGCCGATGCGAGGGCAGACATGGAATTTGAGAAGCTTTGTCTTCTTTGCAGAAGTACCTAGCCACTTCCTTACCCACAAAACCCCATAGCTCATTTTCTTAGTAAAGGAATACGTGTTTCACTTCTTCCGCCTTCTTAGAAGCACCAACGTTCTTGCAGGCCTTTCTCCGGACAAATTTTATGCGCAAACCGCATTAGGAAAAGAGCCAGAAGGCTCTCAAGAGAGTTCGTGAGGCAGAGAAATCTGAAGGTGTGGAGGCCTAGCTTATTTTCAAAACGTGCATCCACTTCGACAAAGTATTTCCACGTCGTGTTTTATTTTACTTGCGTTCATCAGGAACTGAACGGAATGATGGTTGGGGAAACTTTTGTTGGGGTGGCTGGGGAAACTTTCATTAAATGTGTGGGAATAATCTGCACGTCCTCTCCTGCAAGAAATTCCAGGAACTGTAGTTCTGTGGTGAGTAAACTACGGTTCTCAAGAATCTTTGAAGGGGAGGTTGCTTTGAAGCTACAGTAGGTATAGAGCAGTTAACACATCCATCCCAAACTTTAGTTTACTCTGAATTTCCTTTTATAGCTCCTCAAGTAAACACTGCCTGTTGTGAACTGTGGATAATTGTCAATAAAACCCACATTTTGAACACTTATCCCAACGCTATGCTAACACCACCACCACGACGTTGGTAAACCTGTGACAATCAAATATCCTTTTTCTTGCCTCAAAACAACACAGCTGGAACTTCTTTTTAATGCTTTCCCTGACTTAAATCACTTCAGCCCCTATAGTTGCCACTAGCCATGTGAGAAGAGAAGATAACTATACATGTTTTACTTCTTTTTTACCTCTTCAAAGGCTGAATAGCAGCTTTTACGGGGGTGGGGTTAGTGTGTACACTCAGAACCAATACAAACCCTCGCAGCTGCTTTTAGGCAAAGAAAAAGCTATCATGGTATCATCTTATAGATCTTACACATGGTTTGGCCCCAAGACAAATCATGTAAAAGGAGAAGGCTGGATGCTAACTAAGTGCTTATAACTAGGGCTGCAAACACCCTGGACCTTTAAAACACATTCAAAGCACATTCTCCGCCTGCAAAGAATTGTGGGACCTGTAGTTTAAGGGTGCTTAGACTTGTAGTTCTGTGACAGGTAAACTACAGCTCCCATAATTCTCCCTTTTGGGGGGGGTGCTTTGAATGTGATTTAAAGGTCTGGTGCGTACGCAGCCTAAGTTTCAACAAAATGCTTTTTCCTCCCTTAACCAGTGCAAATACTGTCAATATCGGGCAAATACTCAGAGTAGAATCGGTGAAAGAAATTTCAGTTACTCGGGTTTGCTGATTTCAATGGGCCCACTCTGACTATGACTATGATTGTCCGCATTGAGATCACATTATGTCGGGCTTCATAAACGTTGCTACTGAAAATCTGCAAGATAAAGAAATATTACAGAGTGCATCGCTGACTCTGGGTGGGACTGGCATTCCGTCCTTCCTCATTCAGCCCAGTTGGCAAAACTTGAATTTTTTGCCTCCTTCCCACACACGGCGCTTGTCAAATATGCGCAGCAGATGGAAAATAAATGGAAGAGAAAGGCAAGTTACTAGAATACACATGGCACCCAACTCTGTTGCACACAGAAAGTCTTAAAATAAACATATTAGGGTGTTGTTGTTTTTCTTCCTTGCAACTAACACGCCTGCAAAGTGCCACGAGGCAGATAAGTGCCCCATATGTTGTTGTTTAGTCGTTTAGTCGTGTCTGACTCGTCGTGACCCCCATGGACCAGAGCACGCCAGGCACTTCTGTCTTCCACTGCCTCCCACAGTTTGGTCAAACTCATGCTGGTAGCTTCGAGAACACTGTCCAACCATCTCGTCCTCTGTCGTCCCCTTCTCCTTGTGCCCTCAATCTTTTCCAACATCAGGGTCATTTCCAGGGAGTCTTCTCTTCTCATGAGGTGGCCAAAGTATTGGAGCCTCAGCTTCACGATCTGTCCTTCCAGTGAACACTCAGGACTAATTTCCTTAAGAATGGAGAGGTTTGATCTTCTTGCAGTCCATGGGACTCTCAAGAGTCTCCTCTAGCATCATAATTCAAAAGCATCAATTCTTCGGTGATCAGCCTTCTTTATGGTCCAGCTTTCACTTCCATACATCACTACTGGGAAAACCATGGCTTTTACTATACAGACCTTTGTTGGCAAGGTGATGTCTCTACTTTTTAAGATGCTGTCTAGGTGCCCCATATACTATGGCTTAATTCATCCAGGCCGTTGTCTACTGCCCATCCTAGAAATTTGGCATCTGTTAGTATTTTCAGCAGCGTAAGTTAGAACTAGATTTCACAGGGTGAGCAGAGAAAGATTGGGGAAACTAAGAAGAGGCGAGATAAGTGGAATATAAAACGAACCAAGGAAGGCGAGGAAGGGAAGTCCGTCAATGATTGTATTTTTGTTTTGTTTTTATTTGATTTTACAAATATAAATTTAAAACAAAACCAAGTGCATATCCATATGGAGAGATTTCTCTGAATCGCAAGACTTCTTCCCATCCCCTCCATAGGTCCTATTGCGAACGTTTTCAACTGCATATTATTTCATACAGTGGTACCTCGGGTTACATATGCTTCAGGTTACATACGCTTCAGGTTACAGATTCCGCTAACCCAGAAATACTGCTTCAGGTTAAGAACTTTGCTTCAGGATGAGAACAGAAATCATGCTCCGGCAGCGCGGCAGCAGCAGGAGGCCCCATTAGCTAAAGTGATGCTTCAGGTTAAGAACAGTTTCAGGTTAAGTACGGACCTCCGGAATGAATTAAGTACTTAACCCGAGGTACCACTGTACTCTATATTTTACATCTGTCCATATTATCCACAGTATTTGTTATATTACAAGTGACGTTAAAATACTGCTAATGTTTTCATCTGCTTACAGTGGTCTCCAAAATAAATTATAATTTTTTCCCCATTCTTTCTTGAAGTTTTTGTGTTCTTGGTCCCTGAGCTTTTGGGTCAGTTTTGCCATTTTGGCGCAGTCCAACAGCTTGGTTTGCCATTCCTCTCTGGAAGGGACTTTCTCTTCTTAATGACTGTAATTTTGAATGTAATAGAATATGTGATATGTAGCTCTCTCTTTTCCTATTTTTCATTACTTTCGGGTTTTTCTTCTGTTGAAATGTATCAGAAAAGAAAGTTTAGCATCTACATGTGGGGCGGGGGAAATCTCTGGTGCTTGTTAGCTTCAAGGTGAGACAGCTACCCACTCTTGCCTGTAGGAAGGTAGACAAGCTGCGCTTAGAGCATGCAAATGAACCAGAATCAAGTTAGTGCCATTCTCCTCCTGCCTGGTCAAGGCTGACTTCTATCAGCTGGGCCCTTCGCCAGTTGAGGTAATCGATGTGTCCCCTCAGGGAAGGCAGGTCGCCAGATGGATGCTAATCTGCAGTCATTTGGAACCTACTCAAAACTCGATGCCAATTCCCCCGTCAGTTATCAATCTATTTCTCTTTTCTGGGGAAGATTTTCAAGCAGGTGGTCATTACGCAGCTCCAGGCACCAGTTCAGGCAATACAGTCCCTCTGGTGCCAGATATTCTGGCGTTCAACCAGCTATCCATCCATTGATCCAACTGGTCCTATAAGGTCATCCTACAGTCTTTGCTAATAGGGACGTGGGTGGCGCTGTGGTCTAAACCACTGAGCCTCCTGGGCTTGCCGATCGGAAGGTCAGCGGTTCAAATACCTGCGATGGGGTAGTTTGCAATTGGCGCAGGCGCCCCGGAAACAATAGCCGTCAGCCGCATCAGACGTTCGGCTTCTGAAAAACGTTCAAAAACCAGAACACTTACTGCCAGGTTTACAGTATTTCGGTTCCAAGTTGTTTGCGTACCAAGGCATTTGAGAACCAAGGTACCACTGTACTAGATACACTCAAATGATCCTACATACCAAGAGACAAACATATAGCACCAATAAATTCAATGCAGTCGTTCCTCCCCCCGCCACCCCCCCTCAAATCTCAAAAGAAGAGGTACATCACCAGCATGGATCATAAGGCAGCTAAGCTATAAAATAGTAAAACAGCAGTTACCGTATTTATTCCAGACGGTGTAAAAAATTAATGGATTAAAAGCACAGGGTGCAAACCCACTATGAAAAGAGCGTTTAGAAAATGAAAAGAAAGAGGCTCTTATAACAATGGGGTGGGACAATAAGAGGAACAAAATAATTTTGGCCAGACCGGTCATGCAAAAGCAATTTTGCACGGGACAAAATTAAAGAAAGCAGAACACAAACTCTGACAGATTCCATGATGCACGACTATGATCACTGGTCTATAGGAAGAAAGAAATGCCAGGGAAATCAAAGGGTCTCACTCCCAACTTAACCTGTTTGGGACTGCACTGCACATCTATGTTACACTTTCTAAATCATTTTAGTTTGCATTTATCACTGTTCTGATCCACTGGATTTTAATTGCAGGCATTTAAATGCATGTTGTCATTCATTCTGAAACCGCATGATAAGGGGGGGGGGAGTGGGAGAGAGAGATGGAATCCATAAATACAAGTATTGCTCTGCCTCTAAATTGCCTGCACATAATTCTGGCATGAGCTCTCTCACTTATAGCATTAACACAGGGTAATGGAATGCAAGTAGCTTTCTTCACTGGTGCCATTCAGAACCGTTTCCAAAGGAATTTTATCTAGCAGCATTCATTTGCAGGCAGTACATAACAGCACTAAAAGCACGCTTTTAGACTATTGAAAAATCTCCATCATTAGTCAACAGGAAAAAAAATAAAACAAGCAGCCTAACCAAAAAAAAAAAAAAGGGGGGGGCTAAATGGATGCTCTTGTGGCTATGGGACCTGAAGCTCAGTTATATGAGCTGCTCTTTGTGTTCTTCCACACACAGAGTTTCAGACCTTGTGGCTACAAAAAACGAAAGTGAGCAACCGAAGAGCTTACATAGGAAGGAGACAGCGGCTGCACATTAAGCAAGGTCAGACCAATGCTACTCTTTCGATCCACGGCTTTGGTGCTGAAGCCTCTTCTGCAGAATGCCCCTAATAGTCCCCCAAATGCAGTGGTACCTTGGTTCTCAAACACCTTGGTTCTCAAATGCCTTGGATCCCAAACGCCAAAAACCAGGAAGTAAGTGTTCCGGTTTTCAAACGTTTTTCGGAAGCCGAACGTCCGAGGCGGCTGATGGCAATTGTTTCCGGGGCACCTGTACCAATCAAAGGCTGCTCCTTGGTTTTCAAACATTTCGGAAGTCAAACGGACTTCCGGAACGGATTAAGTTTGGTGCGCTTTTTTTGCTATTTGTTTTATGTTTTTGAGGCTTTTCCTGTCAATTTGTTATTGTGATTCATTTTATGGATCAAAGGCCTCGTTAGATAGCAAAATTCATGTTAGATTGCTGTTTTAGGGTTGTTTTTAAAAGTATGGAATGGAATAACCATTTTGCATTCCTTTCCATGGGAAAGTGCGCCTTGGTTTTGGAACGCTTTGGTTTGGGAACAGACTTCCAGAACGGATTAAGTTTGAGAACTAAGGTACCACTGTACGAATCCCCCAAATATGAACACTTGTATGCACAAGTGTTAAAATGATTATGTGTGTATATATATATATATATATAGGAAGGACCCTGAGGGTAATCTAGTCCAAACTCCTGCAATGAAAGAATCTCAACTAGATCATCGACGACAGATGGTCACCCAACCTCTGCTTAAAAACCTCCAAGAAAGCAGAGCCCACAACCTTCCAGGGGAGACCATTCCACTGCTGAACAGCTCTTACTGTCAGACAGTTTTTCCGTATGTTTAGTCGGAATCTCTTTTCTTGAAACTTGAAGCCACTGGTTCCAGACTAAAACACACACGTGAATTTCCTGGATGCCAAGATCCAAGTCTGGGGCAAGTACTCTGGTGAGAGAACCACAGCGGTGGTTTGAAGTCACAAAACATGGAAATACAGTGGTACCTCTGGTTGCAAAAGGGATCCGTTCCGGAGACCCATTCGCAACCTGAAAAGAACGCAACCCACATCTGCGCACGCCAGGGTCGTGATTTGCCGCTTCTGCGCCTGCGCGTGACGTCATTTTGCGCGTCTGCGCATGCGTGAGCGGCGAAACCCGGAAGTAACCCTTTCCTGTACTTCTGGGTCGCTGCGGGATGCAACCTGAAAATGCGCAACCTGAAGCAAACATAACATGAGGTATGACTGTGTAGGCCGTAAGACCTTCAAAGTATACCTTTTCAATTTATTTCCAAAGTTCTCCTCTTTTAATCAGGAAGAAGAAGAAGAAGAAGAAGAAGAAGAAGAAGAAGAAGAAGAAGAAGAAGACTTGTTTAACTGACATGTCTGCTCCACCCCTCAACCCAGAAAGTCAGTGGCTAGAGTCACTTACAGCAGCGTCTGTGACGTGAGCAAAGGCTTGAGGCGGCAGAAGCTTAGTAGCAAAAGCTCTACTCATCTGGCAGGCCGCCTTGCACACAGCATTCGAGAGAACAACACAACTGCATTCAGTCTTGCCTCATGCGCCCTTTGCGGCCTTCTTATCTAAGGGGAAAAGATATAGGCAGCAGCTCAGCTATGCAAATGCAGCTGTGACGCCCAGTTTCACTGTGACACCCAGTTGCAACAAGCTGCGCCCCTGGGATGACACATCTGTTCAGGAGATACAACAGCTAGTAGTTGAAGCAGAAGAAACAGCCAAGCGACTGGAGGGCAGATAAGAGACCCTGAAACACCCCCCCCCCCAATCACAACTGGAAGGAAAGGGCCCTTGCGCCTGCCATTGCTAGGAGACGACTCCGTGGTGCGATTTTATTTATTTAATTAACGAATTTGCATATGGGCCTTCATCCAAAGATCTCAGGGTGGGTGACAGCCTAAAAATGCAAAATTAAAGCGCTAAGCAAGAACAGAAACAAAAGAAACCCATAACACACACACCCAATTTCAGAAAAGATGGACAGACATTTTTACGGAGTTGTGAATGGTTCCAGGGAATCTTTGATCGGCATGCCATTTCTAATCCCCCAATCATACTGTATCTCAGACTTAAAAGTGTCACGTTGCACCCAATTCTTGCTTTCTGCAGTGGACCTTAAGGGGACGCGGGTGCCGCTGTGGTCTAAACCACTGAGCCTAGGGCTTGCCGATCGGAAGGTCGTCGGTTCGAATCCCCGTGACGGGGTGAGCTCCCGTTGCTCGGTCCCAACTTCTGCCAACCTAGCAGTTCGAAAGCACGTCAAAGTGCAAGTAGATAAATAGGTACCACTCCAGCAGGAAGGTAAACGGTGTTTCCGTGCGTTGCTCTGGTTTGCCAGAAGCGGCTTAGTCATGCTGGCCCTGTGACCCGGAAAAACTGTCTGCGGAAGCGGACAAACACCGACTCCCTCGGCCTGTAAAGCAAGATGAGCGCCGCAACCCCAGAGTCGTTCATGACTGGACTTAATTGTCAGGGGTCCCTTTATCTTTATAGTGGACCCTTGTGTAGTCATGGACCTCCTAGATCATGGGTAGGCAAACTAAGGCCCAGGGGCTGGATCCGGCCCAATCGCCTTCTAAATCCGGCCCGCAGACAGTCCGGGAATCAGCGTGTTTTTACATGAGTAGACTGTGTCCTTTTATTCAAAATGCATCTCTGTGTTATTTGTGGGTCATAGGAATTTGTTCTTTTTTCTTTTCTTTTCCCCCAAAATAAAGTCTGGCCCCCCACAAGGTCTGAGGGACAGTGGACCGGTCCCCTGTTGAAAAAGTTTGCTGACCCCTGTCCCAGATCTTTTCCGCTCTCTTCCGGATCTGCTGACTAAGCTATAGAGTAGCTTCTACGGCTTCATTCATTTCTGAAACATTTCTGGCACAAAAGGTATTGACCCTATTTCCCTGCACCGGCTCTCCGCTTTCAAAAACGCCACGTTCTTATTGATTCTGGAAGAGTACCAGTGGACTGAGTGGTATCATTCCTAAGTATTCTCATGACACTTGTGTCCCAGCTGTTGGCAATGGCATTGACAATGACTTGAATTTATTATGACTAAATATTGGTTCTCCTGCTCTAGGGTGGATGGATGGATGGATGGATAGACAGACAGATAGAGATAGATAGATAGATAGATAGATAGATAGATAGATAGACATACACACACACATCATTTAATTACAGTGGTACCTCAGGTTACATAAGCTTCAGGTTACATACGCTTCAGATTACACACTCCGCTAACCCAGAAATAGTGCTTCAGGTTAAGAACTTTGCTTCGGGATAAGAACAGAAATCGGGCTCCGGTGGCATAGCAGCAGCAGGAGGCCCCATTAGCTAAAGTGGTGCTTCGGGTTAAGAACAGTTTCAGGTTAAGAACAGACCTCCGGAACGAATTAAGTACTTAACCCGTGGTACCACTGTACTATACTTCATGTGATGATTGGTGTGGCCAACCTTCCACAGATTTAGTATCAGAGAAGGAGCTCTCGGCTACACCCAATCTCACCTCAAACAACCCTTGCCAGCTTGTTTGCAGTCAGCCATCAGTCACCAAGCACTGAGTAATAGTGACACGCAGGTGTAAAGGAGATGCATGTGAACCTTCCGTATCAACAAGCAGTCACAAAAAGGCTACAGGGAACAAGCCATTTTCAGAACGTCGCTACTTCTTTCAGGAGACAAAAGGGCACAAGTGAAGGAGTGTGCTTATTCTATGGGACACACAACCTGGTGCCTTCTGAATTCCATCATCTCTTGACCATTGGCCATGCTGGCGTGGACCGATGGGTGTTGTAGTCCAACGCATCTGAAGGGCTCCAGGTTGCCTACTATAGAGATTCAACCAAGAAGTCGAAGGACTCCCGCATTATAACAGAATGTGTGGCACATCTCATAGGCCTGCAAAATTTACAGTCTTATCAAGCTGAAAACAGCCCTTGTAAATAAACCTTTGATCCCATCACATGCCTAAGGGGATTGCAAAGAACCTGGAAGGCACGGAAACGTGGTTGGTGGGCTGGATTTGGCTTGATCCTTCGCAAAGATACCTATTTATCTACTTGCACTTTCATGTGCTTTCAAACTGCTAGGTTGGCAGGAGCAGGGACTGAGCAACGGGAGCTCACCCCATCGCGGGGATTCGAACCACCGACCTTCTGATTGGCAAGTCCTAGGCTCTGTGGTTTAACCCAAAGCGCCACCACCCGCGTCCCTTAAAGCAGTACAAAAGAACTGTCTAGTGATGGTGGGGGGTGGGGGGCAAATTTTCCAGCGCTGTGTTTTTCCCGTGAACATTTTTGCATTGCTTAAGTTCATCGGTAACAAACGGATGTCGACTGCAAATACAGTATTAGACAAGCTTGGTGGTCGCAAAGATTTTTAGCTTTGCTTACTCGGTACAAGTAAAACGTAACGAACTACGTCAGAGAGCTCTCTGAGGCACCGTAACAACATCCTATGCAAACTGCCCTCATTTCCAGAAAACCAACATCACTGGGGAGGCCAAAGCCATTTACTTATTGGGAACGCTCCATTTGACAGAACCCTGCACCAAATCAGCCTTTGTGAGAAACAGACAGAACCCCACAAAACTGTGCTCTTATTCTCACTGGGGGTTTTCGCGTTGTGTTTTTATTTTGCAGGTGCCGGAGCACAGTATGACCTGGTATAAATAAGACAGTTTTTATACTCATCCCTCGAGAACAGCACTGTCTACTCTGACTAAAACCAGCTCTCCAGAATCTCAGGCAGAGATTCTTCTCCATTACGTGCCACTTCATACACACACGCATGCAACACACACTTTGGCCCTTCAGAGAAAGAACCTATGGGGTGGTTGTCTAGCAGAGCAGGGTTGTGTGAACACTTAAATAAGAGTGGGGCGCAAATCTCCCTCCAAAGACAATGCAATGTGTTAAAATGCTTCTTCTCCAAATTGACATCTTCTTCCACTGCACCCGGTCACATTGTGTATCTCCTGGTTCAGCTAAGTCAACATTTTATCTCCACCAAGCTATTACATAAGTGTCCATTTCCCCTTGACTCCAGAAAAGAACACAGGCTCCAAAGAAAAAGCTCAAAGGAATCCAGCAGCGGCAGGGGACTCACATGATTGCAACGTGTGAAATGAAGGATTAGGGAAAACAAGACCAGCAAGATTTAATACACAGCTTTCCAAACCGGCTTCTCCCCCATCAGGGATACTCCCCCCCCGCCCCCCACGCTTTTTGTACAGCACTGCAATTTTGAAACTAACACTGGACTAACCATGGGTAGAGAACCTGCAAGTCATGGGTAGGCAAACTAAGGCCCAGGGGCCGGATCTGGCCCAGTCGCCTTCTCAATCCAGCCAGTGGACAGTCCAGGAATCAGTGTGTTTTTACGTGAGTAGAATGTGTCCATTATTTAAAATGCATCTCTGGGTTGTTTGTGGGGCACAGGAATTCGTTCATTTTTTCCCCTTCAAAATATAGTCCGGCTCCCCACAAGGTCTGAGGGACAGTGGACCGGCCCCCTGCTGCAAAAGTTTGCTGACCCCTGCTGCAAGTCCTCTGTATGTATTCATATTCCAATTCCCATCAGTCCCAGCCAGCAAGGTCAATGGTCAGAGAAGTTAAAGAGCTGTGATCCTACAAGGTCTGAACACAACTTCCCCATCCCTGCCCCTCGCTACACTGCCACAGGTCCTAGAATTGTCGCCAATGTGTAGAAAGCACCATTTCAGCCCTAAACCCTGGCAGGCTGGGCAAGATTAAGTAGCCTTTCTCAAACTTGGGTACCCAGGTGTTGTTGGACTACTACTCCCATCATCCCTAGCTACCAGGGCCAATGCTATGGATGATGGGAGTTGTAGTCCCAAAAAATATCTGACGAGCCAAGTTTGAGAAAGGCTGAATTAGGCAAGCCCATTGCTGCAAGGAGTGTATCTGCTCATCATGCTGGGAGTTGACCAGGAAAATAAATGTGTCCCTCCAACTTTAATTGAGTAAAAGACTACGGGCAAGTATGGCAATTATTTAAAGCTTCTAGATTAATCTAGCTGCTAGGGCCTGTGTCTCACTTGCTGTGGTTCTTTGCTTGACCACCAGGCAATAGCAGAGGAGTCTCTATTTAAAATTGACCGTGTGAATGCAAAGGAGTCTATCCTGTCTTTTAACTGGTAGACAGAAGGTCTGTTCACTCTTATGGGAACAAAACATACAAGAAAGACATGCCAACTATGAGGCTGAAGAATGTAGGAACTCAGTTTCAACCCAACAAGTCTGCTAGGAACTCTATCAGCAATCCACTCAGAACTTTTTCTTTAGATCAAGGCAGAGTATGGAACTGTGTTTTAGAAGAACTTTGTGCAGACAGTGTTTGTGATGGAAAACCTATCCACTGTGTGAACTTAATGGAGATCTGTTAAGAGTGCTCTACTGTATAAGAAGACAGTTAAAAAAACAACACCATTAACCGCAAAAGGGCATTACAAAGAACGTCATCCACCAAAGGTTCAAGCAAAATCCTCTCCATTAGTGTGCGTATACACACACACACACACACACACACAAATAAATTGTTCAGTCTGTAATCATGTGACTACATCTGGCAAGAGGGATCAAGCAGCTCAAGCTTGCTAATAACTGTTAATGATGTGTGACGTTAGTATTCCACTCCTCCTCCAATAAGGCTGAAAGATCACAACAACCTTGTGAAGTAGGGAAGGCAAACCAGCAGTGGTTCTGCCCAAGGCCAATGAGCAGCCTCCATTCATGAGTGCATCCAGAATCCTTCCAGCTATCAGGGGATACAAGGGAGAATAGGAGGGATCACTTATCTACAAAAGGCATTTACAACTTTGATATCCAGCTCACGGGACACTGTTCTCTTAAGTCACTGGCTCATAGGCAAGATTTTGCCATCACGTACAAGCTGTGGCAAAAAAAAGTCCCCTTGCTACTAATGCGGAGAGTGGCGATGTCACACCCCATGGGGAAACAAAGCAAAGCAAAATGCAAACTTTTAATGAAAGGGCACGCCGGCCTTTCGTGTTGCATGGGGAGCGGAGGAGAAGGCAGGCAGGGATCAGACCCCTTAAACCAGGAGCCAAATTGAAATAAACCAAAGCGCCACTGACCACAGCATGCCTTCCCTGACACAGATTGAATCTCTCTAACAAGTAAACAATTCCCATGCAACCCACAAGAGTGTCCTCCCTCATCTTATTCCCTGGAGCAAAATTCAAAATAACCCCACATCTACCACCAGCCCTTTACACACACACACACACACACACACACACACTTAACCCTTCCTATTCCAGAAGAGCACAACCTTATTAACCACATGGCAAAGCAAGGAAAAACAATATCACAGAAGAGAGGGGGGGAGACAACTGAGAGGCACAAAATATGGACAAAAGGCATTATTATTATTATTATTATTATTATTAATACCCCACCTATCTGGTTGGGTTTCCCCAGCCACTCAGGGCAGCTTACAGCACATAAGAACCAGTGCCTCCGCTAAAAGGAGAAGAAATGGCATTCCCTCCTGAAAACTGTATCATCTCTCTGGCCAAGATATTGTCCATCATTCCTACAGGGGTTCAGGAATGTAGTTCTTTCTAAAGAGGATGGTGGGGAGGCGGAAACTCAGCCATAGGCGACAATAGTAACAAGGGGAAGGGAAGACTATATGGCTGAGAAGAGGTCAAAGGAGAAGGAAAACAGAAAAGCGGTTCCCAGGAAACCGATGAAGCTCCTTGCTTCCGACAGAAAGAGGATTCAATTCTCTGGAAAAACCGAGGCTTTTTTTTAGATGGTTAGGAATGGGGTCTCCCCTCCCCAACCTTAATAATGGAGGAAATGGAAGAAAAAGGGAGCGTAGCAGCGGATTAGAAAGGCTTAGCCGAGAGCCGTGCGTAAAAGCAGGGGGTGGGGATTGCTTCCTTGAGCCGACCTAAGGAACTTCGGGAGACCCACAGAGCAAGTGGGGCGATCCCAAGACAGATGTGGGGATAAGAGTCAGTCGGAGGGGGAAGGAGGGGGGGTCTCACACTAGCAGGCTCGGTTTTGGGGGGCATTAAAATGTGGGCCTCTCCAAAACTGCCACGGTGCGCATTGGCGCTTAGGGAACAAAAGGGGGTACCAAAAAAGGGGGCTCCTTTGGGGTCGGGAAATATTATGGGGTGGATGAGGAAGGGGCTGCAGGGTCCTTCCCACATCAGGAGGAGGCAAAATAAAACACAACCCAGAGAGACGGGGGTGGGATTGGCGGGCGAAAGTGGGAAACAGGAGCGCTTTGTTCCTTACCCGGCGCGCAATTCGGACCAAACTTTCATTCACGCTGCCGCTCCGGCCAGGTCCGCGCTCTCGGCTCCGGCTCCGCTTCTCCGGCTCCCGCTGTGCCACGGACCCCTCGGCGGGGACAGCAGCAGCAGGTGCCCGCCCGCCTCGCCTCCTGCTCCGGCCGCCAGGCCCGCCGCCGTGCCAAGGCCGTGCCGTGCGCCCTGCGCAGCCGCCGCTGCCGTCACCGCTCGCCCCCTTCCTTCCAGCGCTCGCAGCGGCAGCAGCAGCAGCATCCTCGGCGCGCAAAGGGGGCCGGCCGGCCCGCGCGCCGCTCCGCCTCCTCTCGGGTGATTGGCGAGGCCGCGCGCCTCCGCTGCGCGCCGCCGGGAGGAGGAGCTCGCCCAATGCGCGCCCGCGCGCGCTCCAAGGGACCTCTGGCTTTGGCGGGAAGGGAGCGGCGGGGGTCAGTGCTGCCCCATGCCCGTGGGCGGGTGGGGGGAGTCGAGGGCTGCCCCCCCCCATTAAAGGAACCCCAACCTGTTAGTTGCATGAGTTCTTGATCCTTTAATTAAACGGCTGTTAAGGGACGGGTAGTACCACGCATAGGAGCTTCGGTCCCCCCCATAAAATATTTGAGGGGGCTGCCTCCCCCAAACTTGATGGGCGTTGCCATGCAATGCGGCGCGTGATCGATTGTGCATGGCGGGATTTACCTGGGCACCGCCCCCCATATCCGAGCACAATTCAAAGTGCTGGTGCTGACCTTTAAAGCCCTAAACGGTCTCGGTCCAGTATACCTGAAGGAGCGTCTCCACCCACATCGTTCTGCCCGGACACTAAGGTCCAGCGCCAAGGGCCTCCTGGCGTTTCCCTCCCTGCGAGAAGCCAAGTTACAGGGAACCAGGCAGAGGGCCTTCTCAGCAGTGGCACCCGCCCTGTGGAACGCCCTCCCACCAGATGTCAAAGAGAAAAATAAATACCAAACTTTTGGAAGACATCTAAAGGCAGCCCTGTTTAGGGAAGCTTTTAATGTTTAATAGATTATTGTATTTTAGTGTTTTGTTGGAAGCTGCCCAGAGTGGCTGGGAAACCCAGCCAGATGGGTGGGGTATAAATAATAAATAATAATAAATTATTATTATTATTATTGTTGTTGTTGTTGTTGTTGTATTCAAATTGGCACCCCTGGTAGTGTGGGCAGGGCCCCACCCTAAATCAAGTAACTGATTCTGTCTGATCTGCAGTAATTTGTAAAAATCTTTTAAAAATAATTGGCAAAAATGAATAAATAAGTAAGTAAATCAAGTGACTAAATAAAAAAGTGGAAATAATCGGAATTCTGTATTTGAAATGTTTTCACCGATTTTTCTGAGCTCTTGAGGTCAAAAGAAAATAATCTGAAATAGCTGTTGTTGAGATAGTTTGTTCCAAATCAGCTAGGCAGAGCCAGGCTGGATCTACACACGGGGGAAATGTAATAAGTCAGACATTATTAGATTTTATAACAAAAGAGGAAAAATCCCCATGGAAAATCGCGTTTTAAAATTTCCTGCTCTCTGGCGCCATCTGGTGTTGCCTGCTTATAGCGCATTCAAATTGCTGTTTCTTTACTATTGTAGCTGAGTCCCCAGACAAAGGGTTGATGACAGGTGTGTGTCCTGCCCCAACCCCTAAATTCTAGGTACACCCATGGGTAGTACCTGTGGTGGGGGACACGTCCTGCTAATGGGCTCACCCTGGAGCAAAATGCAGGCCAGCACAGGACTTTTAATTTTGCCGCCGTATCAACCCAACTAAAAGTACTCATGGTGTATCAAGGGGGAAAAAATGCAAGCCAACTGTCCCCCTGCAGCCTCAGTCCCAGGGTCATGTGGCTCTCCCAGCCTTTGTATGTGGCCCTTAGAATCCTCTCCAGGCTATGCCCCTAAGTGGTTCTGCCAATAATGCCTTTTCTTGTCTGGATGGAAGACAGGAATGTGAATGTAGAAACTAGCCTACTATGGGGTGTTAGGGGACAGGTACTGTCTCTGTGTAGGACATATCATGCTCCTTCTGGAGTAGTTTGTCCTCCTTTGGTCCCTACCCTGCACACTCAGCTCTCACCTGTGGTTCCTAATAATAATAATAATAATAATAATAATAATAATAATATTTTTTATTTATACCCTGCCCTCCCCAGCCAGAGATTGGCTCAGGGCGGCTAACACCAGTAAAATTACAGTAAAAACATAAGGGGGGTTTTAAAATATAGGTTAAAATGCAATTTAAAATGCAGCCTCATTTTAAAAGTAGCCCATAGATCAACCATAAGGGGAGGGAAACATAAGCGTCAGACTGAATCCAAATCAAAGGCCAGGCGGAACAGCTCTGTCTTGCAGGCCCTGCGGAAAGATGTCAAGCCCCGCAGGGCCCTAGTTTCTTGTGACAGAGCGTTCCACCAAGTCGGGGCCAGCACTAAAAAGGCCCTGGCCCTAGTTGAGACCAATCTAACCACCTTGTGACTTGGGACCTCCAAAATGTTGTCATTTGTGGACCTTAAGGTCCTCCGCTGGGCATACCAGGAGAGGCGGTCCCGTAGATACGTGGGTCCTAGGCCGCATAGGGTTTTAAAGGTCAAAACCAGCACCTTAAACCTGACCTTGTACTCCACCGGGAGCCAGCGCAGTTGGTAAAGCACTGGATGAATGTGATCCTGCGGCAAGGACCCCATAAGGAGCCTCGCCGCGGCATTCTGCACCCTCTGGAGTTTCTGGGTCAGCTTCAAGGGCAGCCCCACGTAGAGCAAGTTGCAATAATCAAGCCTGGAGGTGACTGTCGCAGGGATCACTGTGGCCAGATCAGGGCGAGAAAAGTAAGGGACCAGCTGCTAGAAGTTGTCAGGATGCGGCAGCAACCACAATCCCGGGAATGGTTTTAACTGGCTGCAAAGATGGGCTCTGGTGGATTGAGTGGAAAAGACCAATAGTGCGTCCAACGGTCAAGAGGGACTTTTCTGCAAATGGGGCTTGTCAACCTGGGAAGGTAGCCCATCTGGAGGAAGGAAAACTCTGAACCTAAATGTCTGCTGCCTTGCGAAATAACTTCGGGAGAAGGAAAGGTTAAGGAGGAAACCCTACACAAATCCCTAAGTGGAGTCCCTAAGACAGTTGGGTGGTGCCTTGTGGGCCTTATTCTGGCAACTCCTGCAGCCAAGCTGGCACCAAACGTATTGCTCTGCTTTCCTTTGGACCACATTAGTGAGGCTGAGAGGGGGGTCTTGTTGTCTGGGCAGTCCAGGAGCTCCATACAAGGTCACTCAAGTTCTGGTTTGACTTCATCCCAGAAGGCGCACTCCATTGTCTCTCGAGACAGACGGATGCCAAGCACTGTGACTATATTGGTGTGCATATCTCAAGTGGGTGGGGCAGACCTTCAGTTTCGGATGGCAGCAGGTATCATCTTAGAAGAAATCTTTCTGCAGGGGAGCACATGAACTTGTGTCCAAAGTACATGAGTTTTTCAAAGGTCTGCCGTCCGATTAAATGGGAAGTGCATCTTCCGAATTCAGCAGAAGAGCTTTAGCCGTTAATGCACTTATTAGACTTGCAGCTGCCCTAGAGCCATAGTCCTCAAGCATGATTGATGGAGAGTGTTATTTCAGGGGGGAGGGATTAAGGCAGATTGAGAATACAGTGGTACCTCGGGTTACAGACGCTTCAGGTTACAGACTCTGCTAACCCAGAAATATTACCTCGGGTTAAGAACTTTGCTTCAGGATGAGAACAGAAATTGCATGGCAGCAGCGGGAGGCCCCATTAGCTAAAGTGGTGCTTCAGGTTAAGAACAGTTTCAGGTTAAGAATGGATCTCCAGAACGAACTAAGTACGTAACCAGAGGTACCACTGTACCTCCATTTGTAGATCCTACCCATCGCTTTCTTTCAAAGCCACCTCAGCCCAGGTATGTGAAAGTGAACTACCAAAAAGTTCTGCTTACCAGAAAAAGGGCAACAGCAAGCAAACGAAAAATCATTTTATTAGTCCAAGTGTGGAGAATGAAAATTATTAACAGGCAGGGGGTGCTGGCATGTCGAGGTTTGCAGAAACCAGCGATTATGTTTTCCTATTCTGCCCTGGAGAGGCATAAAGTGTTCCAGGTGTGTGACCTCTAAATACAGATTATTTTGCTTAGTCATGAAAGAGCAGCACAACCACATGATACATCATTTGCATTTTCTGGATGTGAAAAATAAATGATTTATGGCTAGGGAGGGCATGTGTTCTTTGAGAAAGCTAGCTATCCTATTTTCCCATGCCTCTTTCCCAAGCAATCTAGATTAGCCCCGATTCCTGCTTAGTCACAGTGACTCCAGGATAAATGTGTTTATTTTATCTAATGCAGGAATGTGGAACCTGTGGCTGACAGAAGTTGCTGGATTCCAACTCCCATTAGCCCCAGCCAGCATGGCCTTGTCTCATGCAAGGGGCAGCGAATTCCAAGAGCAGGCGCCGGCAAAAATCACATTGCGGGAGAAACCGTGAAGCCAGCCGATGCCTCTACATAGCTCCATCCTTATTTCAGACATCGTGATATATCACAATGTTTAGCTGGTGATACAGCATGATGATGAAAACCAGATATCGCCCAAAACAGCCATCAACTCTTAGGATGAATTCTGTTCCCTCAAGCAACTTATCTGCCCTTGCTTTCAGATGACAAAGGAAGTCGTATGAAATATATATGCTGCACTGTGCTTTTATGTGAATTCAAAACCCATTGTCCTTTATCTTTTATCCTGAGGTTGCGTACAGGTATATGCTAATAACATCTAACCATCTTGCTGGTCCCACTGAGAGAGAACATGCTGTCCCCGCTAGCAACGGAGAACTGGAAAGCTGACTGCATAAAACCATCATCCCCCAAAGGCTTCCCACCATAGCTCCTGAAACTTCCACCCCACCACTGAAGAACTATTTCCCACCTCCGCTACTCAGCCAAGTTTCTCCTCTTATTAATCCCCTCTTGTGCCTGAAGTCAAGACACAAACAGAAGGGAATGAGCCCGTCAAATAGATAATTTGGTGGGGGGGGCGCACCTGTTGCTGTTCTCCCTTCGCTTGCATCTTGGCTCCTACGGGAACTGCCCAACATCTTCAGAGATGGAGGGAAGCACACTGTGGCCTTTGCCACTGACCCGAGGACCAAGGGTCAGCCAGAGATGGCACCTCCTACCTCCCAGAAATAGCATCACAGGAAGGGGAAGACCAACCTGGCCCCATCCATCGGCCACGCGAGGAGCAGCGGCTTCGCTTCCCGTGCCAGAAAGAACACTCGGCTCCAACTGTCAGTTGTCCCTGCCAGAAGCAGGAGGCAGGGAGAGAGATAATCTGGCCCCATCCCACCAGCCAAAGGAGAAAATGGCACCAGAAAGGGGAGATCACCCAGGAGTAGAGGCCAATATCTATAGATCAAGACTTCATACCAGCTTAAAGAACTAATTTCCCCCCGTCTGCCTTTCCCTTCTACCCCTTTCCGCTTTTGTCTCTTTCAGTCTTATTCTCTCTCTCTCTTTTATTTATATCTTATATAAATGCATTTATAATAGATGCGAACAATAATTGTCTGGAAAGCGGCATAAAACATGCTAAATAAATAAATGAGAATGAGTTGATTGGGGCAGGGGAGCCAAAGCTGTTCCAAATGTTGTTTTAAAATACTGTATATGCCCCCCCAAAAAATGAGTTGCCAACTAGAAATGCCCCAGTCCAGCTCAAGTTTGTCGTTGTTTAGTCTTGTCCGACTCTTTCTGAACAAATCTACAAGCTTGTACTTACTTCTGAGTGGACATAAGCTTGCCCTGTTAATGAGACTAACTGTAACTGGATCCAGGGCCCTGCGTTCTATACTGCATATTTATTTGATGTTCTATATTGCATTGGATGACACAGTGTTCAACTGATCATACACAGACAAGCTCAATTCAATCTAAATCCCGGTCGCGCATTTGCCATGCAATATTTGCCGCTTGTTAAAATACGCTGCCTTTCTCCTGCCCCTCTCTAGCACACGCTGCTTAGGCATAGACAATATATTTCATCGTTTTCACCTGCAAAATGTTTAGCTAACAGTTAAGTCCCACACATGCCTACTCAGAAGCAATGAGTTCAGTGGGGCTGACTCCCAGGTTACTTTGATTGCAGCCTGAATTTGAGTAAACAATAAGCCATACCTCATTATTGGGTTAGATTTAGCCTCTGGTCCTGCTTGTTATCTGAAGTGATGTATCCTTCTGTCCCTGCGCAGGAAGTGGTCCTGTCATCTTTATATTTCTGCTTTCTCGTGGCAGTGGGGATTTCCCGTCCCCACCCACCCACCTCCACCGTGACGCTGACTCAAAATGTTCCCGTCCTCGGGAACGCTGTTGGCTTTCATAACACATTGTGTCCTTTGCTCACATAAAATCCTTGCGTAGTAACTTCATAAGGCAGTTATGAATTAAGCGGCAGTAAGAGAGTGAGGGCAAGCAGGCTCTGAGCTACTCAACTTGGGAAGAACAAACACAGAGAGGGAACGTTGAGAACACCACCTGTCACTTACAAATATGTTTTCCTTCGGTCTCCATTTGCTGTTAGTAAAGCTCACGTTTCTTAAACTGGCAAATCAGCTTATTTGGACTGTCTGGATCTTCACTCCAATGTTTCAGCGGCTGTTTTCCTCCCTCCGATTTGCTTCTCATATGTCACAGAAGCTGTCCGCCTTGTAGAAAGAGCTTACTAATGTCCCTTGTGCATTCCCCACACCCTTTCCCTTTGTTCCCAGGGTCTGACATGCAAAGAAATGACAGCTTATTAGCCTAACAGCGCATTACATCTATTTTTATATAACAGAGCTTTCTTCCTTTCCTCCTCATTCATTCATTCATTTAACTCTGCATTTCTGGCTGCCCAGCAGCATAAGCCGTCCACGTGACTCCTGGAAATGTCAAATAATAAAATACAATACTAAGTATTGTTGCACACTGCCACAATCTCCGAGCAGCGTGCTATTTTGGGGTTCCAAGTGCTCACCTGGGGTTCATGCTTCCTTTTCGAATGAGGCACAGTGGAGACAGTGGCGTCTTTATGATAGATGGTTTATTTGCACACATGCACATACAACCTGAACCTA
This sequence comes from Podarcis pityusensis, assembly GCF_964106645.2. Lineage (NCBI taxonomy): Eukaryota > Metazoa > Chordata > Lepidosauria > Squamata > Lacertidae > Podarcis > Podarcis pityusensis. The sequence continues at coordinate 66,761,081 of NC_138035.1, forward strand.
CGATGGAGGGGTTCACAGCATCAACACCCCAAAAAGATATTGCTTTTCCCATAGCCGCAACCTTGGGTTCAAACAGGAATTCAACATTGCTCTCTGGCTCTCTGCTTGCTGCTTTGCTTCTAGGTTGTGCCACAGCAAACTCTGGCCTAAAACTTTGTCCTTCCAATAAAGAGTGGAAGGAGGGGCCCCACCCATTTCGCATCTGGCAGATCCTCCCCTTCCCTTTGTGAGATGTGGAACACATAGCAGTCAAGTACAAGATTCCTAGAGTGAACATGCTAGGGGATGCTTTGTACCAGCCAGGAGGAAACTTCCTGTTTCCTCCTGAGCTGGGACAAACTTCCTCTGCATGTGACTAGAGGAGGATGTGGTCTAATCTGGCCCTCTCTCTGCCCGGGAACGAGAGCAAGACAGGGAGCACACCTCTCTCTTTCGGCTCTTCTCCATTTTGTTTTTCTATGTGTGAGGAGAAGTGACTGCTTGTTCACAGTCACTTAGGAACTAACTCCCTTCTGGGATAGTTCCACATGTGTATATACTTTTGTAACATAAGTCTGCCTTCAGGGATCTAGCTGTGAACTGAATGAATGTGAGTAAACTACTTTTATATTCACTTTAATAAGATTGTTGTGTATATTCTTTTTAAGAGGGACAAGAAGGGATCTTACCAGGAATCTTAAATAGAGAGCTTCAGACAAACCTGCAACAAGCAAACCACTGTGCGTTTAAAGGGGAATCTTTAAACTCTGCTAAGACATAGAACTTGCTAACACGAGTTAGGAAGGATATCATTAAACAATATATCCTCTCCTGCCTCCCATAACATTCCCACACCCTTTGTTCTTTTAATGGCCCATCACCCAGGTGATCATCTCAACAGGACGCTAGCTTGGTTTATATGTCAACACTTGCTGGATCCAAGAATTAGAGAGGTCTGGCACCCACAAACTCTTAACATAGAACAAAAACAGTAAAAAGCAGCACAGAAATGGTTCTTTAGCAACAAGACTGAGGTGCAATATAAATGGGACTTACCACATCCCATTTATGGGGGTGGGGAGAGGGCAGCGTGTATGTGTGAGCTGACTCACACACTGAATGAATTTGTCTGGATCTTATCACGTTCTAAGAATTGTCATCAATCAAGCCACAGAAAACAGTCTTCTTGTTTTTGTAGCAGGCCAGCCAGATAGAGAAAACGTGACCAAGCGACAGAGAGTATCACTACAAAATTTTAGCAGGATGTCAGATTTAGCCAACTGACTTATTAGAATTTACCGTATTGTGCAAGTGCTTTATCTGAAAAAAATTATCTATATTTTGCATTAGCCGATTAGCATCTAGATAAGCTGCTATTTAAATCCCATATCTTTGGAAGAGGCATATCACATATCTGTTTGCATATCTCAAATTTGTTGTGTATGCCAACCAACTGAAAGATTCTACTATACAGAAGTAAAGCTAATGGTGGAACCCTAGAAATTAATCCTTTCTTATCCCAAATCTGGGGAGTTGAAACAAGGTATTTTCTCTGAGAAGGAACCTGAAGACCTCCAAAGGTTCTCAGAGTACAACTCCCATCGTCTCTGACCATTGGCTGTGGCTGGAGCGCAGTAAGACCTGGAGTGTCATGGCTACCCTAGGGTTAAAGGTCAGGATTTGTTACTCAAGCACAGAAGTACTCCGACCATATTACATTGTTCAAGATACTCGTCTCACCACTTAGCTGAGTCAAGATTAAAGATGTTAATAAAGATCCATAATAATATAGTATTATGCTCAGAAAACCGATCCCATATTTTTCTTTTTCTTTCTGGAAAACCTATGTAATTACCGGGGGTTGGGAGGAAGGATCCTGCTGTAATAAATTGTGATATGCTATGTCATTATCACAGCGCACTTCGTGAAATATATAGAGAGAGAGATCAGCTTTTGCGTAAACCTCATTTTTGCTTTCCACAGCCATAAAAATACTGCATTGGTTCTTTGCATCAAGAGTCCTTCTGATATTCTGAATGACAGATATATTATTTGCTAATACATTGTCAGGGTTTGAACTGATTTTGATTTATAGATAACTATACTGGGGAGTCCCTTCCCCATGATATATACAAGCACACACATACACACATTTTTAAAGAAACATTTGCCACAGGGGGAAAAAAATTCTCCATAAGCTCTTAAACAAGTAATGGGTTAAAAACAACAACCATCCTATACATCTCAAACTGGACTGAAAATTGAGGGGGTAAGATTTAGTTTTATTCACAGCACGTGGAAATTATATGATTTGTTCTTTCCCTGTTGGCATCCGTCTGTCTCTAAATTCTATCATTTTATGATTCTATGTGTGCCTTTGACCTGTCCTGGAGATCAAAGACTACCTTGTCTTTAGCAGCTCCCTGTTGATGAAATTCCTTGCCCTGGGAGGTCTGCCTGGCACCAACTTCGCCATTGTTTGAGTAACAGGGGTAAATATGCTATTGTTTACCTGCACATTTGGGCAGCGCCAGGTATTCGTTGCTTTTACTTTGATACAGTTCAATGTTTCTGTACTACTATTACAGTATTTTATTTGTTCTGGACTAGTTGTTCTGGACAGCATCTTAAAAAGCAGAGACATCACCTTGCCAACAAAGGTCCGTATAGTTAAAACCATGGTTTTCCCAGTAGTGATGTATGGAAGTGAGAGCTGGACCATAAAGAAGGCTGATTGCCGAAGAATTGATGCTTTTGAATTATGGTGCTGGAGGAGACTCTTGAGAGTCCCATGGACTGCAAGAAGATCAAACCTATCCATTCTGAAGGAAATCAGCCCTGAGTGCTCACTGGAAGGACAGATCCTGAAGCTGAGGCTCCAATACTTTGGCCACCTCATGAGAAGACAAGACTCCCTGGAAAAGACCCTGATGTTGGGAAAGATGGAGGGCACAAGGAGAAGGGGACGACAGAGGACGAGATGGTTGGACAGTGTTCTCGAAGCTACAATCATGAGTCTGACCAAACTGCAGTGGAAGACAGGAGTGCCTGGCGTGCTCTGGTCCATGGGGTCACGAAGAGTCGAACACGACTAAATGACTAAACAACAACAGTTGTTTCAAGAAGCAATACATCAATAAACCAGGGCACCCTGGCAGAAATGGTCCAGTTTCTTTTGAGTGACAATAATAGCTTTGTAACACAGAGACCTCTATGCTCCAGCTGCAGAAAAGAAAAGAAAAAAGAAGTCAGAAAAAAGGGAGTTAGAAAAAATCACTATAAATTGTTGTGATGATTCAGAGGTTTAATTTGAAATCAAGTTGGATGTGAGTTTGTTGGTGTATCGGGCAACGTCACTCTTACATCATGGATGTTGGCTCATATTATGGATGTATGAACTGTATTGTTTTATAGGTACTGTTGCTACGGGTTTGTCATGGCTTTTGGGTAGAACAATAAACTCACGTTATCAAAAATAAACCTAATTATTGGCATGCTAGCTGGGGCTAATAAGAGCTGGGGAGCGGTCTAACAACATATTGAGGGCCGCAGGCTCCCCACCCTTGTGATAAACATAACCTAACCTCTGCCTTTCGTTATGAATCCATACTAATTTCTACACATACATATGAAACCAATAAGAGCTCTCCCCCCTGCCCCACTCCCCTGAGACAGAGAACAAAATCATTTACAAGTGAGTGATGATGTCTTGTAGGGCCTCTGAGGGTGGATCTACACATAGGGGGGAAAACGCTATGAATAAGTCAGAAATTATATCGTTATAACAATAAAAATAACCCTATGGAAAAATGTGTATAAAAAGTTTCTGCTATCTGGCGCCATCTGGTGTTGTTGCATGTTTATAGTGCATCCAAATCATCGTTTCTTTACTAGTGTAGCTGAGTCCTGAGAAAGCCTGCTGTTTTCCTATCATTTTTATTCATTTATACCCCGACTTTTTCCCTAATGGGACTCAAGGTGGCTTACAGAAAAAAACACAAGAATTGTTAAAAACCTAGGAAAAACAACAACAATTAAGTTTTAATGGAATTAGAACTATGCACAGATATCAAGTCTGTCTGGAATAGGCATAGGCAAACTCGGCCCTCTAGATGTTTTGGGACTACAGCTCCCATCATCCCTAGCTAACAGGACCAGTGGTCAGGGATGATGGGAGTTGTAGTCCCAAAAACATCTGGAGGGCTGAGTTTGCCTATGCCTGGTCTGGAACATACCAATAATTACAACAAAAATAGCACAGCACCAGCCCCTCCATTAAAAGCAGTCAGTTCCCAAAAGCCTGTTGGAACAAGGAGGTCTTCGCCTGCCGGAGGAAGGACAAGGTGGGAGCCAGTCTGGCTTCTCCAGGGAGGGAGTTCCAAAGTCTGGGAGTCACCACCAAGAAGGCCCTCCATTGCGTTCCAACAAAGCATGCCTGTGAGGGGGGCAGGACTAAGAGAAGGGCCTCTGCTGAAGATCTCACAACCCAGGCAGGTTTGTATGAGGGAATACGGTCTTTCAGGTATCTTGGACCTAAGCCATATCTGGTTTTACAGGGCAGTGGAGCTGCTTCAGCAGGGAGTTGTATGCTCTCTATAACCAGCCCCAGTCATCAGTCTGGCTGCAGTTCTTTGAGCCAGTCGAAGTTCCCGAGCACTTTTCAAAGGCAGACCCACACAGAGAGCCTTATAGTAATCCAGAAGGGTTGGATCTAAGGCGTGTCGCTGTGGCAAATTAAGACGCCTCCAGGCGCAAGCACAGCTTGCACACAAGATTTAACTGTGCAAATGCACTCCCATGCCAGGCCCAGAGACTGCAGGAGCATCATCACTGGCGTTATTCATATTTCTGCCTACCGTAAGTGACACACGCAGCTAATATATCACTTCATGTATTTATTTTCCGATGAGCAAATGAAAACCAGCGATATTATTTTCCTACACCTGGCCCAGGCAGATGAGGAAAGTCAGGTCATGTTCCAGGTGTGCAGTCATTTCTGCTTATCCAGAAGAGTAGCACAAGCACCTAATAAATCAGTATTCTGCTCCCCACCCCACGATGCGGAGGAGAATATGATATATTGGGAGATGCTGGCCTACAAGACAGAGAAATCCAGCTATTATATTTTTCTATGGTTGGCCCAGAGATACCCCAAAAGGCAGGAAGTGATGCAGGTTTGTTCTCAATTCAGAGCAACTTTTTCTTCCCTTCAAGAGCAGCACAATAATAATAATAATAATTTATTATTTATACCCCGCCCATCTGGCTGAGTTTCCCCAGCCATTCTGGGCGGCTCCCAATCAAGTGTTAAAAACAATACAGCATTAAATATTAAAAACTTCCCTAAACAGGGTTGCCTTCAGATGTCTTTTAAAGATAGAATAGCTGCTTATTTCCTTCAGATCTGAAGGGAGGGTGTTCCACAGGGTGGGCGCCACTACCGAGATGGCCCTCTGTCTGGTTCCCTGTAACCTCACTTCTCGAAATGAGGGAACCGCCAGAAGGCCCTCCACGCTGGATCTCAGTGTCCGGGCTGAACAATGGGGGTGGAGATGCTCCTTCAGGTATACAGGACCGAGGCCATTTATATGCACAAGCATATGATGGCTGGCTTGGAGCTAGTGTGCTGGTCCCGTGGGTTACCCAAAAGGCGAGGTCCAAGTCCGGTCCATGGTCAAAGGTGCAACGCGGAGGCAGTCCGTAGTAGCTGAAGCTGGGTGCAGGGCAGGGAGTCAGGTGAAGTCAGGAACAGGCATGCAAGCAGGAGCCAGGGCAGGGCAGGAGCCCTGGCAGAAAAGCGGGACAGGGTTCAGGCAGGAACTAGCAACCAACAATGTTGCTCCCACAACCTGGGACTGGGGCTGGCCGGCTTTTATCTGCCCTGAGGCATAGGGCGGCCCCGATCTTCTGGTGACTTGCCTCTCCTGGCCTGGAGGCGAGCACTCCTCCTGCAGGAACTTAGTTCCCTCTGCCTCTCTGCCCTGAGCCTCTGCAGCTCAGGAGAGGCTGGAGGGTTACCGGACCCAGAGGCAACCTCGGCTTCCTCTGACGGGGATGAGTGGAGGACCTGCAGGCAATGGGTCCTCCATCACCTCAGGAGCCAGAGCAGACTCAGCTGATGCCTGCACCTGAGGATCCAGCACAGGTGAGGCCCCTTCAGGCTCATGCCCCAGCCCCGGCTCAGCTGGTTCTGGAGGCGGGGAATCCTGTGCAGGCTGGGATCCCTCAGGTTCAGCATCCGAGTCCGAATCCCAGGCCATCACAGTTAGTCATCTAGATGCTCAGGGATGTGACCAGTCTAGAACAATGTCATATTCATACATGCAGATCCTATTTTCCAGGGACAGTCCCAGTTTTACAGAAGCTGTATCAGTTTCTGATTTGACCCCAGAATGTCCCACTTTTCCTTAGGACGTCCCTATTTTCCTTGGAGAAATATGGGTGGGTATGGTAGGACGTCCCTATTTTCAACAGAGAAAGGTTGGAGGGCGTGCACATGCAAACACACATACTTTTGAAAGTCCCCAACAAAATTAGGAGGCGTTTTGGTGACTTTCAGGGAGGCTATGGCAGAATCTGATCCCACCATATGTCTTCTTTGGTGATCACTCATAGCTGAGTAAGCTTGCCTTCCATGAACACGGTCTTAACAGTGAGTCCATAAGTGACTGTGGAGACCAATTCTGGATCCGCACGTCCTTCCACAGTGGGGACATAGGTTTCTGGGTGGGAATTGATCATGGTAAGGTTTGCCAAGTGTGCCTTCCTCTTAGCACATTTCTCCCTTGCGTCCTGAGTTCGAGTGTCTTCAAAGCCCATGACACCTTTGGTAAAGGCTGTTCTCCTCCTTGGGCTGTTTGGGGGAGTTTTTCTGCCCTAGGCTTTAAAACAAAAGAGATTTTTTTCATATTTCTGCAAACCTTGGGGTTGTCCTGAGCATGTTAAAACCACCTTCGTGTTTTTCAGGTTTGGGTCCATTTCTGAAGCCATTTATTCTAATTTATTTATTCCCCATTTGAAGAAAGTGGTATTTTCGAAGTAAAAAAAAAAAAGGCCTGTGGGAATTTATCCTGGTGGCTATTTGTCCTTGGTCAGGCTGCGCCCTTCATGGGTCCTTGAGACTTCTTCCTCAGGAACATGACCATAAGCTTGAGCAACCAGGACTCATTGTGACATGAATTAGCACAAGATATGCCCTCAAAGAGCTGCTTAGTGCTCCTTAATTGGCTGTTTACCCTTTGGAGCTTTGTATGGCCATCCTCGCAGGAACAATGGCAGGCGTCCCAGTTGTGCAAAGATACCCTTGGCAAATATTAACTTCCTCTTTCTCCATCGACTTAAAACCTTCACTCAAGCGAAAGCCAAGGATATCTATACATTTTCCAGGACTCGCCGATTCACGGCATCGTTCAGCCCAGACACTGAGATCCAGCACCGAGGGCCTTCTGGCGGTTCCCTCATTGCGAGAAGTGAGGTTACAGGAAACCAGACAGAGGGCCTTCTCGGTAGTGGCACCCGCCCTGTGGAACGCCATCCCTTCAGATGTGAAGGAAATAAGCAGCTATCCTATCTTTAAAAGACATCTGAAGGCAGCCCTGTTTAGGGAAGTTTTTAATATTTAATGCTGTATTGTTTTTAACACTTGATTGGAAGCCGCCCAGAGTGGCTGGGGAAACTCAGCCAGATGGGCGGGGTATAAATAATAAATAATAAATTATTATTATTATTATTATTATTATTATTATTATTATTTCAAGCCAGACTCAAAGAGCTCAAGCTGTGAAGTGAGAAGACCTCAGGTGAGCCAGTCAGGGAGGCTAATAGGCCCGCCCTGGAGAAAAATGCCAGCCAGCCCAGGACTTTGATTTTGCCACAGTATTGAGCCAACTAAAAGTACTCATGGCATAGAGAAAAAAATTGCTAACTATCCACCTGTAACCTCAGAGGCATGTGGCTCTCCCAACCTTTGTATGTGGCCCTTGGAATCCTCTCCAGGCCATGCCCTGAGTGGTTTTGCCTGCCTGATAATGCCTCTTCCTTGCCTGGACCGAGAACACGGGTGGAGAACAGCATGTGAATGTGTACACAACTATGGGGTGTATGGGGTTGTGATAAGAATTTTAAGGTCTTCGATATATAATAAATGTTCATAAATGTACCAACCAAGCACATACATAGATCAGCACAGGAAGACCAACCTGAAACCATTTTGACTCCCAAACTGAGCAAATGTTTTCTCTGCAAAGAGGGAGAGAGTCAGGGAGCCTTCCCATTGTCTCAGGAATTGAGTAATCACCATTTCAAAGGGTGACAGACTACCAGGAAAGGCAATCAGATAAGGCATTATCAGATAACCTGGCAGACAGGAAAAACAACAACATTTAAATTTCTGTTTTAGACCACCTTTTCTGTGATGTAGGTATGATGTTTGTGGGTGGTGGTCTTGGGTTAAAATGTCTATATAAGGGCAGGCACACCTTGGTTCTGGGTCCTCCTCCTTTCCTGCGTGTGAGGGGAGCACCCTGTTGCAACAGATCAATAAAGATCAGGCTTACTAGCTGCTTTGCTTCTCAATATTCTCTGGTTGGCCTCTGTTATTTTCTCCTACCAATAGGGAACCCATGTAAGGACTCTATACAGGCTCTTGGATACCCCTAAGGGAAAAAGGGCAGATTTTGTTTACAACAGGGTATGTACTTTTGGTAGGGGACATTTCATGCTCCATCTGGAGTTTTGTCCACCTTTGGTCCCCTCTCCCTGCACTCAGCTGCCACCTGCAGCTTCTAGAAACTTGCAGAATGTGACAGCAGCCACATCCTGGGAATGGCTTTGACTGGCCAGCTAAACCAAGTGAGGGTGGCCGATGGGTCTCAAACCCTCAGTGAGTTAGGCACTTCCCCTGCCTGCGAAGACTGAGTGGAAGAAAAGGCACAAAGCATTTCTCTTAGGTATAATGGGTACAGATATACCGAGAGATTTGAGGAGGGTATTCATGTACGCAACCACCGCCACAAGAACAATTAATAGTCAAAGGTTGGAAAGGAGAGAATATGGAACAAAGAACAAAAATGGAATGGCAGGCGAAATTACTGGATTATGTAGAACTGGCAAAAATGACAGGGAGAATTAGGAATCAATCTGATCAAAGGTTTAATAGAGAATGGGATAAATACATATTATATTTAAAAGAACACTGTGATCATGTGAAATCTTTGGCAGGAATATACAGTTGATATAGAAAACGATGGGGAGATCAGAAGTCATAATAGGAAACTCTTATGTATAAAAATATTCTGGTTTTGGGAGTTTTTTTGTTTTTTTATATAGGTCATTTGTTATTTGTTTTTTTTAAATGTTTTTATTTGTTTTGATAAAGTGTTTAAAATCAATAAAAATTATAAAAAGGGGGGTGGGGGAGAAAAGGCACAAGGCAATCTCTCATGAAGACTTGCCTGTACTTGGCCATCCCAGGCCCCCTCTCAAATAACGTACCCGTCTTAAGGTTGCACTCTTGCTTAGGAGTAAGCCACTGAATTCACCACGCCTACTCAGTCATTCTTGTATGGCGTCCTTATTTTATTTTCATGTTGCCATCATTTTTAAGGACAGAGGGTCTATAATGCAGTCCGCGTAGCTCAGTACACCAAACTGGTTCACAAGACCGCTGGATGTGCAGGATCCCAGAGAGCTTTGCTCCTTCCCAATCCTTCTTACTGACCCCACTCCACCCCATCCTGACCTAAACCAAGGATTGGCTTAGGATGCTCTCCAAACTTGGGCTCAAGGTTAAACTCTCTCCTTCCTAACCATGAGCTGCAGTCAATGTCTCGCTCAGCCACTGTGTCTTGTTCATTGTCTTTAGCAGCTGCGCAACGGGTCAACATAAGCAGGCGAGGGTAGGATCCTTTGGCTTTGATCCACACATAGCGTTGCAGCCAAAGAATCCTAACATCACCTCAAATGTACAAAATCTCCATCTTCTTTTGGTGAGCTCTAAGAAATTCAAGGTGCAAGCACATCTGAACTCATTTACTTTCCGTTTCATCCTTCAAAATCTGAAGAATACGGTCAGCTAAGTTGTGTTTTGCCCACTCTAGGGTTGTTTGGAATAAGGGCGGCCGTTTTCCTTTACTGAGCAATGAAAAGGTTCTTATTGTGCAAAGAAAAACCGTCAGAGCCATAAAACATGTAGCCTAATAGCATTAAGAAGGGAAATATCTGCTGGGATCTTGTCAAAGAACGGTACACTTGCTTCTGAGCAGAGCACAGAACATGGAGTACAGCTGAATGCTTTATGGGTACTTGCAGACTGCCACTATTCAGCTGGAAGGCTTCAAGCGCAGAGCAGGACTTTAGGTTTGCACAATTAAAGCGAATCAAAGTGCTCTGTCGCCTAAGTGCAACTGCGTTGCAGGGGATTTTACTAGATGACCCTCACAGTCCCTTCTATGATTGTGTCTGGCAACTTATGCCAGTGAAGCAGATTAGCCAGGAAGGAAGGCTCATTGTCTTCAGAACACTTGCTACTCATTTACACAAAAAAGCACGATGGGTGGCTTAACCAGGCGCCAAACTCAGCCAAGCAAAAGATGCCTTAAGCAAGTCATGGGTGTTTCGGGGAAAAGTTGGAAACTGGTTGTGTGCAACTGCATTCTGACGGATCAGTAGTTGCTGACTATTAATCATCTCGGCTTGTGACCTCTGCAGTTCCAGTTGTGCTCATGCCGCTATAAATAGAGATCAGATGCCTGTGCTATGCAGATGAATGTAGTTGCAGGTAATCTTCCAGATCCTCCTTATAGTACAAGAATGTGGGGAAATTCAGCAGCCAGAAACATCCTAGCCAGACACTGGAGAGACCTGTCAGGAGTAAGCATGGGCCAATGGTATCAAATGGTATGGGAAACAGCCTTATTAGAAAAACTAACCAAGAAACCAGGGGTCGGCAAACTTTTTCAGCAGGGGGCCGGTCCACTGTCCCTCAGACCTTGTGGGTGGCAAGACTATATATTGGGGGGGAAATGAATGAATTCCTATGCCCCACAAATAACCCAGAGATGCATTTTAAATAAAAGCACACATTCTACTCATGTAAAAACACCAGGCAGGCCCCACAAATAACCCATTTTAATTAAAAGCACACACTCTACTCATGTAAAAACACACTGATTCCCAGACCATCCGCGGGCCGGATTTAGAAGGTGATTGGGCCGGATCCGGCCCCCGGGCCTTAGTTTGCCTACTCATGCAATAATCTGACACAGGGACAAATAGAAGAAGATGCCTTCACCCCAGTATGGTTCCCCTTTATCACATACACAGCCCAACAAGACAACAACAAGAATCCGCCTACAGCATACAAATCAATCTGGCTAACCAGATTCAAAAATACACAGTCACACCCTGCTCACACACAAAAACAATTCTCAATACAGCCAACCAAAAATGAACAACCACACCCTAGGCTACCCATAATCTTTCTCACCACCAAGGAAACACAACGAGCGAATAGTAAGAGAACCCATACAAGTAACGCTGATACAAAACCCCACACATACACTAAGAAGAACAGAAGCATAACCACCTGACACCACTCCACTTACCATTCCCCTCCCCCCTCTCTTTTCTTCCTAATTGTTCAAACCAATTCATTAACCAGGAACTTATACATTGACTACTAATAATGAACCATATGTTGTAGATATTACTCCACATTTATTATGCTATATTTGTGATATACAATTGACATGAGAAATCTTGGTATACTTATTTGTGTAACATTATTCTTGTTTATAAAACCCAATGAAAAAAAGAATGTGGGGAAATGAAATGGAGGAGGGTCTTTGCTAGTCCCCTGCTAAATGTATTCTTCCGCATGCAAAAAATAAAATGCATTCAGTATTTTCCACATCTTAGTTTCTGTTGCAATCCTATGCTCATTTAAATGGGAGTTAGCTTCAGGGATAATGTTATTTTTACTTTTTACTTTAATTTTTGTGCCCAACTAGCTGGACCCTGTCTCCTGGCTGCCAGTTGTCTGCAGCTCAGTCTTGACTGCCTAGCAACTCTTTCCATCAGCACAGTTTTGCTTTCTTCCCTCTCAATGAAGCCGTATTGCCTAGATTCTCTTATTGGAAAACAGGAATAGGAACACATAAAGGAAATAAATGCCAGCTGTCATCACAGCAGTTCACATCATAATTGCTTGAGGTGTCAGGACTGTCTCTGAGTCCGATGCGTTTTCTGCGAGGACCAAAATGCCCAGTACAAGAAAGTATCATTTTTCTTGGGTAGAAAATGTGCAAAGATTTTCAGCTTTAGTCTAATTCTGCCATTAGCTACACTCTTAAGAAACAGAATTAAAAGCTTTCGTTTAAATGCTTGGCTATTGTTTGACAATTCCTAAAAGCTTTCCTTTTTACCAAAGCAAGAGGTTGTTTGCAGCTTCTAACTCCTATATATGGAATTAATGTTTCTACCTGTGGTTTTTGTTTCTTTTAAACATGTATATTATTTGACGGAGGAATTGTTTTGTTGCTGATTCCTTAAATTGCTTCCTGTGCTGAGAAGGGAGTCTCTAAATATTGGGAATGAACAAATAAGATTTGTTCCGTTCTCCTTTCTGAACTGTCAAATGCCAAACCACCTCTTCATCTCTAATGATCCCATACAGAAATACATCCCATTGAGTTAAGTGGGGCTTATTCCCGTGGATATATAGGATTTCAGCTTAAATGTTTAACTGTGTGGTCCGATGGATTTTTACTCTGAAGCAAGTGTCAAGTGAGAGTACAAAGAATGGCGGTATCTGACGGTTAGATGCTCTGTTTCAAAGCCGGAGGTTGCTTGCAGCTTCTAAACGGATGCTGAGTAGAGGTTAACATGAAACTCCTGTGGTTAGAAAGCATTTGCTGGCTTGACAGGCCTGTAAATTCCAAGGTGATGACTCCTGTCACCTACATTCTCAGCTGCAACTCAATCTGCTCCAATTCCTCATTGGCCTGGCGTTAGCTTGTTGACAACTGCTGACTCATCGCTGTCATTCATATTATTTGGAGCGTCTCTCCCCCACCCCATCCCCACCTCATCTATGGAAGCAGAACAAAACGGAAGAAGCAACTGTTCCCTCCGTTCAGATCTTCAATAGCAATAAAACAGCCACAATGGAATTAAATTACCATTGTCAAAAGTCCTGCAGTCGTGACCAGAACATCATCGGAGCTTTACACTAGACCAGCTCCTTCAGACGAGGTCGGTTCTCAGATTGATCATAAAGGTCGCAAAACAGTTCAATGAACCCAGCCATTTGTGCGAAACCTTCCTTTAGGAGTTATGAGTTAGCGAGCTGTAATTCTATGTATAACATCATCCCCTACTGGTTTGACGGGAAAATAGGTTTGCAGTGCTTTCGATACCAAATGTTGATTGTGCATTTCTCAGCTCAGAAGAGGCAAATATTCGGAGGGTAAAGTTAAGGTAAAGGTAATGGTAAAGGGACCCCTGACCATTAGGTCCAGTCGTGACCGACTCTGGGGTTGCGGCGCTCATCTCGCTTTATTGGCCGAGGGAGTTGGCGTACAGCTTCCGGGGTCATGTGGCCAGCATGACTAAGCTGCTTCTGGCAAACCAGAGCAGCGCACGGAAACGCCGTTTACCTTCCTGCCAGAGTGGTACCTATTTATCTACTTGCACTTTGACCTGCTTTCGAACTGCTAGGTGGGCAGGAGCAGGGACCGAGCAACGGGAGCTCACCCCGTCGCAGGGATTCGAACCGCCGACCTTCTGATCGGCAAGTCCTAGGCTCTGTGGTTTAACCCACAGCGCCACCTGCGTCCCTTCTATTCGGAGGGTACCATGCTGAATAATCAGAGGTTGACAACATGGTCCCCTCTGGATGTGACTGGACTCCCAGCTTCCTCCATTCTTGACCTTGGGCCATGATGGTTGGGGCTTTGGGAGTCCAACAACAACATCTGCACATTGTCATGTTGTCTACTGTTTATTCTGTTTGCGGCATTTATAGTTGTCTTTCTGTCAATGCAATTGAGGCTGTTTGCAATTTAAATTATTTCATGAAAAATAAAGGTGAAAAAGCCTTTTCTTTTCTTTTCTTTTCTTTTCTTTTCTTTTCTTTTCTTTTCTTTTCTTTTCTTTTCTTTTCTTGTTAAGGCAGAATTCTCTCAGGCTGTTTGGTAGTCTTGCCGGATGCAGATGGCAGGAATTTGAAGGCCTGGGCCTCTGCTCTTGCTGTCCCCTCAAGGTGTACACTACAGCCCATAATTTTGCTGGTCTCATTACTAGAGTGCGGGGAAAGGTCATTACTATTTCTGTAACTGCCGAAGAGGGAATTGACTCATTGGCTGCATTTGGACAAGCATGCCATGGATGGATTTAAAGTTGGTTTCATATCCTGACTTGTTTGAGGGCCATTAACCATAGTTCAGATGTGATGGGAAATGGGGAACTATAGTTAACTAAAGGCTTCCTGGCTTCTTTCCCAGCTTCTGCAAAAGGAGCAGCAAGGTAGCACACAAGGCTTATTCCTTAAAGCGTTTTGCTTTCCCAAAAGAAGACTGGGAACTGGTATTTTACCACTCACTGAGCTACAATTTCCAGCACCCTTAACAAACTACAGTTCCTAGAATTCTTTGGGGAAAGTTGTGTGCTTTAAAAATAGGGTATAACTTGGTTTATGAAGCCAAATTAGGGTATAACTTGGTTTATGAAGCCAAATTAGGATTGTCCAAGTGGCACCAGGAGAAGTCTCAAATATGTGGAAGATGGTCTTATGCACTCCAGCATAATGGGGATCGGAGTAATGAAGACAAAAAAGAGCACCACCATATCCTGAGTGCACGTTTGAAGCATCTCTCAGTGAATCAGTACTGATGACTTCCTTTTTCAGTAGCATCACAGACAAATCCACTTGTGTGTGATGGCAATCAGCCTGAAGGAGAAACCTGTCCAAAGCATGGTGCCACGTTTCATCCTAACATACACAAACTCCGATATGGACATCAAATAAACCGGCTATGCCAAGGGTGTGCCTGTTGGAAAGCCAGCACTGTATATCACTGGTTTCTTATAGAGTATACCTAACAACAGGGCTGGCCCTATGTTGAGGCAAAGTGAGGCGGCTGCCTCAGGTGGCAGATGCTGAGGTGCAGGGAAGCAACAGAGCTGTGGGTACCATGTGGCCTGCCCTGACACTCCTATGCTAAAAGAGACTCCTGGGAGGCCACTGGGACATTGCTGAAACAACTCTTGGGTTGGGGCAACTGGCTATTGTTGCTATTGGTGTTATTGATTTGTTGGTTTGTTTGTTGCTTGTATAGGATATCTTGTTTTTTAATGTTTGATCTTTTGTTGTGCTTTATGTTGTAAGCCGCGCAGAGTGACTGGGGAAACCCAGCCAGATGGGCAGGATATAAATTAAAACATTTATATTATATTATATTATATTATATTATATTATATTATATTATATTATATTATATATTATATATTATTTTATAATTACTGTATGTTATATTATAATGCTAGCCTGCTGCCCTCAAGTCCCGTGGAAGATACTGTCCTTTTGCCAGGTTCAACCTGGCTTCTGTATGTGCCTTGGGGGAGGGAGCTATCTTGTCTTTGCTTCAGGCAGCAAAATGTATTGAGCCAGCCCATCTTAACAAATTATTTTCACACATTGTGATGATGCACGCACAGTTTCTCTCTTCTCCATTATATATTCCCGTTAAAATATAAAAATAAACAGTTGTGTGTGAAGCAGGCCTTAGCTTTCTCTCTTTCTAGGACTCAGCTGCCATCTATAATATGGGGATAATACTACTGGCCTAGTTTATAGGGTTGTGATAAAGATTAAATATAATGCATGCAACGTGCTTAGGAAAAACATTGTATAAATACCGAGCATTCTACGCAATGGGATGCTGTTGTGGGAAGCGGCCAGAAATCCAGCGTCCTTATAAAATAAACAGTATGGATACTGCTGAATATGAATGTTCCTGTACAGGAACACTAGCAGACAACTCAGTCTTCCAAGGCAGGCGGGCAGAATATGTTTGCAAAAATAGCAAGAGTGGGGAAAACAGCTTCCCAACAGTGTGGCTAAGCTTCAAAGAATGCTGAAAGATTTATCGCAAATCCGAGAGGCAAAGAGAACAAAAACATAAAACTGTTGATATTGCTGCTTTTGTTGACACAACAGAAAGTGAAAATTGCTGATGAAGACCCTGCAGTCTGAAACTTAATCCAGATTTGGATACATTAGAGCATATATTTGAAGGAAATGGAGCATGTTTGAACAGCTATTATGAAACAGAACGAGGGCCAGAAGAACTGCTCATTCTGGAAACATCAAGTGCCGTTTCATAGGTTGTTAAACACTAACATGGAAGGACCATTTTAGCCTTATTCAGACACAGAGAAAGAATTCTCAGGCAATACATGATGCTCATTATGGACAGTAGGAATATGTTGTGGAACAATGGTGAGGTCCATAAATTATCACATTGGTTTTCAAGCTTACAGTGGGGGCAGGGGATTGGGTTTGTGAAGAGTTTATTAGAGGTTCCTCAATTAGGAAGATCACTACTGCTGGGCAAATTGCTGTGGCCAATTTCTCCCCTTGCAGGAGAGTCTTTTGTGTGCATTTTATGTTGCATGAACTAATAAAGCAGCGCCAACAATGCTCCAGGTGAACTGATTGCTTACCTAGAAGATGGAATGCTTCAGAATTCTGTGGTCAAGTTTCCCAGTGCATCAGAACTGGTCGTGATCCCTATATTTGCCTCTGCTTGCCACAACTATGATGTAGAATGGAAAGCGAGAAGCGAGGGGCACCAAATTCTGGCATTCCACAGGGACCCACTGCAAGCAGCTGGAAAATGGAAGTGACTTGAAAAGGAGAACGGCCTTGTTACATTTCAAGCTTCTAACATGCACATCGTTCAATATACAAAAGGGATCCACATCTGGTAGACTTAGCTACAACTCTACCGCAGCAATAAAAATCCACAGGCAAGTCAATCACTTTCAGTCATTCCACCTGTGTAATGGGAATAAGAGTGACCTCACACAAGGTTTTCACAAGAGCCAATGAGATATAACTTATAAAATGTAAGGATCATACCGATGTACAGCTGAGGAAAGCCCAGCAGAATCCATCTAGTTCAGCATCCGATTTTCCACGTTGCTCAATCAGATCTTTGGGAAAGCTCACAAGATTATAGCAGCACCTTCTTGCTTGTGTTCCATGAAAGTGGTTTGTAGAGGCATGCTGTTTCCGATTCTGGAGAAAGCATACAGCCATTATGATGAGCAGTCATGTCCTCTGTGAATTTATCTAATCCCCTTTGGAGCCATCTCCTGTCTGCTACACTGGCCAGCCAGATCTTTGGGTGCTCACAACTACCGTATTTTTTGCTCTATAAGACTCACTTTTTCCCTCCTAAAAAGTAAGGGGAAATGTGTGTGCGTCTTATGGAGCAAATGCAGGCTGCGCAGCTATCCCAGAAGCCAGAACAGCAAGAGGGATTGCTGCTTTCACTGCGCAGTGATCCCTCTTGCTGTTCTGGCTTCTGAGATTCAGAATATTTTTTTTCTTGTTTTCCTCCTCCCAAAACTTGTGGTCTGGTGCGTCTTATAGAGCGAAAAATACGGTAATTCTCTAAACCACCTGCCTCACACCTGACATCATAGGCAACATCAGGTATGGGGCAGGTGTTGAGATGGCTACAAAGGAATAATTGGTAGCTTAAAGTAAACCCACTAGTAAAATTGGAGTAAAAACCCCAAAACCTCTGCTTTAGCAGCAGTTTCGATTAAAACTGTTTTGCACTATCAATCACCTGATGACATAATCTCATCAGGTGATTGACATGTGGGTTGTCCCACCCACCTGTCAAAGTTGGCCTACAGGGGTGGAACCAGTTAAGGATCTGGCCCACTGGGGCAAAAAGTTTCCCCATCCTGGTCTCTGGCACCTGACATTCAAATGTACTGTGCTTCTCAGAATGGATGTCCTCGGGGCTTTCTTTTGGCCAGAACTCACCGGCACCTCTCAGGTGGGAGCGATTGCTGTTATAAGAGAAAAGGGAGGTGTTCGTGGTGAAGTTCCAGCATCTCTTTTTCTAGAAAAATAGCACCGGATGTTCCATTTAGAGATCATAACTCTGTAACTATCAGCTTAACTAGTCCTCCATGAATTAGTAAAAAAAAACTCATTTAAACCCTAACCATAGCATCTCATAGTGGCGAATTCCACAACCTATTAATGCAATTAGCACATTGTAGGCTCCGAATGCCACATAAAGGATAGACAATAGGCTGCCCAGGACAGCTTTGGAACTCGGGCAGAGAGATTTAGCTGGGGAGGGTGGGGGAAAGTTGGTGGATAATTTCCGCCTCTTCAGTAATGGTCTTCAGACTCTGGCTGAAATCCCAGTGAAAACTGGACGTGCGTATGCACAAGAAAGTGGAAAGAGTCCGAGTGTCCATTGTCCCTCTCTTGCTTCCCCCGGGGGGATCTTTCACAGCGCTGAGTAAATATTAATTTTGGCACCGGCCCTTCTGTGATGTGGCGATTTCCCACTCTAGCTGCCTTCTTGAAGTCACAGTGCCTTTCAGTCTGTACTCCTGGGAAACGGAGAAGGTTCACCAAGAAATGAACCTCTCCTTTTCATAGCAAACAAGTTTGGAGGGGAGGTAGCCAAGAAGGCTGTAACCAGATCACTTAATATTTCAACGGTGGTGGGGCATATCATTCAGGAGAGAGAGAGAGATCAGCAACTGTTCCAAAGGAGATGGAACCGACAATATAATTCCATCAGCTCTACAGGGCGTTTAACCCACTTAGCAGCCAATTAAGTTGCTTCCCCACTGGGTTTTGTTTCTTCTGGGAGAGCCCACAACCCCAAAGAAGGTGCCTGTGCATCAGCAAGCAATGCATAACATACTAGCCCAATTTCTTAGCAATCCTGTGCATAATTAGCTAGCATTGTACAGCTGAAATTCTTTTTAATCGTTTTCTGGGGGTAAGTGCTCTTGAACTCCGTGGCAATTATTATTATTATTATTACTATTATTATTATTATTATTATTATTATTAATGTATACCCTGCCCATCTGGCTGGGTTTCCCCAACCACTCTGGGCGGCTCCCAACAGATTAAAAACACAATAAAACATCAAATATTAAAAACTTCCCTAAACAGGGCTGCCTTCAGATGTCTTCTAAAAGTCAGATAGTTGTTTATTTCCTTGACATCTGATGGGAGGGCATTCCACAGGGCAGTTGCCACAACCGAGAAGGCCCTCTGCCTGGTTCCCTGTAACCTCACTTCTCGCATGAGGGAACCGCCAGAAGGCCCTTGGAGCTGGACCTCAGTGTTCGGGCTGAATGATGGGGGTGGAGACACTCCTTCAGGTATACTGGGCCGAGGCCGTTTAGGGCTTTAAAGGTCAGCACCAACACTTTGAATTGTGCTCAGGTCTTTCAGGACTGGTGTTATATAGTCTCAGCAGCCACTCCCAGTCACCAGTCTAGCTGCCTCGTTCTGGATTAATTGTAGTTTCCGGTTCACCTTCAAAGGTAGCCCCATATAGAGCGCTACCTTTGAAGGTGACACAGAAACTACAATTATTTCTTACTGCATGGGCCCAGCTTGTAAAACAGTGAGCTTCAACAAAGATATTAAGCCAGCTGAAATGCGACTTTGAACTGTTAGTGCAAAGGATTAGAAGCGCAAAGGATTGTTGGCAGAGAGCAGGTGTGAAGCAGGGACCCCATTTATAAAAAGGCAAGAAGTATGCAGCCTCTGTCTAATTCCCCTCCCTCATTCTCCAGCTTCCTGTATTCTAATATGTCCCAAACAACAACAACAAAGCTCCATTATCATTCACTAGCAAGAGCAAGGAGAATCCATCAGTTACTGTGGTGCTCCAGCAGAGAATCATCGTTGCTCCTGAAAAATGTCCCACATTCCTCCTTCACTAAGCCGTCCTGATGATCTTTGGATCAAAAGGCAGTGGACGCAGCTTCTGACTTAGGGATGGGGAACCTGTGGCTCTCAGATGTTGAACTCCAACTTCCATCCGCCGCTCTCCAACATGGCCAGTGGTCAGGGTTGATGGGAGTTGCAGTCTGAGAATATCTGGAGGGCAACAGCTTCCTCATCCCTGTCACTAAAACAAGTGCTGTCACATTCAGGGAAACTAAACCCTTCAGTGCCTCTCACTGCTCCTGATATCTCACCACCCTCCCTGCCTCCTCACGTGTTCAGAGAAGTGGGGATCAGGTAACGATATCTAGCCAGAGTGCTCTCCTGTTTATGATCAGAGAATGCTATAATATTTCATTGTACAGTACATACTGCTCTAGGGGAATTTTGATTTCCGGTTAATTGCTTTACTTATTTTCTTTAGCAGACGAACCATGGTATACATCTGTATGTAAACTAAATCAATACAGGTTTTTTAATGCCTTGGAAGCATAACTAGATAGCTGGAGCATGATTTATAGGAACTGTTACTACTCCCTTCTTAGCAAATTGACGGTATAATGAGATTTGGGCTGTAATTCTAGATGCACTTACCTAGGAGTAAACTTTACTGAATTCAACGGGAGTTGCTTCTCAGAATCCAAGAGATATGTTACTTTCATTTTCCTTGCAGAGGAAACATCTGCATTGATGAAACCCATAGGGCTTTCGTGAAATGTTTGAGTTAGTGGAGCAATTTTCTAAGAGGTTTTGCTTCTACCTAGTGGTAGAAATGTGAATTGTGCAAAAGGCTGCCCCCGCTTCCTTTGTTTGTAAAGGATTTGGCACCAATGAACTGTGAACTCTGCCAGCTCAGAACGTAGGAATACATGCCTTGGCTCTGAAGCCAAGCTCTGAAGAAGATTTATACTCTCTGAATCATGGTACATAAATAGCCACTTTCCCAAGCAAGAAAGAATTGCTTCCAGTCAATGGGACAGGGAAGTTTTTCTAGAGAGACCAGTACAGGTATTTGTGGGCTAGCAATTTTTGATGACTTATTTGCAGTCTGTAGGACTGATCTGAAATACAGAATCACTCTGACTAGAGATTCAGAGTTCTAGATTCTGTCCTCATTGGCCAAGCTGCCTGCTCCTCCCGCTGGCTCCCAAAAGCCACTGTGATTGGGTAGGAAGAGTTGGCATCCTTCTGTCTTGGGGAACAACAGAGGAATGTGCCTTTGGGGTTGAGGTCAAGCTGTTGGAAAGTTGCAGCTCCTGCTGTGGCTGTGGAGACTGATACAGGAGAGACATGTTTTGTTGCAGCTGGGGCAGATGAAGGTGCCTAGTTGTGCTGCTGCAGATGCACCATTGTGTTTCTTCTCCCTGCGCTCCTCCCAGGGGCCATTTCTCCGCTGGTCACTTCTGTGGATGCACAACCTGTCTATCTCTAAGCACCGCGGTCCTCTGCAAGGGATTCATTCCCACACAACAGGGTTGACGTTGCCAGCCTTCATGTCAAGTTTGCAGACATCTTTGTAACACAGAGTTTGGGCCTGGTGTCTGAAGCCGCCTCCTCAGAGCACGTCCTTGGGGATCCTGCCATCTTCCATTCTGTGGGTATGACCAGGTCAGTGTAGACGTCGCTGAGACAGGAGTGCAAACATGCTGGAAATGTGGGCTTAGGAGAGCACATCTTTGTTTGAAACTCTGTCCTGCCGTGTGGTACCCAAAATTTTCCTTATGCAGAGCATGTGGAAGGCATTGAGGCATCGCTCCTGGCAGTTGTAAGTTGCCCACAACTTACATCCATAAAGCAGGGTGCTCAACACACAAGTCTGTTAGACCTTCATCTTGGTATTCATTGTTAGCAACACATTCTCCCATACCCTTTTGGAGAGGTGAGCAATTGCAAAATGACCCGGTGAAGCCAGAGCCATTAAGGGCCATTGAGGACCATTGGCAATGCAAGAGAACAGTCTTGCCCCCCACCCTGAGGTGTGAACAGAGATAGGGGATTTGGAAGGTTGCCTGGGTAACTGGACGTGATGTCACAGGAAGAGTTTGGGGCCTCTGGCATGAGGCTTGGGATAGCTGAGGAGAGGCCAGACCAACCTGGGCAAGCTGGTTGAAGGGAGGCTGGGAGAGATGCCTTGGACTACTGTCATCTTGAGATGACCATGCTGTGAGATCTGGACTCCTCCCATCTAAATTCAGTATGTGAATAAGTGACATTTCTTAAAGCTATGGGAACCTCCACTGCACCTTCAATTCTCCAAAGGGGCGCAAACCCTGGTTGAGGACCAAGACCCCTGGAATCACATGCATGGCTCAGCAGGGATTGGGGTGGGCTTCTGCAGTGCCCTAATCTCTTAACCTGTTCCTCAGTCTAAGCAATTTGTCTGTGATGTGGAGGCACTGCCTAAGCAGCTCTTCTTTTCCATCTCCTCTATTTGGTTGCTGCTCTGGACTTGTTTTGGACCTCTCTGTTGTTGTTGTTTAGTCATTTAGTCGTGCCCGACTCTTCGTGACGCCATGGACCAGAGCACGCCAGGCCCTCCTGTCTTCCACTGCCTCCCGCAGTCAAATTCATGCTGGTAGCTTCAAGAACACTGTCCAACCATCTCGTCCTCTGTCCTCCCCTTCTCCTTCTGCCCTCAATCTTTTCCAACATCAGGGTCTTTTCCAGGAAGTCTTCTCTTCTCACGAGGTGGCCAAAGTATTGGAGCCTCAGCATCACAATCTGTCCTTCTAGTGAGCACTCAGGGCTGATTTCCTTAAGAATGGAGAGGTTTGATCTTCTTGCAGTCCATGAGACTCTCAAGAGTCTCCTCCAGCACCATAACCTCTCTGGGATGCTCTAAATGCGAGGTGGATGGGTGGGAGGAACCTCTCAAAGAAAGAGTCAGAGGGCATGCCTTTCTCTGCTCCTCAGCTGAGATTGATGTAATCTGGGTATCTGTGGGTTTTTGTGGGGGTTTTTTAGAAAAAAACAATAGAAACTGAAGCTTGAACCCCTTTCCCCTCAAGTCCACATACTGGCTCTCTTCCAGCCTCTGTGTCTGATTCCATTATTTAACAAAGACCATCCCTAAAAAAGAATAGTGCATAACAGGAAGTGCAGGGAATGGCTCCTGTTATCTTTGGTGTTGCTGTGAGTCCCCACTCCCTGCTCCACAAATGAATAGGGTTGACATGGTCTGCAAATTGTGCATCCTCACTTATTCTTTTTTTTTCCTTTAATTTTTTTTGACAAATTAATATACATAAATAAATAAGAATAAAAATGTGCACCCTACCACCAAACCATTCCATTGTTAACTATCCAACTTCCCAAAATTTCAACACCTCTTGCGATGGTTTGACCCCTTTCCGTTTTAACAGCACAAATTCTACAAACACCTTCCATATCTCCTCAAAATCATATCTCCTGCATATTCCCCAACTTACCTTAATAGCACACATTAATTTGTCATTAATAGCTATATCCCACACCTCTTTATACCATTCTTCCATTTAATATTCTGCTTGCCCCTTTACTTCCTAGCTGTAATAATTCGTGCTGCTGTCAATAAATTTGTGAGCAAATCCTCACTTATTCTTAGGACAAGAAGAGATAATGCTAAATATAGGATATGGATTCCAGGGTTAGGTGAGGAACGGGGAGAGGGATATGGTCCACCCTGCTTTGCCCATTTGGGCAAACACTCACAAAGTACTCACCCCCCAACACACCTAGCGCCACATTTCTTCTCTGGTTTGGGCTGGCCAGTTTGTTTTCATTCTGGAAAAAAACAACACTGGGGAATTTCCTAGGTTATAATTGCCCAAGATGACATAATTATAGCTAAACTAACAAGCTTACACTTTAACGCACGTAGCTGACAAGCAACGCAGCAATACCAGTTCAATTTATTAAAAGTGGGAGGGTTGCTTCCCTCTCTGTTTATGAAACTTTACTGAGTGATCCCTTTTAATGAAACGATGCAAGGTGCCTGAATGATCTGGGTAGCAAGTACAGGCTTGGATTCAGGCGCATATATAACTAGAAGAGAGAATTCCCCCAATCTGATGAGCCTGTCGCAAGCCTCTTGCTTGTGTATAGGTGGATTTTCTGGGCTGACGGCAAACTATATGGCACATCCCAATAATGCCCTGTATTTCCCTGCTTCCTTGGTTTCACAGGATAAAGGACAAGGAGAGAGGCTGTGCACATGCAGGGCAGTTTGAAGATGAATTTGATGCATCCCATGTATGTCGATTTTTCACATCAGCCGCAAGACATTGCCCTGCACTTTCCCCTATTTCATTGGGATTTTCCCAATCCATGCAGTAAGGGAGGGGGGCAATCCAACACAGAATCACATGTTATCTAAGGCACTGAAATGGATTGTATGGGGAGCATTTTTCTACATGTGGTGGTGTTTTCCTAGATGCCATGTAACGTCCCTTGCTTCTGTTGGTGAGGCTCCTCGGTGGGCTGCTGGTGGAGTCCAATGTGACATACACTTTAAAAATCATTTTTCACCCGCTCTTTTGTGCAAATCTGATATATCAGAAAACTTGTATCTCAGTTTATTTGTTTTTTATGCCTGTGCACAGGTAAACAACTACCTGTGTATATGGCCATGATGGACCTCAAGTTTCTGGAACTCAATGAGGGAGGGCAAGTTCTAACTAAGGAGAAGGGACAGAAAACAATGAGACAGAATTCAGTTGAAAGCATTTATGCGTGGATGAACGTGCCCCAAGGTGCACATGGGAAAATGGGATATGTGTGTTAGGCTGCTGCCAGCGACTCCCAGCCTGTATTTACAGAATTTACAGAGAGAGGCTATAGAACCCAGCCTCTTGGATAATGGCGTTGTCCCAAATGAATCTCCACCCGTCTCCCCCACTTCTTCATTTGTCACTTCTGCAGCTAAGTGCCCTCTGCCTTTGAGCTATTTGCTCTCCTGCTTTTAAGACTCGCCAGGTTCTGGGAGATGGAGGGTCTGGAATGCTTTCTAAAGACACTGTGTCCATCAGCTGTCGCCTTCCTGGTGCTGCGTCCTCCTCCTCTACCATTATTTTCCAACTTTCCCCCTCCTCTGCCTCTGTGCTATGACCTCCCACAAACCCCTGTTGTAAATCTCAACCTCTTACTCCTCCGTGGAATGGTCAAGCTGGGGAGGCAGTCTCCACCATTCCTCCTCTACACAGTCCCTGACAAAGTGTGGCCTACAGGCACATTAACAATCTGCTGAGTGCCATTGCAGAAGTGATCATTTAATAAATTTCTCCTCTGTAATGGACTATGAAGTCTCTCTCTCTCTCTCTCTCTCTCTCTCTCTCTCACACACACACACACACACACACACACATACTGCCCTTTATTTGCAAAACAACTCAGCGCAGTTCACAACAACATCACCAACCATGAGCCAGACCATACCGCAACCTTGGTGTTATGTACTGAGCTGAATCCTACAACAATAGGATCCAGAATGCAGCAGTCTGATTGGTCCGCAGGAGCCACCCAATCCAGCTCCAGGTGGAAGTAAATAAGTGACCTGATTGGCCTACAGGAGCAGCCAATCAGGCTCCTGGATGAAGTGAATCAGCAACCTGATTGGCCTGCAGGAGCAGCCAATCAGGCTCCTGGATGAAGTGAATCAGCAACCTGATTGGCCTACAGGAGCAGCCCGGAATTAGCCAATCATGTGGGGCCCATTGTGTAAATAACGTATATATATATAGTTGACGTTTTGGGGAAAGTTTCATTCATTGCTACTACGAGCTGAATAAAGGGCATGAAATTCACACTCGACTCCGAGTATATTTCACTTGGTATGAATGGTGGTCCGTAAATGCTAGTTGAACAAATGAAAGGACATTCAGGAGCAATTGTCAATGACCTGATGAAAAGAAGGTTGTCACACTGCTGCCCCCAATTAGAAATCTAACTGGGGAATTGTTAACATGCTCCTCTCCACATGGCAGGGAGTTAATTCCTTGCTAAGGGCTTACCAGTGGTACCCACAACACCATGTTGCAGCATGAGGTCATTGTTTAACAGAGTACTCCTGTTCAGGATGGCAGTTATTTTGCTTAACAAATTTGGTGTGTGTGGGTGGGGATGAAGGTAGTCCATCTATGAGAAGGAAAACTCTGGTCCTAAACCTCCACTGCCTTGTGGGATATCTTTGGGAGAAGGCAAGGCTAAGGAGTATAGCCCTAAGACCAGGCACAGGCAAACTCGGCCCTCCAGATGTTTTTGGCCTACAACTCCCATGATCCCTAGCTAACCAGTGGTCAGGGATGATGGGAATTGTAGTCCCAAAACATATGGAGGGCCAAGTTTGCCTATGGCTGCATAAGACAGTTGGGTGGCAGTTGCCTCCTTCCAGCAGCCCAGCTGGAGCCAAACCTATTGCTCTGCTCCCCTTTGGACCATATCAACGAGGTCAACAGGGAAGGTCTTGTTGTCTGGGCAGCCAAGGACATCCATTACACACTGCCGAGGCTCGGACCCCGGAGAGGTCACTTCGGTGCTGCTTACGCTGCTGTTTGACTTCATCCCCAGAGGCTCACTCCATTGTCTCTCAAGACAGACAGACGCCAACAACAAAAACCATCTAAGTGGTTTATAAGGGGCAATCTAAACTATTCAGGAAAAGTACAAAAAAATACATTAAAATGAAGTTAACATCTATAAATAAAATCAACAAACTTAAAACCGTTATATATAATCAAATTATTTGTTATTATAAGCTGCATGGGGCTCAGGTAGGCCATACTGCTCCCCGTTCACTGAGTTTCCCCTTCCACCCCCCACATTCAACCCCTCAGGGAGTTTTTCCAGCTAATGAGCGTGGTATAAATGCTCTGAATGAATAAGCAAACTTTCCATGTCTACCGGGCATGATCGGTATCAGGGAGATACTTAATTAGTTATTTTTCTTAATTTAAAGTTAGTTCTGTAACATTTGGAGTTTCCCAAAACATGCCAGTACCTCCTTCTTGTTTCTCCCAGACTGCTGGGCAACTGTCGGGGGGGGGGGGATTCAATCACACACTGTTAAATTCAGCTTGCGTAATTTAAGCTGATTTGCAGGTCTTGTGCAGCAAAACCCCTTCCCACCCCCTTCCCCAAAACATTGGACTTTTTGTAATAAGGGAAGCAAGGGAAAAATGAACTTGGGGGGAGCGCAAAGAAACCCGTGCAAAGTCAAACCAATCGCAACAAATGTTCGTTGAATAGCTAGTGTCATCTAATATCCCTGCAAGCAAACTAGGACGAAGGCTCAATAAACAAGTTGCCTGGAAGTGACCTCAGTGAACATGCTTTTGCTTCATTCCTGTTGGCACTCAGCACCCAGGGTGGGTATTGGAGGGGCTGGAATGCACATGGTGGCCGAGTTTCCATTCTTTAAATGGTCCCAAATGCTGCTTTCTCCAGGGTGCTACTCAATGGTGCTTTTCAAATGTTCCTCTTTGGCTTCTCAATCAACTTTGCTGCACAGATGCAGTCCGCCCCCCCAAATGCATAATGCTCTTTCTATTAATAAAGTATCTCTAAATCAGTCCAGCTGTGCTTTTTTGAATCTCCCGTGCTGTTCCCATGGAAGAGATCGCTTACCCCATCCAAGCGCTAAAACGAATGTGCATTAACTCACATGCATATTTGCACAATGTTATAATGACCCACCCACATTTATCTTCAAGATGCTCCTTCCTCCCTTATATGGTGTTTAAAAGTTTATGAGACTGTTATGTCCAACTAGAGTACATTTTTGGTGCTGTAATGGGCAGGCTATAAATGATTTAAATAAATAACTTAGTGAAGCTGGACACAGTAACACTATAATCGTATGCATGTCTGCTCAGGAGTCAATCCCACGGAGTCAAATGGGATTTATGCCTAGGCCCAGATAAATAGGTATGGGATTGAAAAGGAACAGTGGGGATGGATTCAGTGGGGATGACTCTGAGGTACGTGTGTATAGAATCACCCAGCCCCCAAACCAAGTCATGCTCAGCACAGACTTGCTGAAATCAATGGACTTAAGTTTGTCATGATTAAATAAAGACCTGTTTACTTAAGATCACTGGAAGGACAGATCCTGAAGCTGAGACTCCAATACTTTAGCCACCTCATGAGAAGAGAAGATTCCCTGGAAAAGACCCTGATGTTGGGAAAGATGGAGGGCACAAGGAGAAGGGGACGACAGAGGACGAGATGGTTGGACAGTGATCTCGAAGCTACCAGCATGAGCTTGACCAAACTGCGGGAGGCAGTGGAAGGCAGGAGTGCCTGGCGTGCTCTGGTCCCTGGGGTCACAAAGAGTCAGACACGACTAAACGACAAAACAACAACAACTTAAGTGAATCTACTCTGAGTAATGGCTAATGTGAATGCCACATACAGTACCCCAAGAAACAAAAAAATGTTATATGACCCCAAGGATTGTGTGAATGAGCTAAATCTGCTGCCCACAAAATGAGCCTTCAGCGCCCTAACCCGTGGGGTCACGGTTTCGCCAAAAACTCGATGTCGTCAGATTCACTCCAAAGCAGCGCCAAACACTTGCAAAAGACCCTCTGAAACGTCTGGCAGTAAAACCCCCATGTTTCACGACGCCACAGAAAATGAGCCAGAGGCCCCCTAACACGCAGGGTCACAGTTTTTCCAAAAACCTGGCATCATCTGATTATCTTGAAAACGGTGCCAAACACTGGCAAAGGACCCCTGCAACATTTGACGGTGCAAACCCCATGTTTCATGATAAGCCATAAAATGAGCCAGAGGCCCCCTAACACGCAGGGTCATGGTTTCGCCAAAAAGCCGACATCATCCGATTGAATCCATAGCAGCACAAAGCAGTGGCAAAATGCCCCCTGCAATGTCTGGCAGTCAAAACCTAACATTTCACGACGCCCCAGAAAATGAGCCTTCAGTGCCCTAACCCGAAAACCCGATGTCCTCAGATTCACTCCAAAGCGGCGCAAAACACGTGGAAAAGTCCCCTTGCATCATTTGACGGTGAACAAACCATGTTTCACGGCACCCCACAAAATAAGCCTTTGGTGCCTAACCTGGTTTTGCCTTGCAGGCCTTTTCCACCTGGCCTGGGAATGTGGAGCTCCTGATTGACTCCAGCTACAAAAGTGGAGGCTGCTGAACAGACTCTTTGGCGGGGGCTGTTGAACTGGGGGAGGTGATTGTTGCTGTTGGTTTTTTGGCATTATTATTTTTTAGATTTTGTTGTGATTTATGTGGAAATTGTTCAGTTTAAGTTTTGTCTTTTTTAATGTTTCATTTATTGTTTATAACTAACTTTTGATATATATTTTTATCATGTAGTAAGCCACCTTGATCATGGTTTGAACTGTGTGAAGGTGGCATACAAGTAAGTATGTCTGTATGTATGTATGTATGAAGAGGGAAAGCAATAAATCCCAAGGATCTCTTGCGAATCAGACCACAGGGGGACAAGACAGGATATTTTCTTCCCCTAAATAAGGACATCAATCAGGAAGATCCCTGGCATGAGCAAAGCCACCCAAAACATCATCTAAAGCAAGTTTTATTGGGCATAGCTCCATCCCACCTAACGGTCATTCGTTGGCTAAGGTCGCTTCCAAATGACCAATTTATTGAGCATTCATCCTGATTTGTTTTCAGGGAGGCTAGATCACACTGGCTATTTATTGAGCATTTGTTCCGATTTGCTTGTGATATTACACAAAAACATTATCCCACACTTTCTGGAGCACTTCTCTATCACGAAAGGTCAGGTCTTCTGAGAAAGCAGGTTTATTGCACATGACCGCAAAATCAACTTGCGCAATCTGAACTTGCCGGTATGTAGCTGGATCCTGTTCAAAAATACCAGCAGGCTGGAGTTGCCCTGAGAAAGACAGTGTGATAATAGAGTTGTAGGTTGTGAGTGAGGGGCTTCTCCCTGCATGATCTTAGGCTGATCAGTCTCCATTTCTCAGCTTAGCTCATGAGTTTTTTGATGATAAAACGGGAAAAAAAATGTGGAGCCCACTCTGCACTTGTTGGAGGAAGGGTGAGATGCAAATGTAAATAAATAATTGCTGCAGACATTGATAGCACAAAGGAAAAGGAAATGAACAAGATTTTGTGCAATGAACCACAGAAACAAAATAAGACCACTTTGTGCTGCCAATGAGGGATTGAACAGAAATGGCAAGGTATACACACTTGCATGCATAAATCTGACAGCTGCACAATGTACTGTATCTTGTAAGTTTCTTTACAACATTTGTTCATACATTAAAGCGCCAAGGTCCTGGCTTCAAAATCTGATTCAGGGGCTTATTTTTCCTGCAAAAGAACTCCAGGGCAGCCTTAGTGACGTGTCTATCTAGATGAGAGGCAATTCTGGGAAGAGAACATGGCTGGATTAATTGGAATCAGCCTTTCAAGAGATCCAGACAATTAAACAAACATGAATTGTGAGGCGATAGTCTGAGCATAGATATAACCCAGACTGCTTGCAGCTAAATTGAGCCCTGCTAAGCATTCTCTTTTAAGTTTTAAATGTCATTAGCATGATGTTTAGATATATTCCTTACTCAAATCTACTCAGAGAATGAATAAATCATGCTTCCCCAGTAGCAGAGACTGAGACCGTGCTTCAGAGTTGCTTATTGTCTCTGTTTAATTAATGCTTTTGTTTCAATGCAAGTTTTAACTTGTGTATTCCCCCACTGATATATGGGGAGGCGGGGTGTTGACCTTCATGTTTAGAGTGTGGAAAATTCACAGGTAATGCTAATGCAGGGTGGAGAGGGCCTCCTGAGGGTACATTCAGCTTAGAAGAATGTCATCAGGTTTAAAGACATAAATAAGTTAATTACAGCCAATGATAGCCTTCGCCTGTGCAGTTTTTAAAAACAGCAGCCGTGCTATTGGGTGAATAAAATTTACAGCTGGAGAGTCGCAACTTGTTTCTTTTCAGGTACAAGGCTGGCTGGTGTGCTGCCAAGACGTCTCGCACAAAAAATCTTGGCATAAGGGCTGTCAGCCGTTGAGAAAACTCTTCCTGGCTTTCAAACAATACAAGTCAGTGGGAGGAATTTTGCAGAGCCATTTCCAAAAACAGCGATAAGATTAGTGCTTGGTTCTTCATACAGATGAAGCATGGAGCTATTCCTTCTTAGAAACAAACAGGAGAGAAAGTAGGCTTCTTGCATCTTGCTAAAGTCCTTCTCTTGCAAGCCCTGCTCAGCCAAGAAGTTAA
Organism: Podarcis pityusensis; assembly: GCF_964106645.2. NCBI lineage: Eukaryota > Metazoa > Chordata > Lepidosauria > Squamata > Lacertidae > Podarcis > Podarcis pityusensis. Next base: position 66,792,301 of record NC_138035.1, read on the forward strand.
CTGGGTGATCTTGGGCCAGTTACCGCCTATCACCTTACCTGCCTCACAGGGACATTCGCAGGAAAACCAAAATGCTTGTTTACAAAGCTATTGTACTACCAACCTTACTGCTTGCTTGTGAAACATAAAGGTAAAGGTAAAGGGACCCCTGACCATTAGGTGCAGTCGTGACCGACTCTGGGGTTGCAGCGCTCATCTCACTTTATTGGCCGAGGGAGCCGGCGTACAGCTTCCGGGTCATGTGGCCAGCTTGACTAAGCCACTTCTGGCGAACCAGAGCAGCGCACGGAAACGCCGTTTACTTTCCCGCCGGAGCGGTACCTATTTATCTACTTGCACTTTGACGTGCTTTTGAACTGCTAGGTTGGCAGGAGCTGGGACTGAGCAACGGGAGCTCACCCTGTCGCAGGGATTCGAACCGCCAACCTTCTGATCAGCAAGTCCTAGGCTCTGTGGTTTAACCCACAGCGCCACCCGCGTCCCTTGTGAAACATAGGCTACTTATAAATGCCATCTCCAACCCCTCGAAATATTCCATCAACGGTGTCTCTGAAAATTTTTACACATCACTTGGGAAGACAAGCGAACTAATGCCAGTGTACTGGAAGAAGCAAAGATCACCAGTGTCGAAGCAATGATTCTTCAAAATCAACTTTGTTGGACTGGTTGTGTTGTTCGGATGCCTGATTATTGTCTTCCAAAGCAACTACAGTGGTACCTCGGGTTAAGTACTTAATTCGTTCCGGAGGTCCATTCTTAACCTGAAACTGTTCTTAACCTGAAGACCACTTTAGCTAACGGGGCCTCCTGCTGCTGCCGCGCCGCCGGAGCACGATTTCTGTTCTCATCCTGAAGCAAAGTTCTTAACTCGAGGTACATTTCTGGGTTAGCTGAGTCTGTAACCTGAAGCATATGTAACCTGAAGCGTATGTAACCCAAGGTACCACTGTACTCTATTCCGAACTTAGAAATGGAAAGCATAATGCTGGTAGTCAACAAAAGAGGGTTAAAGACTCTCTGAAGGCAAATCTTTAAAAATGTAGTATAAACACCGACAACTGGGAAACACTGGCCTGTGAGCACTCCAGTGCTTACCAAAGGTGTCATGGGCTTTGAAGATGCTTGAACTCAGGATGAAAGGGAGAAATGTTCTAAGAGGAAGACACGCTTGGCAAAGCCTCACCATGATGAACTCCCCCCAGAAACCTATGTCCCCACTGTGGAAGGATGTGCAGATCCAGAATTGGCCTCCACAGTCACTTACAGACTCACTGTTAAGGCTAAAACTGTGTTTATGGAATGACAAACTTACGCGGTTATGAGTGATCGCCAAAGTAGAAGACCTGCCTCACAAGGTTCTTGCATAGGTTCTTATGTTCTTTCATAGACAAAACAGTAGAGATCTATTTTTCCATTCCAAATTTTGATTGCAACTTCATTGCACCTAACTCCAACACACAAACCCCAACATTCCTTCCTAACCAATAGATTGTAAATATGTGACCACAGCAGTTGAATTCATCATGGGAGCAATTTCATCAAGGACAGATATTTTTGAACAGCTACCTTATTAAACACATTGTAATTTTCCCATGATTTCCACTGATTTCACCACGGCAGATGCAATCCATGGAAACCTAAGTGCAATCCATTACGGAGAGCATGTGCACATTCTGTTGAAATCAGTGGGAATTGAATTTTTTTTTCTGAAAAGAACCATGGATATAAAGTATTTTAGGGATAAATATAGGACGATGTGATATGCATTGGAAAATGGTTACTAGCAGACTCCACGGAGGGGAGGAAGGAAGTCCAGGATTTCAGAGAATTCTACACTTTTTGATTCTATTTGATGTGTGAATATAAAATTAAACTGTAAAACCAATAAAAATTTATAAAAAAAGAAATCTTTTTCTGAAGCAGGTTTACTCAGACACAAACCCTACTGAGTTCAGCGGAACTTACTTCCAAGTAAGTATACTGCAGCCTTGTGATGACTATATTTGATTGATTTTAACAAAACTAATCTCAACTGAACTTTGCTTCTAGTGATCTAAGTGAAATTTAATTTCACATAACTATGCTTATTTTGCACCATAAGTAGTCCAATAAAATGCTCAAGCAGTTTTTTCGAGTATCACGACGGCCAAACATCCTATAACACAGCTTTGTCTAATAATAACGTGCAGAATGGCTTTAAAAAGAATTCAGTCGGAAGGCTGCGCAAAAGCAACTCTCTCATTTGCCACTAGAGGCCACTGTAGCAGCGGGGAAAAGGTGCAGCTCAAAGAAGCAAATTCAGAAGCAGTTGGAATTACGATATACTTAAAATACCTCCAAGTTGTGTATGAGGGTAGAAGTTCTGCATCTCAAACAGAACAATTGAATATGGTGCATTGTGCTGTTGCAGCATGATTTTGGACATATGAAAAATCTCACTTGTAGTTTAACGGTGAATTTGGGATATAATTGAGATGTAAAAGATTTGGATTATTATAAAAGATGCAGGAGGAAATGATTAATAATAGGACCCACAAAGGGGAGCAGGGCAGTCCTAGAGATTCTTTGGAATTTTGTCTTTATGTTGTATGTTTGTGACTGTAAAATTTCAATTAAAAAAACCAAATAAATAATTGTGGAGTTGTTTTTTTTAAAAAAGGAAGAATAAGATATCAAGATAAAAAACTTTTTATAAACAAATGGAAATGGTTTATTGAACATTGACAGATAAATTGTAAACAGATAAGAACATTGGCAAGATTATTGTAATAATCTGCAGTTATATATATATTTAAAGTAGATGAATAAATGAGCAAATTAAGTTAATCTAGATATTCAGAAGAAATTGAAAATAAATTTAAGGAGAAGCAGAAAGAGGGGGAAGGAAGTCAAGCTTTGATTGCAAAATTAGTGAAATGTATAAACCTGAATTAGTGAAATGTCAAAACCACAGAGCCTAGGGCTTGTCAATCAGAAGGTCGGCAGTTCGAATCCCCGTGACGGGGTGAGCTCCTGTTGCTCGGTCCCTGCTCCTGCCCACCTAGTAGTTCGAAACCACGCCGAAGTGCAAGTAGATAAATAAGTACCGCTCTGGTGGGAAGGCAAACAGCGTTTCCATGCACTGCTCTGGTTCAATCCCCCCCCATGGGACAGCTGCATACTCTTTCACCGCAGTGGGGTTGGACTCCTGATCAGGGCGGGATTTAGGTTTGATGAGGCCCTAAGCTACTGAAGGTAATGGTGCCCTTTATATGCCCTGCTGTCTTTTGTTAACAACAAATTTGTCACTATTTTTTGTGTTGAATATATGTTATATGGTAATTTATGGACCCAATAGGTATCAATGAGTGCTCACTGGAAGGACAGATCGTGAAGCTGAGGCTCCAATACTTTGGCCACCTCATGAGAAGAGAAGACGCCTTGGAAAAGACCCTGATGTTGGGAAAGATAGAGGGCACAAGGAGAAGGGGACGACAGAGGATGAGATGGTTGGACAGTGTTCTCGAAGCTACCAGCATGAGTTTGACCAAACTGCGGGAGGCAGTGGAAGACAGGAGTGCTTGGCGTGCTCTGGTCCATGGGGTCACGAAGAGTCGAACACGACTAAACGACTAAACAACAATCTGTATCTAAAGCCATTTGCACAAAACAAATATGAGCCTACACAACCCAAAACGCTGTATGTAGGTTTTATTTTATTTGTTTTTTATCTTATATTTTGGAAATGTACATCCAGGGTTTTTTTCCTTTAATTTTTTTTGGGGGCCCCAAAAGTGTTGGGCCCTAAGCTATAGCCTGTTTAGTTTATAAGTAAATCCGGCACTGCTCCTGATCCTCAAGGTGCCTTCTGACCATCCTCTCTGGGCATCGGAAATTAATGTTTATTATCTATAGGCCGCCCATGTGCCTTCCCGGCAAACTCCTGCCCTGCGGACGACAGGGGCCGCTGCCGACCAGGCGAGGCAGAAGGGGCCCGAGCCGCTCCGGGACCGCCTCTCCCTCCCTCTCGCCGGCAGCTCCTCTGTGCCAGATTCCCCGCCTCTCCCTCGGCGCAGGTTGCCTCTGCTCCGTTGAGAGCAAAGGCAGGAAACGCCTCCTCGGGCACCGACGGCTGCCTGCCCGTCCGATCGCCTGCCTCCTCCTGCTCGGGGGCGGCTTTTGCAGCGGCCCATCTCCCTAGAGCTCTCCGGTGGGGAGGAATCAGCTGCGACAGGAGAGGCGGAAATCCAGAGCCCGGGCGGCGAACTTTTTCCCGAGCGCACGTGCCGGGAAGCCAAACTTACCCCGGACGGATCCGTCGCCGGGGATCTGCCGCGGGGGAAGGGAGGCTGCGATGGCTCGGTGAAAAGGGGCGAGGAGAAGAGGAGATCGCGCAAAGGCAGGAAACTCCTCCTCGGGCACCGACGCCTGCCTGCTTCCTCGGGGGCGGCTTTTGCAGCGACCGATCTCCATAGAGATCTCCGGTGGGGAGGAATCAGCGGCGGAGGCGGAGAAGCGGAGATCCAGAGCCCGGCGGCGAACTTTTCCCCAGCGCACGTGCCGGAGCCAAACTTACCCCGGACGGTTGCGAAAGGCTTTTTTCCCGTCGCCGGGGATTGGAAGTCTGCGATGGCTCGGTGAAAAGGGGCGAGAAGTGGAGATCGACGGACTGGGATCCGCCAGGGCACTGGCGGGGGAATCCTGTCCCCGAGTCCCGGGCGCCTGAGGGAGCGATGCTTCGGGGCAGCTGCTGAAAGGAGCCGCCGCCCGGGCTGAGGCGAGAGGGGCAGGTTCACCTCCGGTGGCGGGATACGGGGAGCCATTTTGAACTTTATATAAAAAGGAAAGTTTGCCCTCCTGAGGGGGCACCTAAGCCGGCGCTCATGGACGCCGCCGCGGCCGCCGGATGAGCAGCAGCGCGGCCGGGTGGATGGATTTTGTCGCCCCGCGGCCGCCCTGGAGATGCCGCGCCGCTCGCCCGTGGCCGCCTGGCTGCCGTGGCTCGCGCTGCTGGGCCCCGCGGCGGCCGCCGCCGCTTGGGAGCTGCACGTCGACGAAGCCGCCGCCGCCGCCGGGGCCCCGCTGCTGGACGTGTCCGTGGGGCCCGGGTGGCTCTACGCGCTGGACGAGGCTCGCACGCCGCGGGCGCTGAGGGAAGCCGTGGAGGTGACGCCCGGCGGGCTGCTGAGGAGGACCGCGGTGCCCGCGCGGTGCGGCGGCGACGGCGGGGCGCCCAACCCGCTGCCTCTGCGCCTGCGCTTGGTTTCCCGCGCAGGCGGCGTTTCCCTCACGCTGCGACTGGCGGCCTACCTGCACGGGCCCGGCTGCCTCAGTGGCCGACGGGCGGGAGCCCCCGCGCACCTGTCCCTCCCCGACGCGGACCCCGCGCTGAGGCGGAGGCTGCGCGGCCGGCCTCGCTGCCCCGCCGCCCCGGAGCCTCAGGAGGGGACAGAGGAAGAGGAGACGCCGCTCCTGGAGGCGCTGCGGGCCTTGACGAGTTTCCCGCGCTGCCGGTGCCTCGACGGACCTCCCCTCAGGAGCCCTGAGGGAAAAGGCGGGAAAAGCCTCAGGCTTCTTTGTCACGTGACCAGGGCCCCCGGGGAGGTCCTGGTCGAGTTTGGTGGGCGCCATTTTGAGGGAAGGGAGTGGGCAGCAGGTGGGCAGCACAGGTTGGGTAGGAAGAGGCGGGCGGCCTCTCAGGAATGGCAAATGGGGAGGGAGGGCGGCTGGGGTTCTTGGCCCCGGGGTGTGCCATCACCGCCACAACGGACGCTGAGGAGCGCCAACTACCCTCCGCAGTTCAAGCTGCCCAACTACCAGGTGTCCATTGCGGAGAACCAGCCGGCGGGCACGGCCGTCATCACCTTGGAAGCCCACGACCCGGATGAGGGCGAGGCGGGCCGCCTGACATACTCCATGGAAGCGTTCTTCGACAAGCGCTCCGATGACTACTTTGCCATCGACGCCGACACGGGCGTGGTGGTCACCACCCGCAGCCTGGACCGCGAGACGAAGGACACCCACGTGCTTCAAGTGATTGCGGCGGACCACGGCGTGCCGCGGCACCGCTCGGCCGTCACCTTCCTGACAGTGACGGTGAGTGACACCAACGACCACGGCCCAGTGTTCGAGCAGCCGGAGTACCGGGAGAACATTCGGGAGAACCTGGAGGTGGGTTACGAGGTGCTGACGATTCGCGCGACGGACGAGGATGCCCCGGACAACGCTAATCTGCTCTATCGTATCCTGGAACCAGGTGCTGGGGAGGGAGTCTTTGAGATTGACCCTCACTCTGGTGTCGTGAGGACCTGTGCCCCTGTGGACCGAGAGGAGGTCTCTGAATATCATCTTGTGGTCGAAGCCAACGACCAAGGTAAAGAGCCCGGTCCTCGAAGCGCCACAGTCACAGTGCATATCACAGTCGAGGATGAGAATGACAACTCGCCGCAGTTTAGCGAGAAACGCTACTTGGTGCAAATCCCAGAGGACGCCCCGGTAAATAGCCAAGTGCTGCAGGTGCAAGCTACAGACCGAGACCGCGGGAACAACGCCCAGGTGCACTACAGCATCGTGAGCGGGAACCTCAAGGGACAGTTTTACATCCATTCTTTTTCCGGTTCCATTGACTTGATCAACCCCCTGGACTACGAGACTATCCGAGAATACACACTGAGGATCAAGGCCCAGGATGCCGGGCGGCCTCCACAGATAAATTCTAGTGGGATGGTGTCCATTCAAGTTCTGGACGTCAATGATAATGCCCCCATTTTTGTAAGCACCCCTTTTCAAGCCACTGTGCTAGAGAACGTCCCTCTGGGTTACTCAGTGTTACACATTCAGGCAGTAGATGCTGACTCTGGGGATAATGCCCGCTTGGAATACAAACTCATTGAGCTGCCTCACCCTTCTACACCGGTGTCTCCAGGTGGGGACATGGGCTTCCCATTCCAGATCAACAATAGCACCGGGTGGATTACAGTGTCAGCTGAGCTTGACCGGGAGACTGTCGAGAACTACCACTTTGGGGTGGAGGCCAGGGACAATGGCGTCCCTGTCATGACTTCCTCAGCCAGTGTGTCCATCACCGTCCTCGATGTCAATGATAACAGCCCTACTTTCACTGAAAAAGTTTACCAGCTCAGGCTTAATGAGGACGCAACAGTAGGCAGCAGTGTCTTGACACTGACAGCGGTGGACAAGGATGTCAACAGTGTGGTGACCTACCAGATCACTAGTGGCAACACAAGGAACCGCTTTGCTATCACTAGTCAGAGTGCAGGTGGGCTGATCACTCTGGCCTTGCCGCTGGATTACAAGCAAGAGAGGCAGTATGTGCTGACTGTCACTGCTTCCGATGGAACTCTATTTGACACTGTCCAAGTCTTCATCAATGTCACAGATGCCAACACGCACCGACCAGTTTTCCAAAGTTCCCACTATACTGTGAGTGTCAGTGAAGACAAGCCCATTGGCACACCCATTGTAACTATCAGTGCCACTGATGAGGATACTGGGGAGAATGCTAGGATCACTTACATCCTGGAGGATAACATCCCTCAATTTCGCATCGACCCTGACACGGGCACAATCACAACTTTGATGGAGCTAGACTATGAGGACCAAGCCTCTTACACACTGGCCATCACAGCCCAGGACAACGGGATCCCTCAGAAATCTGACACCACCTATGTGGAGATCCTCATTTTGGATTCGAATGACAATACGCCCCGTTTCCTTCGTGACCGCTACCAGGGTGCTGTCTTCGAAGATGTGCCCCTCTCCACCAGTGTCTTGCAGGTGTCTGCCACTGACCGTGACTCTGGCCCTAATGGCCGAATCCTTTATACCTTCCAGGGTGGTGATGATGGTGATGGTGATTTTTACATTGAGGCCACATCAGGGGTGATACGGACACTGCGCAAGCTAGACCGCGAAAATGTGGCTGTCTACAGCCTGAGGGCTTTTGCTGTGGATAGGGGCAGCCCACCCCTCAAAGCCTCTGTGGATATTCAGGTTACTGTGCTGGATATCAACGATAATCCACCTGTCTTTCAGCAAGATGAATTTGACATTTTTGTGGAGGAGAATAGCCCAGTGGGTTCCATTGTAGCCCGAATCAGTGCTGTAGACCCCGATGAGGGAACCAATGCACAAATCATGTATCAGATCGTGGAAGGGAACATCCCTGAGGTCTTCCAGCTTGACCTTCTTAATGGTGATCTCACAGCTCTGATGGATCTAGATTATGAGAGCCAGACAGAGTATGTAATTGTGGTGCAAGCTACCTCAGCCCCACTTGTGAGCCGAGCTACCGTACACATACGCCTTCAAGATCAGAATGACAACCCTCCTGTGCTGCAAGACTTCCAGATCCTTTTCAACAACTATGTCACCAATAAATCTAATAGCTTCCCTTCTGGAGTGATTGGCAAGATCCCTGCTCATGATCCTGATATATCGGACCAACTTGATTACACCTTTGTCCAGGGCAATGAGTTAAATCTGCTGCTTTTGGACTCTGCTACTGGAGAACTTAAGCTTAGCCGTGACTTGGACAACAACAGACCCTTGGAAGCCATAATGAAAGTGTCGGTTTCAGGTAAGGAATCACGTTGTTTGTTTTTAATTTTGGTTGACTACAGATAGTAGCTACAAATGGCGGCTGAAAGTTGTTTAGTGGCCAAATATGTTGGCATAGGCAGGTGTGGACTTTGTGCCTGTTTGTGCCTCTTTGATACCCTGAGACTTCTTTTGAGGGGGGAGGGTAAATTTTTGGAGAGCAGCCATGGAAACTTGAAAAGCTGTGTGCTTTGCCCTGACATTACTTTGTAGTGGAATTTAACCAATCTTATTTTGATCCACAGAAACATTTCTGTTTAGGAAGAAAACTTAAATGTGTCTGCATTCTTGCTGCTGGGTAGGATTAAGCTATTTGAATGTTGAGCATAATACTGGTAATTAATTTAAACCTAGTTACAGTTTTTGATATATGTTCAAGGCTGTAGTCAAAAGAACAGTTAAATTAGTAGTAAGAGGAAGCTTCACTGACTTCTCTAACAAGAGATGTCTGCCTGTGTTTGGATATTATATATATATATATGAAGATTAATGTGTTTTAAGATTAATGTGTCTTAATATTGCATAAAAAATGTCTCTTACATTGTAAAATCACAGTGGGGTATTACACAAAGGTATGAAAAATGTATGAATTTCTTTTGCATTCTTAGCATTTTAGTAGCCAAATTTGTAAATATTAATGGTCATACTTATTATTAGTTGTCAAAATACGAAAGCAAAACAGAAGACTCGCCAGAATCAGTTCCTTTTGTACATCTGTTGCCATACTTTCCAAACACATCTTAGTAAGAGGATAATACTTCAAGGCCAAATTCCATAGCATCCTGTTTGATGATTAACACAGCAGATTCTGCTTAGCCAAAGTGAATCTAAATGCATTTGCTATATTAGTGAGGATTAGACTGGTGCTGCTGTGGGAACAATGCACCACTAGATCTGAAGCAGAGAAAAGAAGACGATGGTTCACATTCAGAATTAAATGGGCCTCTAGAAATATTCTGAGGCAATATTGGATCTTGAAGGACATTTTTTTGGAAGAGTAGTCTTGATCGCCTGTTGCAGGAAAATAAAGTGCAATGGCACTTAAAAAGTTAACCATACTTGTGCCAAGTTTAAGCACATTTTGATACCTCTTTTTTTCCATGTGCAGCGAACACACTTCTGTTGAAATAAATGGGATTTAAAAGTGCTTAATCCATGCTGGATTGTGTCTTAATACTTGTATTTTTGCAAATGATTTCATGGGCAAGACCTGCTCCATCAGTTGTATTTGCTTCTGAGGCTTGTTACCAGCAGATCAGTTTGAAGTTATAGGTTTGAATTGCAATGGTTACACGAAATTGGCTTTGAATGTAGTTTCAGAAAAGTCTGCACTCTGATCCAAGGTTAGGAGTTGGTAAGAAATGGTAGAAGCGTTCTTAGAAATGACAGATGTGATTACCAGGTGCAGGGGACAAATGTCAGGAGATGATTATCTCCTTCGCGCCGTGTTTATGAGTTTCCTGGGGACATCTGGCTGCTTAGTGTTAGGGGGAAAATTGTCTTTGGTGTGATTCAGCAAGGCAGTTTGTGTGCTGTTTAAATAGCCAAGTATAATATGCCTGCCTGTGTGTGTGTGTGTGTGTGTGTGTGTGTGTGTGTTCTATATGCTAGCAAGCATTTATTGTGTTGAAGTGCTATGCTTTTAAATGATTCAGTGATTTTGATGATATGCTTACAAGTTGCAAATTTTTATTTGAAGGCTCATTCCCTACATTGGTATTTTGAATAACCCTTTAAAAAAGCTCCTGGACAAAAACTTGGCCCTTAAGCTCGGCTTTCATTTTAAACTGTGGACTTAACTCTTTATAAATCGAAGCCCATACTGTGCATCAATAATGCAGCGCCTAGCCTTTTGCAGTCCCTCTCCACACTGTCTTTATTGCAGGTCTCCTGGGCAGCTGCAACTCTTGTTGACCTTTTGAGACCCATTGTGAACAGGATCTTGTTAGTAATGCTTTTCACTCCAGATAGTCTTTTCACTTTTGGGAGAAATGGCTTCAGCATGTGCAAATAACGTTTTGGGAGGTGTTTCTCTCTGGCTGCTTTGTCCTGGAACTTACTCAAATTAGTCTGGTTCTATCAACACCTAATTAGAATGTAGCGCTTTGGGATTGAATGGCCATACTGAGATCAGTGGCACAAGTCACACCCAAATTCAGTGTGCTCCTCATATTTGCTGGACTAGTGAAAGTGGTGCTAACAACCATGCTATATTCCACTTGACAACTGACTTAGGTTTCATGCCCAACTTTAGAAGTGACTAATTGTGGTTAGCACGTAATTGTTACTTCCCCGCTAGTTAAAGATTTCCAGAGATAATACACTCCATTCTCTGGGCTTGCAGTGGCTTGTATTTAGGTGACAATCACAGAGCCATCAACAAGCTGAATCAACTGATAGAGAAAAGTAGCTTCTTATCTAATGTCAGAAGATGAAGAGTAGGTCATAAAACAAACCTTAGATGCCTCTGCTTGGGGTAATAAGACGGGAAGGAGCTGTTTATTAGTGTTCACACTATAATAATTCTGAAGATTTCAGTGGGTGGACAGGAAGCATATCATCTTGATTCCCATTGCTATCCAAAGAAAGCTAAACATGCTAAGGTTCCAACATTATCACTTAACTATTGTACAGTGGTACCTCGGGTTACATACGCTTCAGGTTACATACGCTTCAGGTTACAGACTCCGCTAACCCAGAAATAGTACCTCGGGTTAAGAACTTTGCTTCAGGATGAGAACAGAAATCGTGCTCTGGCGGCATGGCGGCAGCAGCAGGCCCCATTAGCTAAAGTGGTGCTTCAGGTTAAGAACAGTTTCAGGTTAAAAACGGACCTCCGTAACGAATTAAGTACTTAACCCGAGGTACCACTGTACACAAATCTATTGATCTCAATGTATTTGGCTTTCTCTGCTTGTATCCATAGGTTTGCCCCATTGACCTAAACATCTTCATGCAGGCCCAAAACAAGGGCTATGTCAGACAGGTTAATTTTTACATGGAAAACATTCCCATATTGGGGGGTGGGGTGGAGCATGAAGTCTTTGATTAGGTGTGACCATTGTGCACACACACACACACACACACACACACCTTTTTTTCTAAATATACAAAGGATCTTTGTCCAAATCAGGTATCACAGTGCACATATGTAGAGTGGAACACACAAAGGTGTATTTGCCTCATCAGCTGTCCTTCATGTTTACAAAAATCATGAGATCCTGTCACCCTGATCCCAGTGTTAGAAACTCACATATAAAAGCTAATCTCCAAATGGCACCTTAAACCTAGGTTGTGGTTGCCACAGTGGAATGTCTAGGCGCCATTTCTTTTCAATTGGATTTATTATCATTATCATCGTTTCTATACCACTTTATATTTTAAATAACAAATCTCATAGTTGCTTACAACACATTAAATCATCAAATAAAATAATCCAGAATAAAGCAAATTCAAGCTTCAAGGAAGATATTTCAGACCCTTCTCTAAGGGACATTTTGCTTTGCCCAGTCACCAGCCTGGCATCCAGAGATTGTGGTCACAATTGGACCTGTACCAATTGCAAAATGCACCTGGCACATTTCTAACACTGCCTGATCCTCTACTCATGTATCTGTCTACAACATATTCTTAGAGCACATTTCTAGAAATGTTTATTCTCAAGTAAATTCCACTGTATTCTGAAAGTTGCATAGGATTGCAGCCTGTCATACCACTGCAGTGTTTTAGTTCATGAATCGCTAAGGTGTTGTAAGCATTTAGATACTGAAACATCAGTTCTTGGACCATTGGATATTTGTTACACCTTCAACATAAACTTTAAAAGTAAAATGAGAACTGACGGGAAATGTTAAATATCAGCATATCGGCAACATTTGAGCCCAATAAGTGAGTTGGCATAATTCTTGCTTTTCATAAAACCATCAGGTACATTAAATCATATTGAAACTGAATAACCTTAATAAACTTATTGGATACTTGATCTGAAGCTTTGTCAAGCTGAAGCTTGCCCCGTGCTAAAAGGCAGAGAAAAATTTAAAATATTTCATCACAGAGAGCTACATGAAACACATATTACTACATTAATTAAAAATGTAGTTAATTTATGAGGAAGTTACTGAAGGTACATAATACTTCTGAAGCCAAAACACATCCAAAAGTTTGGCACACAATTGGACTATTACTTTCTTGAAATATTTTGCCTGTTTATTCTTTCCTTGATTTTAAGTGAACATCTTAAAAAGAAGAGAGAGACCAAGCAGCTACAAACTGCAATTCTAGTAGAATTCTGTGAGAAACAGTTGTTTTTTGAAAACGGTATCTGAGGTGATAAATTAAAATGTTGATAGTTGCCATGTAGTCACCATGTATTATCTTTTGAATTATTATATGTATTTGATTTTAAATCTACCTACTGGTTGCTGCAAGGCTGATTTATTCTAGATTCTGAGAAGTTCAAATTGTATAATATAATAATGAATATTTATATGTGAACTGGGAACTAATGTAGCTAGTTATATGGGTATTCCAGTACAAATCCTCTGCAAAAAACACTATTCTGACAGAAAGGTGGTGTCTGGTGGCTCACTGTATGAGTGTGATGTAGAAACCAGCAAAGATCATAATGGGTTAGGTATTTTATTTTTTCTTTCGCACTGAACTCCTCTTCTGAAAGTACTTTTGCTTTCATTATTTGGGTACAGCACACAAAAAAACATACCCTAGGCTCTGTACTAAAAAGACCTGCTTGTACCCAATGGGGCTTACCGGTAAATAAGAGTAATGTACCCAATGGGGCTTACCGGTAAATGGGGGGGGGGGGGAGGGAGCGTTCTTTCAATGCTGTTTGTGTTTTCAAATAAAACCCAGTTAGGTGTTTTATTTCCCTTTATAGAGGTAGATCATATGTTAGACAGAGCTACCCCTCACTGTTCTGGCACCTCCAGTTAAATTAGTTACACAATTTCTCTATGCTCCAGTTGAAATGCATCTCATCCAAATACTGATGTGACAAATTAATCACTTCCCTAGTTTGAAATAGGTTTGCTTGCTTGCTTGCTTGCTTGCTTGCTTTAACAAATATCTCCCTAAATATTGTTTTGTTGTGGTGAAAGTGACTGGAACTCTAATGCTACTGAGTGAGAAATGCAAGAAAGTTAGCATGAACAATGGGGGGGGGGGGTATCCAGACTACGTTGCACTGAGCTCCCATGGAAATAAATACTCATGATTAGGCATGGCTAACTTAAGTCCAATTGATTTCAATGGGAACTGTTTGCAGCTAACTTTAGATCCCACCCAGTGCCTGAATCTGATTTACGGGTACAGATTCGTTATGAAAATGCTCTGGCCCTCATCCAGAGAACAGTGAGTCTCAATTCAATTCCCCAAAAGTAGAATTATCAAATGTTCAGATTTATTGCTGAGTTCCTCTTTTCCTCCCAGTTCTTTCAATTTACTTGAACTTCTTGTTCCTAGTAAAAAATTCTTTCCTGTAGCACCTTAAAGACCAACTAAGTTATCTTGTTCCTACTATTCCACCCACTTTTTCTTGTATTCCTCCACTTCCCTGAAAGGGTCCTTTTGCTGTTTTGTCTTTTCCTTCCTGACAGTAAGCAAGATTGACACATAATATTTTACCTTGCCTATGAGACACATGCACCTGTAGTGTGTTTTCAGCCATTTACTATTCTCCATACCAACTATAAGCAGAAGGAGGCAGAATTTGTGTGGTGGTTACACACCCAGAATCAAACTATGAAATTCTCAGTTAAATGATCTCAGGCAGCCTGGTGGAAAGTCTCATCTGCCTGAAACCCTGGAGGGCTACTATCAGCACAGAATCCGTGGTTGGCAGTAGGGGGTTTGACAGACCATTGATACGTCTTGTTAAGCACCAGCTCCTGTTCAACTGCAACAGACTCTGGCTTTATGTAAGTGACCTTGCTCCTGTTTCAGTTATTAAATTTTTGGGCCGCAGTTCCATGGAGGTGGTGAAGACTTGTTTTGATAGAATTATGCAGAGCAACCAGTTCTTCTATGATTGACATATCAGCCTAATTTTGCAAGGACTTGTTTTTATAGTTCACTGTTACCTTGTTGCTTGGGAAAGAAAGGGTTGGCTTCAGGTGTCAACAAAGGAGGGATTAAAACATAAATGGTTCTAGTAGCCTCCTCCTTGCCGCTAGGGAAATAAATTCCATAAGTGTGGAACATCGTTGCCATGATATCACTGCAGGTCATACAATTATTGGATTATCCTACCCTTCTGAATGCATGATGTATTTTACACTTTTGCCTAGATAGTGATGTCCCCCATGCAGGAGATGCTGATCTATCATCTGCTGTGTAATAAATATAACAGGGGGGAAAACCCCACTGAATTTAATTCTATGACATGATAGACTTCTACAGGTGTTCAAATTTTTGTTTAAGGAAAAACTGAGAAAGAGACTCTTGAAACTCTCCTAGAGAAATATCCTGAAGCCACCTTCCTAGTTGCAGGAGATTTCAATGGCCGATTGTCTCACTCTGATAAATCATTATTTGCTAAATATAATAAATATCCCTCACTACCCATTTTAACCTCAGACCTTTTACCCAGGAATTTTAAAGACAGTGTTGCTACATATGCAGGTTTTAAATGTAGACAAACCTTGATGGCTCTTAATTTTCACCTTTTAAACGGAGCTCTCAGTTCTGATTACCCTGCCGAATTTACTTTCTGGTCAGGCTCCCGAGCCTCTACCATAGACTTTATTTGGACATCAGTAGACCTAATTCCCAAAATTTCCAACTTTAGGGTGGTAACGAGGCTGGAAAGTGACCATTTTCCATTAGAACTTTCTCTGACCCTGGATGGAGAATTGGCTACCTATTCCTGCGTGCCTATTACAAATAACCAGCTTCAGATGAGGCCCACTGCCTTAAAATGGACCGACAATATGGCTCAACGGATAAATGAACTCCTTTGGTCTGACCAACTGCAAGAGACAAGGGACTCCCTTATCCAGGCAGTTGAGCCACTGCCAATATATGACAATTTAGTAGAACTGCTAAAACCTTCGTTGGCTAAGACCCCGGTAATGAATAGTAACCATTTCTCTCATAAAAAGTGGTTTGACGAGGAATGTAGGCACTTCAAGAACAACCTATATAATGAATTCTTGGCATATAGGGCATCAAATGACTCCGCACCTAGCAGTCACCTTATGAACCTCAAGAGAAGGTATAAAGCACTATTAAAGGAAAAGAAGCGTGCGGCAGAAAGAAATGATTGGAAGAACCTTCTAAAAGCTGCAGAAAATAGAAATCCCTCCTCCTTTTGGCACCAAATTTCCAGATACCTGGGTAGACCGTTGTCAAGGATAGAACCCCAAATTTCAGCTGACACCTGGGAAAGCTTCTTCTCCGTTTTATATGCAGCTCACGCAGCTAGCGGAGGAAGGTTAGATTTGGCCCCCTTGCCAGAGTGGGATCCTGTTACCTGCTCTGAAGTGGAAACACTTATAGGCCAATTTGAGGCGGGCAAGGCACCCGGAGACGATCTTATTTCCATAGATGTTATTAAAGCCAATAAGGATTGGTGGTGTCCACCCCTAGCAGCTCTTTTTACTTATATAAACAAAACAGCACAATTTCCTCCAAGCTGGAACTCTGCACTGATTGTGTTAATTCACAAGAAAGGGCCGCGCACAGACCCGGCCAATTTTAGACCAATTAGCCTGCTAAATGTTATCGGGAAGATCTATTCAAGATTTCTACTTAACAAATTAACGACCTGGATGGAAAGCAACAATATCATCGCAGAGGAACAGGCGGGTTTCCGCCCCGGAAGATCAACAACAGACCAAATCTTAATCCTAAATCACTTGGCCACCAAGTACGCTGGCAATGGCCTAAAAGCCCTCCACGTCGCCTTTATAGACTTTAAGCAGGCCTTTGATCTAATTCCCAGGAACCAGCTATGGACAAAATTGGCAGCGACATCTATCGACCGCCGCCTTCTCTTGCTGATTATTAATTTGCATACAAATACCCTCTTGAGGATTAGGATAGATAGTAAGGGGCTAGTCTCCAATCCGGTTGCCACCACTAGGGGGGTAAGACAGGGCTGTTTGCTTGCCCCTGCTCTGTTTAACTTCTATATTAATTCGCTAGTGGTGCATATGGCAAATGCTGATTTCCATCCACCAAAACTGGCAGGACGAGCCTTGAATGTCCTACTGTATGCGGACGATACCGCCCTATTAGCTACCTCCCCCATCGGATTAAGGAGGATGCTTCGAGCTCTTCATGAATATGAGACCCAACACGAGCTCCAATTAAATTATGCCAAGACCAAAATAATGGTCTTTGCGGCTCGACCGAAACCTAATTTATGGTCAATTAATGGTATTCCTTTAGAGCAGGTCAGTTGCTTCAAGTACCTGGGTCAGGTTGTAAGATCAAATAGGTCCTTCCTGGCGCACAGAGAATACATAGCCTCGAACGCATCCAAAGCAGCCATGATGATTAGAACCCTGTACTCCAAGAAACAGGCACAAACTGTCAATGTTGCCTTACGTCTCTTTAAAATGAAAGTCCTCCCTCTTCTGCTGGTGGGCATTGCCTTGGGCTCACGTAGGGATTTTGAAAAATTGGAATTTATCCAAACCCAATTCCTCAGGGCCATACTCAGGATCCCCCCCTCTGTGGCAGGTGCGATCATGAGACTGGAAACCGGTTGTCAAGCCTTTAGGTATGTGGCCCTGAAAGCGAAGTTATGGCTATGGCTCAAGCTCTGTTTCAGACCGGTGGGTTTGGCCCCCTTGATTCTGAGGGATAACTTTAAATCTCCATGGGAAGGGGAGATAGTGGAGGAAGTGCAGAAGTGTGGGTTGTCCTCCCTTTATATAGAGTCCATGACGTATAGCCACGCAAAGGCGGTGATCGCGCAAAGATTAAGGGATATTGCCAGACAGGAGGACATAGCCCGTGTGAAACCTGGGTTGTTTCTGGGGGAGCAGTTGTATCGGGCTGCTCCAGCTCGCTACCTGGCGGATATCCACTACGTGGAATACCGCAGACTATTTACTGCGGCTAGGCTGAATGTTCTTGACTCGGCGGTCCTGAAGGGAAGATATGGAGGAGTCCCATATGACCAGAGATTATGCCACTGTGCATTGGGTGAGGTAGAATCCACAGAGCACATTTTATTGAGCTGTCCCTTCTACAACGATTTAAGACAGTATCTTATAACTCCATACTTACCCCAGCTCAGTTCCCGACAAAGAGGAAAGCAGACAGCATATCTGCTAAATAAGTCTTCTGGGAAAACAACCTTGTCAGTGGCTAAATTTCTTTTCCTGGCACTCAAGTGTCGGAAACGTATAATTGAATGCTTTGACGTGGGTTATCTGTGAGAGGTCTAGTACTGTGGCCCTACCTTACTTATGTACCTTATGTAACTTATGATGTTATAGTTTATAATTATTGTGTAATGTTTTAATTCTGACTATCGGTCGAATAAAGAAATTGATTGATTGATTGAGAAAGAGACTTAAAATATAGCAGTAATTTGAAGCAAAAGTGAATGTTATGGCTTAGGTGCAGGCTGCTGGTTTGAATCCAACAGAGCAATAGTGCAAGTGGAAGCCACCTCTGTTGATGCAAGAGATGGGCCCTTTGATTTCTCCCCATTGGTTGAAATCTATTGAACTACATTGAACATCATTACACAGGGTCCCTGCCACTCAAGAATGGCTTTCACAAGGTTGTGCAACATTATTGGTCAACTTCACAAGGTTGTGCAACATTACCGGTCTCCCATAGCCACGGTTACATTAAACCAGGGATGGCCAAACTTGGCTCTCCCGATGTTTGGGGACTACAACTCCCATCATCCCTGACCCCTGGTCCTGTAAGCTAGGGATGATGGGTGTTGTAGTCCCAAAACAGCTGGAGGGCCAAGTTTGGCCAACACTGCATTAAACTGTATGAGGTTAATTTGGTAAAAGCAAAATTAGTAAGTCTGAGAGCAATTTTTAAAAGATGTGATTAGATCTTCCTCCTTTTTACTCTGGCAACTGCAAATTGAATGCATGAAAAGGAAAGGAATTTGAACCTGGAGTATAGAATAATAGAATTGTAAAGTTGGAAGGGACCCTGGGGGTCATCCAGTCCAACCCCCTACACAATGCAGGAATCTCAGCTAAATCATGGCCATCCATCCACTGTTTTAAAAACCTCCAAAGAAAGAGCACCCAGAACCTCACGTGGGAGTCTGTTTCACTGTTGAACTGATAGGTCTACAGTTGTTGATAGGTAGAAAAATAAAATAAAAGCATCCCGCACACTGGCCAGTAGAACTGACAGTATTCGGCTGCTGTGCTGACTTCACTGTTCTTATCATTCCTGGCCCCAGTTAGAATTGCTCTGTACATCTTTTATCTAACTTACCAATTAATATTTCTTTAATCGAGTGACAGCCCTAACAGAAATCCACTGTGTTAAGGTTAGAATGTTGTGCTTTATTTTTTCAGCTTTCAGAGGTGCTTCAGAAAGAAGGCACTTTCAGGACTATCGTCTCTTTTTTAAAAAAAAAATATTGCAGTTTATTTCACCTAAGAAGCAGTGAAGTGGATGCGGTAATTTTGTGGCAAAAACTTTGCTTGGTAGCACTGGAAAAAAGGAGGAGCTAACAATCCACTTGCAGACTCTAGGAAAATGAAGGGTGTTGATTCTCCCAACATTTAAAGTTGTAGTGCTATGGTGATGTACTTTGTCACCTATGAGAGACAAGCACTAAACAGCAATCACAGGAAAAGTGAAAGACCGGATAGATCTATTGCTGCCGACATATGTAATCATGAACATATAATCCTTATCATGTACAAAGCAAGTGATGTAGAGCCAAACTCTTTTCAGCGCTCTTTGGAGAAGCATGATTTGTCTCAAAACCAACTGAGTGGCAATAGAGCCCAAAACATTTCGGCAGTACAAACGGGGGGGGGACCCATCAACAACACCCAAGATCTACTATGTAGGTGTTATGATGATAGGAAATTTTGCCACCGTAAATAAAAGGTTTAATGGCTACTATCTATATATGTATTGGTAGATAGGAGCAAAACCAAGTAAAAAAGAGACCTGGAGAAATAAGAGTTAAAGGGCAGAAACTTATTGCTTGAACTAAGAGCCTATAATTTAGTGGTAGAGCATGAGTTTTGCACACACAGAGCTAAGGCTTAACCCTTGGCATACCTTAAAAGTTCTAGAACAGTGGTTCTTAAAGGGTGTGGTGTGCAGGAGTATGGCAGGAGATGATGGCAAGTGTGGTGGGAATATTCAAGGACCATCAAAGAAGCATTAACTGTTTTGGTGTAGTGTAGTGTAGTATAGTATAATTTTTTTATCAGCAGAATATGGATATTTTGGGAATGATTCATATTCTTATGTAGCTGCATTGTTTTATACTTTCTGGATGTCCCATAATAATATTATAAAGTATTTTTGTTCTATGTTGTAAATCAAGCACTGCTAGAAGTTCTTTCTTTTTGCTTTCCAATTTATTTCTTATCAATAACAAATCAGAGTTTACCTCTAAAAATTTTATTCTGACAGCGTGGCCCAGAAAAAAAACAACATTTGAAAATCACTGTTATATTTTGCTAGGGTAGTTAATTTTGCTTGGATTTGTTTGTTATACTTGAATTTGCTCATATTCTTTCCTATAGCAGTCTACTGTGTTGCTGCACCAGGACGCCTGCCTTTTATCCTAATTTAATCTACTAGCTTTTTAAAGTATGTCTGCACAATGTTTCATTGCAAGCTGACATAAATTACTGTGAGAATGTGTTGCATCAAAATACATGTATCTTGCAATATCCTCATTACTCAGCAAGAATTGCTGTCAATTACTGTACTTGGGCATTCCTCACAGTAGGAACTTAGCACCATGTTCCAGGATGGTCATCCAGAAGCTTGTCTGTCTCTTGTCAGAATTAGTTTTCTGCCTAATTTAATATGCTACGGGAGGCTTTATATCAGTAAAATGGCCTCTTTTTTTTAAGACTCACAGCTATATTAAGTCACTGTTGGCTTTGTTGGGCATTTTATGCCTAGTGAAGTGCTGAGAAAACAAGAAATAAGGGACTTTTTTTTATTTAAGTACTGCTAATCCTCATTACTGGTTGGCCTGTTGGTAATTTGCCGGCTTGCCACAGCTTGTTTCTTGGCATAGACGGCTTTGCCAGCAGTTCCCCAAGTGATGCCTGCCTGATACATTTCGTAAGGATGCTACAGGTTTTTGTCGATAGTGACTAGGTGGAACCATCCTTGGGGGGAAATGACTAATGTGTAGGCACACAAGCAGTTTGAAATAGGGGCTTAAATATATGGCACATCCGCATTCAAAAGGTGAACGTAAGCTTATCCTAAGCTTTTGGAAACTGTCTGGTATAAGTGGAGCATATCACAGAAATTGCTCTCTCTTAAGCTATTGACAAGTATAATTTGAATAGCATGAAATGACCTTACCATCTGGCAGATAATTTGTTTGCTAACTTAAATCCTCTCTTACACCTGACTAGAAGGTCCTTGGTATTTGTTCAGTTGTTTTCAACTTTTATGAATTGCAGCTGATTCTTAAGAGACAGTTGTTTATATAATATATATAATAACACATGCATATTTTAAACAAGGCAGCTTGCTTTATTTTATTAATAATATTGCACGCCACGCCAATCTCCGAGCTGTACAAGATTTCAGGCGCTCACCAATGGTTTGTGCATCCTTTTGGAAATGAGACGCAGCAGAGACTGTGGTGTCATTATGATAAATGGTTTATTTGCACATATATGCAACCTGAGCCTATGATGGCATCAACACCTCAAAAGGGTGATCTTTCTCCCATAGCCACAGCCTTTGAGCCAAATAGAAACCATTGCTCTCAAACATTGCTCTCTGTCTCCAGCTTACTGCTTTACTTCTAGCTCACAGCACTGCAACTTTCTGCTCTCTTCCTTTGCCTTTCTAGCTAAACAGTTGAGGGAGGGAGGGCCACTCATTTGCTCTCTGGCACAAAGCCACTCATTTTGTTACCTTGGGACCCATATTTAGTGGGTCATTATAGCCTGGCTATTCCACCCATTGAATCTGTACTGGATCCAGGAATTAGAAGCCAGGCTCAGGCATACAGCCCTAAAATAAGTCATCTTTTCATAGACATGTTTAAGGTAATGTAAACTATGGTGTCATTGGTACTCTTGAAAATATGTGAACATGATTGTGCTTCAAATTACTTAATAGTTAAAACAGATAGTTATGAGGGATCTTGATGTCATATGGTGTATAAGGGCCAGTTCCAATATAACACATGTATGGGATAGCTTTTGGAGTGATTCCCATATTGCTCTCTGAATATATGAACTATGCTAGTCAGAATATGTTATTTAGGTATCAGTGAACTTGTTTTCTTTATCCAACTTCATCACCTGGGATTTTATTTTGCAAGTCACATTGTTTCGTAATGTGTCAGGGTTGAGGTGTTTTTTTAAAAAAAAGTTTTTATACAGCTTTACACTATCCTGATGTTTTATGAGATGGTGGTACATGAATACCTTTATTAAGTAAGTAAGTAAGTAAATAAGAACCAATATATGAGATGATCAGACTGTCAGATAAATAGTTTGCTAGAATCCGAATGTAGTTCTACAGTATAAGGTCTCAGTCCAAGGTCCGTGTGGCATGCATTCTACTACTGCGTTACAACTCTCTAGTCTGCTGAATTTCAATTTTTTTTGTGGTCTTTCTGTTTTTCTGAATTAATCCGATTTCACAAATTCACATTTTTTTCCAGTTTGTCAGGCATTATATCTTGGAGAGCTGATGTGTATGTTTCTCAAATTTAAGTGCAATTTACACATGTGCCGCTAACATAGGCTTGGGAGTTTTTTTGTTTTTTCTTTAAATCTAGTAGTACTTTTGGGAAACTACTGCTGCGATGTAAACATGTGCAATTTAGAACCTGTGTGTGTTATTTTTGCTTGGGGTATTTGTTCATTGGAATTTTATTCAACATAGTGCAGTCATACAAGGTCAAGTACAATTTCATTAGACATATGTCTCGCATCTGGTAGTTAGGGCCTTCTGGAGCAAGGCTGATTAACAGTGCAGGGAATTATCTCCGAGAGTTTGTGCATAGCTGGTAGACTAGCTATGGAACCCTTGTGCCAAGGTAAGATAAAACTATCCAAACGCTTTGTTATCAGTAATGGTTTAGCTGCAGTGCCTTTATTTGCTGTGGTAATTCTTTCGTTGCAGATAGTGTCAACTGCCACTGAAGTGGTGTGAATTATTCCCTTGTTCTTGCTGTTTCTGTCTGTCTTGTCGGACCCCACCACTGACTGTCAAAATATGAAATTCAAGGCCTACAGGGGGAAATCAAGTGACAGCTCTCTAGTTATGCCTGATGTCTAATTATTACATGTATAGTCAGAACGAACAGTTCTGTAAACATCTGTAAACAAGCTTCCTCACAAGATGGTGTGACTTACGTAGGCATTCTAAGATCATGTTTTGCTAGGATTCTTGTTCATAACAACATGTGTGGAATGTTGCTTCCCTTAGCATTTTAGAAAGCTTGCCCAAACGGGAACAGCTAACCAATAGGAAACATAGTAATAGTCCCTGAATTATAGAAATATAGTGGAATATAGCTGAAACTAATCTCAATCAAGTTAATAAATAATGGCAGTTCTTAACAGAAGCATAAAACCTGGTAGTTTTTGTTTTTGTTTTTGTTTTTAAGATGTGTCGTATGTTTGGACCACATGCTGTTCCTTGCATTACAGTGAGGAACTGTTAGTGCAGCATCTTTCTTGGGGAGAAGCACAAACACTAGAGAAGAATCACGGCTTCCTGAGTGACAAAACTAAATACATTGGTACCTCGGTTTATGAACTTAATCTGTTCCTGAAGTCCGTTCTTAAACTGAAACTGTTCTTAAACCAAGGTGTGCTTTCCCTAATGAGGCCTTCCACCATTCGGATTCCATTCTTAGTCTGAAGTAAAGTTCGCAAACCAGGACACTACTTCTGATTTTGCGGAGATCGTAAACTGGACTGTTCTTAAACCAAGGTACCACTGTAAATAAATCTGATACGAAGTAGAATGAATGCCATAATCCTGTAAAGAACATGCCTAAGCACATTTATTTCAATGAGTTTAAGTGCCCCCAAAGCCTATGTTGTATTGTGGCCCTGGTCTATAAAAGGGATAGGGAACATCAAACCCAGGCGCCAAATGTGGCCTTCTGGGTTTCCACATGTGGCCCTTGGAATTATCCACAAGTCACACCCCTTGGTGGTCCTTCCCTGCATCCTCCTAGAGTGTTTTTATCTGACTGGGATGTGTCCTTGAATTCTCACATCTCTTGCTTGGAGTTAACTCTTTATTAGCAAAAGCAGGATCTGCACAGGAGTGTCAGGCCTAACAAGCACAGGCTTAATAATCTCTGGCAGGTCTTGTCCCCATGAAGCAGTTGCTGAGACTTAAGGTCCCCGCCTCCCCAGTCGTCTCCTCTCCAGGGTTTTCCCCAAGCAATCTGAGACTGGACCTGCATGAAGCCAACTTCTTCTCTACCCTCTTCACGTGTCTCCTGGTTCTGAGAGACCAGGAGGGAGGGGAGCTTGTTGCAGCAGGCAGGGGAGACGCCTGTGCCTCTTCACCAGCCAGACTCATCTCTGCCTCTCCCCCCCCCCACCTCTGCTTCTGCCTCTGATTCTGGGCTGCTCTCTGCCACAGCCTCTTCCTGCTCACGAAGCCATTACCTTTTCAGCTTCTGACACATCCTCTTCCCAGTCTTCTCCCTCTGACCTCTTATTGTCGTCCCACCACCAATCCCCTGGCTCTGAGCCTTCTTCCCTTGGGCATTCCCCAGCTGGTTCCTCCCACCATTCCTCTGCATCCAACCAGTCCATGACGCTAGTCAGGATGGAGGACAGAGAGAAGTGTGTAGAAACTAGTCTGCCTCACAAATGTAGGTTGCTTCACCCACTTTTGTCTCTTGCCCTGCCCACCACTGGCATGTGACCCTCAGCAGACTACCCAGAAGGGAAGGCAGCCCTCCATCTAAAAAAGGTTCCACCACCCCTGCTCTATAATTACATCACTGGTGCATAGTTGTGTGTATTTGGTATCCCTGGCTGTGTTGTCCAACTGGCCAGCGTAACTCCCAACACCTTTCCCTTTCCCTGGAGTTTCTTTTATCTCATTGCAAAGAAACAGGACATTTAAAATGGACATGTACTCAACATTAGTCTACTAACTATGGACATTAGTCACAGAAACAGGGTAATATCCATGTCATGGGGTGTGATATTGGGCACTGAGCATTTATAAAAACCCCTGTATGTCAGAGAGCAGGTCCACATTGGGAGAGAATACGGAATGCATTTTCCTTGCCTATTCTTTCACAGTCAACCTGTGCTGCACTCTTGACTATTGGAGATTATTACGCTCCTTGAGAGATAAAAACCTGATAGCTGCTTTTGAAACACCACTTTGTTAAAGCTGTAGAGTAATTTGATCATTTGGGAAAGCAAGACAATTAATAATTTAAGAACACCAACAAAGCAGGTTTCTTTGTGTTCTTTCTTGCATGCCTTACACTTGAAAAATTGTTTTTAATTAGTGCTTTGTCATATTTTAAAAGCTAATGAATTACAGCTTTTTATCATATTATTGATTATATTATTATGATCTTCAAAAATCCCCCTTGCCGTTGGGAGGCGGCAATTGTGTATGGTCTTTTCTGTTATTCTTCCTCAAACTCCTTTGAAGAAAAGGAGAAAAGGAGTCTGAAGGACATTAGTAACTTTATAAATGGAGAAGGAGCCATAGCTCAGAGGCAGAGCAGATGCTCTCTATGTATGAATCCAAAGGTATATCCAGGTTAAGGAACTCCAATAAAACAGTTTGTGGGGGAATGTCTCCTAAAAGGGTTATGCTAGCTATATGTCTATTTTTCATAAAATTTATGCACCACTTGTTTGTTTAAAAACCTCAAAGCAGTTTTTTTAAAAAGTGTATTATTTTTATTAAATTTATATATTGCCCTTCATTTGAAAATCTCAGGATAGTTAACAAGATAAAAATACAGGATAAAAGAGCAAAATAAATAGTTAAAACAAAAGAAAACAATACCACCACCCCACAAACACATTTAGAAGACCATAGAATATTAATTAGCCAAAGACCTGGTTGAAGAGGCCTTTTTTGCCTGGCACCTAAATATTTATAATGAAGGTGCCAGACAAACCTTCTTGGGGACAGCATTCCACAAAAGGGGAGCCGCTGCAGAAGAGGTCCCGCTCTTGTGTTGCCACCCTCCAGATTTCTTGTGGAGGAGGCACGCAAAGAAGGGCTTCAGATGATGATTGCAGGGTCTGGGTCAGTTCATATGCGGAGAGGCAATCCTTGAGGTATTGCACTGCCATACTAAAAAAACCTGTATAGGACTATATATCTGTCTCTATGAGAGATAATTAAAATGGACAAAAATTTAGCATAAAAATGGTAACTCCCTCCTATTTTCCTAAATTCACCCCCCCCCCCATTTTTACATTGGCTCAATCCCTGCAGCAGAACTGTGGGTTTCTACACAAATATCAACAATTAATTAATTGACTCAAATTAATTAAATGTTGCACAGATCCCCCCCCCCCAGTTTCTTCTAATCTTAGAGAAATGCACAAAAATTGACCCTATCCCAAACAATTCTCCATTTTTCTTGCTCACACTGAAATGCTGGGGAGAGCTAACATTCATCAAGCTTGTCCATCATGCTGGGATTGGGGGGTGGGTGGGTGGGGGGTGCGGGTGAGGAATGCTCTTTCACCAAGATTCCTATCTGAGATGGAAATTCTAATGAACACTGAGCAACAGGGATATACATTTACCTATACAGTACCATAGCTATGTGCGGTCAGTATAGCCATTGACCTTGACTACCTGCATATGGTTAAATTGTTCCCAATCCTTTTCATCACTAGGATTTTATATCAAGATGGTTATCTGGGAGGGAAAAACATTCACATTATTAAAAAAAACCCAACCATAGACAAACCCCTTTCTTAATCTGTAGACTTCAGTAGGAATGGGCATAACCAAAAGGCAGTGGGATTTGCAAAGCCTTTGCTTGCTATCCACTACAAACCCAAAGTCTCATTCCTGGTCAATCACTGCCAGTTCATACCCCTTGAAATTAAGATTATTATTTTTTGCCCTGACATCCATCACTTTACACTTGTTTACCTTAAATTGCATTTGTCATTTTACTACCCATGTGCTCTGTTTGCAGAAGTCCTTTTGGAGCTCTTTGTACTGCTTGTTTCTTATAAAAACCCTGAACAATTTAGTATCATCAGGAAACTTTGGCATCTCACTGCTCACCCCTAACTCTAGATCATTTATGAACAACTTAAAAAAGCACAAGTCCCAGTACTGATTGTTGGGGGACCCCACTTTATACATCCTCCGTCAGGAGAACTGTTCCTTTATTTCTACTCTCTGCTTGCTGTTATGATGCACAACAGGACCTCTATAATTATTTATTGACTGCTAAGATTACTCAGGAGTTGTGATGAGGCAATTTGTCAAGAGTTTTTTGGAAGTTTAAGTACACCATGTCAGCAATATCACATCTATCTATATCCTTCTGGAAATTCTCCAAGAACTCATATAGGTTGGTCAGACAAGATTCACTTGAAGCTGGTTCTGCTTCAGCAAGGCTTGTTCCTCTATATGCTTTGTTATTTTAGCTTTAACAATACTAGTTTTCCCAGGACTGACTTTAAGCTAATTGGCCTGTAATTTCCAGGTCCCCCCATGAATTCCTATTTTTAAAAAATGGTTTTACATTGGCCACTTTCCATTCCTTAGGCATGGGGGCTGATCTGAGGGGACAAGTTACATATTTTTGTTAGAAGATCAGCAATTTCACCTTTGAGACATTTAAGTTCTCTTGGGTTTGGTGATTTGTCAGTTTTGATTTTGTCTCATTAGGACTAGTCTGGCATCTCTCAGTTCCTCAGACTCCCTTTTTGCAACAGTAGTTCAGGCACTGGAATCTGCCCAACACTTCCATTCCAAAGTAAGATGCAAATAATTCATCCAACTTTTCATCCATGTTAGACTAAAATGGCTCACCCTTTGTAAATAGCTAGGGATCTTGACCTCCCTTTTAGGATTAACTTTCTAAGGGTAGATTAAACAGCCACTTTGTTTGCCCTATGACTACTTCTTGAAAGCTTAGTAAAGATTCCCATAGTTCTTCATCATTCAAGCAAAATGCTCTATAAACGTGGCTATTGAAGATTGACTCCCATATCCTACCCAACCTGGAGCTGCCTTGACCAAAATTTGAATGGCTGTCTAGAGCTAAGTAATTGGAATCAAAGGACAACTCTCCAGAGAGGTGTCTCATCTCCCTCCCTCCCAAACAACACCCCTAGGAAGAACTTGCAATGCACTTGAAAGGGGAGCTGCTCAAATTGTGGATGGGGGCCCTGACATTCTTTCACTTGCTGTGGTCCCACCCTACTCAGTTGCCCACCTTTTCCACATTGAGCAGCAAAGGTTTGCAGGGTGCTTCAATTTACTTTTGCTTCAGTATGAGTAGAATGCTTCATGTGATTGGGGACCCTGCATTATCAGATACACAAGAGAAGAGATGAACTTGCATTGTGGAGAGACATTTGGAGTTTTAGTATTCCAGTTCTCACTTGAAATAGGCAGTCAAGCTCCTGTAATTACGCTAAGAAAGAAAAAGGGGTGGGGGATGTAGAAAGCTCCTATCATGAAATACAACAGAGATTTTATGACAGACTTTTTAAAGAACTCATTTCTCTTTCTCAAAGGAGTGTTCAGGTGCAGTGTGAATTCCTACTTTGTGACTTGGTGGTATTGATATTAGCCAATAAGTAAACTTCCTTCTTTTACTTTCAAAAGAAATGGGTGTGCAGCTCTGGCAGGTAAATAATGAAAGAGCCTTTCTTGGCACATTTCCTGATTGTGGATGATTTGTTTCTATTGCAACAGACTACAGCAGATTTATGCTGTGTTTCTGATTAAACACAAAATGCGTCTGACTAGAAAGTCTGAAAAAGTGTGACTTCTAATGAAAAAGAAACTGCTGTGGTGATGCTGTGGTGATGTGACCAGAACATTAAAAAATATGTGCAACAAAACAGCAGAAACTGTATGGAATATAATATGCAGTAATTCCTGGGTGGGTGTCCGTGTATTTAAATAAAGGCTAGCTAATTAATTGTTGAACTTGAAGTGATTAACCTCCAAGCACTTGCAAATGCACAGAGCAAGAACCCTTTAGCCTCAGTCCTAATAATCTTACTCATACGACTATATGAGAAAGATTTCTCACATAATAGTTCAGTTTGTATGATCAGCCTTGCCTTCCTCATGTCTTTAGGACAGTTCTTCCAAATGAGGTTCTTCTACATGGGACACCAGTGGGCATTTGCAGGAAATGGAGTACAACTAGGGCACAATCAAATGAAGGGCAAGTACAATACATTATTGTGGGCAGAATTGTTAGGGTTCTGGAAGGAGGCAGCCAGCGTAGCGATTCAGAATTGAGGGCAAGCAGCAGCCTCAGAGCAGAGGCTCACAGAGAGGGCACAGGGCAAACAGAAACAAAGGTCCACAATAAATAGACAAGAGAGAGGGAGAGATCTCACTGTGGGGATCAGTCAAGTTGCTCTGATCAAATGCATTGTACCACATATTGGAAGCTTCCTTATGCTTGGATTGTTTGAAGAATGGGGCTGACAAGACTCTCAGGGATGATTGCTACTTGTGAGGAAAGATAATAGCAAGGAACTACCTGCAACTGCCACTGTCACATGCTTGAAGCTGAGGTGCACCTGAAAGCGTAGACATATGGCGTGAAAGAAGCTCAGCCAGGTTTGGGGGCATTCATTGTCTTCTACTCTTAGCCCAGCCTGAGATGTGTGATGCTGAAACAGAGGCCGCTGTGTGTGGGGACAAGTAAACTGTTCCACCCCCAACTTCCAGCCCTGCCAACCTTTATCCAAGTTTTTGATGCCAGTGCTGGAAAGGGAGGCAGGGCCGGGCTTGTTTGCTGTTGGCCCCTTCTGCCTATCAATTCCGAAAGGTATTTATTCACATAATATGTTCAAAGAATGCACTAGCTGGCATGCTTGCTCTGTCTACAGGAGAAAGTCTCGCCAGTGCGGTTTCCTTCCCTGGTATGAAGTGGTGAATTATTCAGCCAGCATTTAAGAACTGACATGGAAGATTACAAGAGAATTCATGACAGTTGTCAGCGTGGAGTGAAATGTGCTACTGCAGAAGAAGTGGACAGCTCAGATTGCTTGAGGCTTTGCCAAAGGGCTGTCAGCTTTGTTCCTTGACAAACAAGGGGTGTTTTTACACAGTTCCCAAGGAAAGTCTGTTTTAATTCTACTAAACTATACTAATTCTGTATTAGCAGGGTTGTATCTCAACCACACTTCTTCTAGACTGGTACTTTGAATTATTAAAGCTGTATACCACATAGTACATGATCCCTCTCAGCATCTTAGGCAAAATGTATTTCACACACATACACAGCAGAACCCTCACAGAAGATTTGCAGTTACTCCTGCTGAAGTGAGAAACAAGACCCTGGTTATCAAAACCAGAGAGGGCTTCTGAGGCTATCCTAGCTGAAGGTCAGCAAGAAGCCAAGAACTTCATTATGGGCTTCTTTGGGAGGATGAGAGGGACATAAATTTGATAGACCAGTCAATTAATCAGTCATTACCAGAGCAGCTGGAGCAAAAGGGTAGTGAAATTGCAACCCCCTCTTTACAATGAAATGCTGGACCTACATTTTTTGAGGATATGCTAAGTATATATTAACACCGGCCAACGACTTTGGGGGTGCGGCACTCATCTCGCTCTATAAGCCAAGGGAGCTAGCATTTGTCCGTAGACAGCTTCCGGGTCATGTGGCCAGCATGACTAAGCTGCTTCTGGCGAACCAGAGCAGTGCACGGAAACACCGTTTACCTTCCTGCCGGAGCGGTACCTATTTCTTTACTTGCACTTTGACGTGCTTTCAAACTGCTAGGTGGGCAGGAGCTGGGACCGAACAATGGGCGCTCGCCCTGTTGCAGGGATTCGAACCGCTGACCTTCTGATCAGCAAGTCGTAGGCTCTGTGGTTTTTAGACCATGTATGGTAGTAGTACAAATAATAAGAAATAGTATTTTTGTCTCAGTTCAGACCACTTGAAATGTGAATGGCTTCTTGGGATACAAATTCTGACAAGGAAACAGTAGCAGTTAAGAGCTAATAAAGATAATGGCTATTAGCAAGCATGATATGGAAACTATAAAGATGTAGCAATCCTGATTCCTCTTGTGTGCTCTTCGTCTCTTTGTAGTTGCTTTTTGAGGTAGCATTTGTTTGGTTTTGCTTGTGGTTATAAAATCGCATGGGATGAGTTTAGATACAGTTTCAGGGACTTTTCGAAGCAGACAGGTACAGCGAGTCCTCAAAGCAATTCTGTTGGCCTAGGCCCCCCCTGCCTCCCCAATGGCTATTTGTAATTGAAATGAGCTTAGGCCAGAAGGGTGCTTTGAAGATCAGCCTTTAACAGCTTTTTCTAGATTAGGCTTCCTGAATCAAGTAAATGGCAGAAGAAACTGTATTGCAGAAGAAGCAGGTCTGAAAATGGGCTAATGTGAGCTGAGCTGAAATGCACATTCAGGAAAAAAATACAGGCTGGAAATTGCATGCTTGATCACTCTACCAGCAAGTAAAACAAAACAACCAATTGCATGAAGAAAACAAACAGAAGGCTGAGGCTAGAACCCCTCTTCCTAACATGCTGTCTTTTCTAGGCAGGGGATTTCTGAGGTAGGATAATATTCAAACACTAGACTGCTGTTTGACATTTTTAAGTGTCCTAAGAGAGCTGTATCATGTGCATTCTGATTGTGTAGTGACTTTTTTCCTTTGAGCTTTCAATAGGTAAAACATTAATTAATGTTGTCCTGCTTGATAGACTTGGGGGGTTGTGGGGACAGCATTTTGGTGGCATGGAGCATAGGGAAGAATAAACAAAAACTCATGCCTTATAGTATGTTGGGCCTTCAGCGCAGTTACTCCTATATTTATGGAACCTATTTTCTTGAAGAGGTGATGACAGCTATCCTCTTTGAAGTTTTGTTTTCTGAGCACGCCTCTTTCCTCAAGCTTTTGATTGACAATATTGCTTTTGATACTATTGCTTTCTGTGACTATTTCCACATTGCTGTTGATATGTTTCTATTGACTTCATGTTGTATTTTTGTTGTTGTAAAACTGCCTTGAACTCAGCAAGGTAGTATATGTTGGGTGTAGTTCAGGCACTGGAACAGTATATAAAATAATTTAATAAAATAAAAACACTATATTCTGATAATATTCTAGTTAATTAATTCTTGGAATTCTGAGTGTGCACATCTGCACTGGCGGAGGAAGTGGGGGCGGGGGGAGCACACCGCCCCCGGCAGCATGATCCTGGTGGGGTTCCATCGCGGCTGCCCCCCTGCCCGCGCTGAGCGCCCTGCCCCCAGAACATGCACCACACACCTTTGGGCGACACGCCACACCCCCGGGACACGCGTGCTCTCCGCCCCCGGTGCCAGAGCATGAAGCTTCGCCACTGCACATCTGCAGAGGGTTCTCAAAATTATAACATGATTAACCTGTTCTATTCTGAACTCTTATGCATTGAGACCCTCCTCACATTGTCCTTCTTTGGATACTAAAAACAAAACAAAAAAACTTTTGCTGTTCCAAACGTGTTATCATCAAATGAACAACAGTGAATTATTATTTTTTGTACTGAACTGTACACATCTATAAGTAGAGTATATTACTTTTCATAGCACTACTTGTCTTGCTACTCTTCTGGTAAGAGTACCTTGCACATAAACATTTTGATTACCCTCCCTGTTTCCTGTGTTTAATTAACTCTGTTAAATTCCTTTTCTAATTGATATGTGGTGCTGCAAGTACAGCCATAAGTGTCTTAGGCACGAGGCCATCCTTTCTCATTAAATATTTTAAAGATTCTCTTTAGTGTTCTCTTACATATGTATAATCTCTCCCCTTCCCATTATAACAGGCTGGTGACATTTTCCAGGCTTCTGACTCTAGAACAGCTGATAGAACTTACAAAATTAATAACATTCCTGAGGTATTCCTCCTACAGATTCTTACTCATTGTTAATTGCTTCTGCAGTTGGTCTTTGAATGAGTAGTTTGTTGATTAGGCTTTCAGAGCAAATCCACACACAAAAATCATACTGCCGCCTTTTTAACTAAAACCACTTTACCACTTATCTGGTATTTATAGCAAAATACACTGGACACCTGCTATCTATGTGTTTGTGTAACTGTATGACAAGAAATAATAGGCTACAAAAACTAGCTGCATATTAGTATTGCCCTAAAGCATGCTCTTTTATTTAGCACACTAAAGATTGCTGTATGGTAAGCTTTGTTGCTTTTTTTAATCTTTCTGGTTATCTGTTGATGGGCTTGTAAAAGAAAGTTCTATCATGAGGATCTAATTCATTCTAGGACTTGTGAGAGTCCAGCTCTGGCACCATTATTACACGCCATGTCTCAACTATGGAATGCATCAGCCTAAGGTTAAATTATTTAAAAGTAGTTCTGTGCATGAGACCTTTGCCTCACAGTAGAAATTTGGACTGGCGACAGGTTGCAGTAGGGCCAGACTGTAGTAGGGCAGGGGTAGAGAAACTTTTTCAGCCCAAAGGCTGCATTTCCTTGCAGGTTATCTTACGGGGGTTGCATGGCAGTGGGGCAAAAAGCAGAAAGAGCAATGAATGTGACTCTTTCCTTTGTAGGCTACATTATAGCCACGCAAAAGCTAAATACATGTTTTACAGAGAGGGGATGATATAGCTCTCTATCTGGCAAGCAAGGCATGTCATTGCAGTTCAGGGATACATTCCAACCAAGCAAAAGCACTTGAGGGTGCAGAGTTGAGTTGGTGAGGGTGTGGCCTAGAGAAAGTCCTGGGGGCCAGATAGTAAGACCTGGGGGCTGCATATACCTATCTAGGCCTAAATTTCCCCAGTCCTGCTGTAGACCATTGGGTCCTTAGACCTGGGTCACTGGTTGATTGTTAGTCCAAGTGGTTCAGCGACATGAGTGCCATGTAGAACAGACAGTGGTTGGGTTCCAAAGCAGTCAGACAAAGATTGGAGGGACCAGATGCAGTCAAACATAGTCAAGGTCAAGCAGAGGATCAGGAGGACTCAAAGTAGCTGCTTATTTAAGGGCAGGCAGTAGTTAATATCCAAGGCAGAAACCAAGTAAAAGGGAAGCTAGGCTGAGAAACTCTTGAGTCCTGGGTTTTACGTATGGTGTGCTCTTTTATTCACATCCTAAAACATCTGGCATGTTTTGCTTGTAAGATATGACCAAGCAAATGTTCTTCATTACCTACTGGCAGATGCCCTCAATGTGGCAGCACCTTATTTGGAGCCATTAAAAAAATCTCTCCCTACAATGAACTTTTAATTAATATTTGTGTTGGCTGGCCATAAGGAAGCCAGCCTGCCGCACAATTAAGAGCAGATGACTAAATATATATAACCTCTCCATTAAAACATTTAGGTTGGAAATCTCTGGATTTCCGTATTCAGAATGTACATGATATATGGGAATAGCCTTTCCTTTCAGCATTTGTATAGCATGACCAGAAGAGAGATTGTTGTCTATGGTGTTCCTTTCATAGGTTCTTGAGGTTTTTGTAATGCTTCAAAAAGTGGTGGAATCTTGCTTGATCCGAGATAACATGAGGACAAGAGAACACACACTAAGGGAAATAGTACATCCATGGTTCAACATTAATATCTCTTTTAAAACAAAGGCAACACTATCGTATATATCCAGCCAAAACCTTT
The DNA here is from genome assembly GCF_964106645.2 of Podarcis pityusensis. Classification (NCBI taxonomy): domain Eukaryota; kingdom Metazoa; phylum Chordata; class Lepidosauria; order Squamata; family Lacertidae; genus Podarcis; species Podarcis pityusensis. The sequence continues at coordinate 66,826,896 of NC_138035.1, forward strand.
CTTAGTAGACTATAAAAGACAAATGAATGAATGAGAACACTGCACATGCCAGTTAGGCCCAAATATTTATCATTTCTATAGAGATAAAGAAATGAGATTAAAACCAAGACATGGCAGCATGACCTGCATATTACTGCTAAGAGATCGTTTGTAAATAAGGATGTTGGCAGTGGAATATTTTTCTAATGTTGTACAGATCAGTATCTAAGGTGGTTTAAGCCTCTATGAAAATACACTCAATTGCAATCAGTGCTGCTAACTTCCAAGTACATATGTGCAGTGCCGAGAAATAAATGTTTAGTTTGGCAGACAGCAATAATGAGAGATATGTGAGAGAACTTTTTATAAAGATAAAGAGCACCTTCGGCATTTATTTTGTTGCCTCCTGATTCATCAAGTACTTAAACTACTATGCGTTTTGATTTATTTTCTAACACTAATTTGTGGAAACAATGTTTCATTTGTAAATGTTTGCTGAGATCACATGCTTCATATTCTGTATTAATTTTTCATAAAACAGCTGTTACTTTGCCAACATTAACATAAAATTCAGAATTTAGGTTTGACCAAACTGGTAACCTCATAGATTCTCCTCTTGTCAGTAAATGCTTGAACACAGTTTTGGCGCAGTCTTGCAACATGCCCTTTCTCAAGAAAGAATTGTCTGGGCTAGAAAAAGCGTTGGCGCAAGAAAAAGGGTTGCCATAGTGACTGAAACCTACACTTAGTCATCCCTCAAGAAAAGTAGGCTGCAAGATGCACCTTTGTAATGGCCTTTTGAAAGTAAGGGACCCTTTAAATTGAAGAGCCCATTTCATTGTCTAAATGCAGATTTCTGTCACTTGCAAGAGAAAGGATCTCTGGAGTACGGTTTGTGTATCAATGCTTATTTTAATCGCTTTTCATCCAGAAATGTCTTAATGAGAATGAAGGTTCCTTTTCTGTGGTGCAGCAGGGCTCAGAGTTTTGGGCCCGAGCATGGATCTCAGTTTGGTTCCCTAGAGTTACAGAGAAAGAACATAGACCCTAGTACAGAGGCTTGAATAGCTATGATCAGACTTGAAAAGCACAGCTTGGGAATTCCTCCTTCACAGAGATCCTTCACCATTTATAGTAGCAGTGATGAATGTTAAAGGTTTAATGTTTGTCTTCTTTTACCCTGTAACGTGTGAGGCAGCTGCATTTCTCTTTCTAGCACATGTACACTGAAGAAACACTAGGAGATGTTGGCACAGACCCCACCTTGCTGTCGTATGATTCTCATAAATGCACATACTGGATAAAAGACATATAACTTCCTCACATGCTATTGGGTAGAAGTGAAGTGTTTGCTTTTCTAAAAAAGTGGACTTGCTCCTACTATAATGTGTAAGGCAGTTAAAAAAACAACAACCGCTGATTATGGACAGGCGCTAAAGTTTAGTGTGATCCACCAAGATGGATGTAGCCCACTGATCTCACAGTGGGGTTTTATAAACTTACTGTTTTTCCTTCTGCCTCAGATAGTAAAACAGGAATATTAACTGGCAGATTAAAAGGGGCTGGGATGGTCTCAGCTTTGGTCGGTCATAAGTTGTTGTCCTGGACTGGTCTTGTGAAGGAACAAGATTACAGTGATCTCAAGGATGCACCTAGAACCACATACAGCCATTGTGAAGCTTCATAGAATCATATAGTTGGAAGAGACCCTGAGAATAATCTGATCCAACCCTCTGCATTGCTGGAATATGCAGCTGGAATATGGGGATGAAACCATTACTTGTTCTGATATTGTCCAGGTCACAATTACAGTAGCTACATCATGAGCAGATATCTTGCAACTATATTTGCAAATAGGTTTCTTATAGGGATATAAACGGGGAGCCACGGCCTCATAGACACCTGATCAAATATAGATTGCAGAGTAACTTGTGTTGCATTTAGGCAGTTATGAAATGTGAACAATATACGTAAGCTATAAGAATGCCTATTCATGACTAAATTCTATTGAATTTTGGAATATGTTGTACTGAATACATTTATCTGTCTTTGGTCACAATTGCTCGATTATGCATAGACAATTCCTGTATGGCAACTGCTTGATTAGGCATAGTCTTCTATAAGCATTTAGACAAAACTGTTCTGTATCCAGAGGATGAATCCTGTGATCAACCTGTTCGCTTCACTGTGTGTTATGTTGTTTTTCACATGCAATGACCCATTTAGAATAATGACCTGAATTTCTCTGGGCCAGAGTCAGATGGCACTGTTTGTCTCAGTTATTTATTTTACCAGTGTGCTAGATACCATATGCCTGTGAGAATGCAACCATTCCTACTTAATCTTGCTTAAAGCCTCTTCCTTAAACGGGTATTTAAAAAACATACCCCTGCGTAACATCTTATTTGGTAAATGTCAAAATGAGTATAGATCCATCTTTGGCTGGGTTGGCATTTCAAGGGATTTATTTCTTAAAAGGAATAAAAAAATGTAGCTTACAACATTGTCTAATGGGCTTTAGACTTGGCATTATACAGAAGCTGTTGAAGAAAAGTGGTTCAACAAAAACAGTTTCCAAATATGCAGTGAAATAAGGATCTTAAAAGGCTTCATCCTGAAAGCTACAGCATTTGGTTTGGAAGCGCAGCAGCAAAATGTTAAAAAGAAAGATGTGCAGTGTTGATACTTGTTGCTGTGGGAAGGTTTATCAGTGGTCCTAGAGAGAGAGATGGAAACCTACCTAAATATAATAATCCCAACAAGCTACAGGTGCCTCTTCCATAAGCCACTTGAAATGGCTTCCTGTCATATAACTTTTCCAGCCGCCGTGCAGTGGTTTCATTCTTTGCTCTCTTTTAGACCTCTCCCTTTCCCCCTTAGCTTGTCTGGCATGTGGTAATTTGAACAAGTGTTCAGTGAATATCATTGTTCTCCTTAGTTACTCATAAACAGGCTGACTGGCAGAACTGCTAAGCTCAAAAAGACCCAAGTCTTTCACAGGACTCCCCCCGTTGCTGTGGCAACCAGAGAACTGTGCTACATTTGTAAATGTGATCTTTGACCATTCTGGATGGGTACGCAGGGATTTTCGCAGCTCTGAGAAGAAGAAAAAAACCACAAAATTCTGATATGTAGACGGTTATCTGATACAAGCCAGTTGAAACAGAGGCTGGTTCTGTGCAATAGCACACATCCCTCCTCTCCTCTGCAATGAGTGTGAGAGAGCATGAAGGATCTTTTCTCTCACTTTGCAATCTACTTGAAATTTGAGCGAGATTCCCCGTTTGTAACTGCAGCGATAATTATAAGTTGCTTTCTGGCATATTTGCCAGAGAATACTCTTTGAATCATGGATCAGACATCGATAATGTTAATTTTTCTGCCTTCCTCAAGTTCATTAGTCTGAAACATAATACATATATTCCCTTTGGTACCAGCCCAGTGATCTTCTGCACGGATATGAACTATCCAGGCCCCAGTGTAATTAACATATCAAATACCCTGAGTTTTAAATCTCTTTCTCCCTTCCTCTTTCTTTTACACACACACACACACACACACACACACACACACAAACAAACCGGGGGGGGGGGAGGGAGAGTTTGTAGACCCCTACAGAAATTTGATACCCAACCTGTAGACATTGGGGGTGAATGACAGAAAAAGAGGTGAGGGTGGGGGGCTGAGCTTGATTCCTTTTCTTTTTCCATGGGTTGATTGACCCCAAGGGTCATCTAGTCCAACCCCCTGTGATGCAGGAATTTGCCACTAGTAAATTGTACATACATAAAATGCTTGCCACACATACAATCTGGGCAATGCAGAACATTTCCTCAAAATCATTCTTGTCACAGGTATGGCACACAATAAAAGATTGGTAGCAACATTGTCCATTAATTGTCTTCTTTCATTCCTTGCCACTTACTTGCCTGCCCCTGAATATTACATCAGGTTCTGCTCATATCCTGATGCTGCTTTTATCATTTCTGTCCTTTTTCTTACCGAAGCCCACTATGCAGTGCTTCTCTTCTGCTGATCTCATGATGAAAGCATAACCTTTCCCAGCATGGTTAGAGAGATTTGTAATTCAGTAAACAATGAACAAAGTAAGTGGTTTCTTTTCTGGATTATATCCTAAGAAGGACTCCTGAGAACGGAGAGTGAATTGTTAAACGACAGTGGCGGGGGGGGGGGGGGAGATCTGCCATATGATGTAGTGTTTCGTTAATTGATTAAACATTGCTCACAGTTTCATTTGAAAGACTTTGTGTGTCTGTCATATTGTTTTGTTATGTAGCTGTCTTGTGCATTCTGAAAAAGCAACAGACCAGTGGTTCTTGAGGGGATCCTTTAGAAAAGATACCTGCCTGTCAGCTCCATCACAGATGATGGTTTTCATGCCATCTGAGTACACTTGCCTATAAAGCTCTTATTGTAGGTTGATCCAGTTGTTTTGTGGGGGTTGGCTTGGTTTTATTTAGGAGTGGATGGCTGACCCCTGCAGAGATACATATTGCCTTACACCAGCCTTTGCAAACCTGATGTCCTCCAAGTTCTGTTCTGCAATTCTGTTCAGCTCCATCCAGCTTGCAGGTTCAAACTTTAACAATAGATCTGAAAATGAGTTTCAGTGATGTCTGCTTTTGGCCAATGTAGAATAATCTTGTCAAAAACTATTTCTAATTTAGCTACATGAAGCCCTACAAAAGTTTACTAGGAAGTAAGTTTTAAATAAATTCAGTCAGACTTATTCCCAGGAAAGTGTGCATGGGATTGCAGTCTAAATTTTCTGAAAGGTTAACGGCAAGGCCCCTTGTTAAATGTCCCAGATTGAGTCCAATACAGTGATGCAAAAACCATCCCATGAGTTACAGCTTACTTTTTAGATACTTTAGATAGATCCCTGCCCTTTTGTTTTGAAGATAGCATACGTGTCATGTGTTCTGAGGAAACATACATTCCTATAATTTAACTAAACACAACCACTTTGGACTTATAATCTTAGACAAGAATAATTATGGATACACAAGCTGTCAGACAACTGTAATCAAGAGGAGACACCAAAGGCCAAACACAGGGTGTTGTTCACTTAGAATAACTGAAGGCTGGTGCTGAAGCTGGTGGGAGATTGGAACATGGTATTACTGGCAGTGGTGTAAGAGGCAGCATTTCTGCAATGCTTCATGCTCAAACATTTCATTTTACATCTTCTGTTTCCTTAACAGTAGCAGAGCCCTGTTTCCTACAGCTGGAGGGGGCAGAAGAGGAAAGAATCCAACATTGTAGAATTAAAAATATTTTTATATTGCCCTTCAATCATATTCCCAGGGCATTTTGAGATCCCACCACACACACACACACAATATTTCTATACTTTTCACCAAGGGTCCTGAAGCAGTTTCCAACAGATTAAAATGCAGGTTATAACTAGAGAAAATTTAAAATCTAACCATTTAACATAAGCCATAGGTTTTCAACCTTTCTGAGTCTACGGCTCCCTTGACCAACTACATACATTCTTTCTGTGACACCCCTGGGGGGCTCAGGAGCCCAGTTATGTCACCCCTTGCGGCAGTCTCTCACTCTTTTTCGAACACCCTCCCTTGTGGAGTGTTCTTCAGCCTCCTCTCCTTCCCTCTCCTTGGAAGTCCTCCAAGCAGCCGCTGCTGCCACCCCTGGTCTCTGAGCTCCAATTGGAGAACAGCCTTTACCAAAGGTATCATGGACTCTGAAGACGCTCGAACTCAGGATGAAAGGGAGAAATGTGCTTAGAGGAAGGCACATTTGGCAAACTGGATTTAAAGGAAGCAAAATTATGCTCAATTGATTTTTGACCCTTAAGGCAAAAAAAATAATAAAAAAAATGCTGTCTGGCAAAATGCTGTTTAAATATATTTCTCTGGGCAACAGTCATGGGCCAATTACATAGAACTGAATATTGGGAATACTGCATCTAAGTGACTGCCCATAATTAATAGTTGGTGCACCTACCGTAAAAGCAAGTCTACAAAATTTACCAACCCACCTGTTTATGTAAACGGAGAATCAATACATTTTTGGGTAAAATTCCCAGAATTTTTGCAGGAGGTGTGGATGTGGATAATTAGCATTATATTTTAAAAGGCTTTTAAAGCATTTGCCAATGTCCAATGATTGTTTCCCTTTAGGGTGCAGAGCTCAGACAGATCAATCATTTGCTCCAACCCAAAGTTGTGCTCCAATGCAAACATTTAAAGGAAGCACTGAAAATGTATCTCCTTTTTATGAATAGACCCGTCCCCATAGCTTAAATGTTTGAATCACGCGTCTGTTGGAAAATGCAGGCACCTATATTGATCCTCTGTCTCTCTGGCCATCCACATATACACACTCCCCCCCAAAAAAAGAGCAGCAGTACATAGCATAATACCCCAGTTTATTAGGTTTAGCTGACAGACATAGAACAGTGAGCTCACAAATGGTGGAGTCATGGTTAGCATGTTGGAATTTGATTGGGGAGACCAGGGCTCACATTCTTGATCAGCCACTTTGTATGACTGAAATCCTGGGTGTAAGCTCTGTTGATCTCAGTGGTGCTTACTTCTGACCTGCAAAACACACTGAGCTTTAACAAAAAAATTCAGTCAGCTGCCATGCATAATATCTTTCAAAGAGATGTGTTACCATTTAATCTGATAGCATGAAGAAGGAACTTTGTCAAAGGAGAGGGAAGAAGTATCGAGCCCACTGTTTCTCAGACTTGAGTCTCCAGCTGTTTTAGGACTACAACTCCCATCATCCCTAGCTAGCAGGACCAGTGGTCAGGGATGATGGGAATTGTAGTCCAACAACACCTTTGAGAAACAGTGATGTAGCCTCTGTTTATTTTTTCATTCTCTGACTTCCTCTTTGCTTATCAGTCACAAACAACAGTAAAACTTGAAAACTTTGTGTCACTCCCTAGCAAGAACCAAGAGGGTCCAATAATCTGGTGCTTCAGCAGACAGCATCTTGTTATTGTTCTAAAAATGTCCTGGAGCTACTCCCACACACTCCTTGGTGCACTTCATTGCACCACTGGTCAAACCCATTCATTTCCAGAAGAGTAAACTCACCTAAGAGGTAACTAAGAGGTACCTCATTTTCTCTGTCTCTTCTGCTCTGTCTAATTCAGGAGATGTTTCTTAAGTGGCAAGGCACAATAGATTGACCCAAAAATGTTTAGGGAACATTAGAACAAATCTAGATTGTTATCCTTTTCAATAACTCAATTTGGACACAGTCTCAGTTACTGTAAATTAAAACTTCAAATAAACTCCTGCAGTTAGTTTTTTTAAAATAAATATTTCAACTTTGTTCAAAGCTGATTTTTAATTATTATTAAAAATCAAATTGTGTATGATTCTGAGCACAGTTAAAAGTGTTGGTGCTGAACTTTAAATCCCTAAACGACCTCGGCCCAGTATACCTGAAGAAGCGTCTCCACCCCCATCACTCAGCCTAGACACTGAGGTCCTCTTCTGAGGGTCTTCTGGCAGTTCCCTCACGTGTGAAGTTACAGGGAACCAGGTAGAGGACCTTCTTAGCAGTGGCATCCTCCCTGTGAAACGCCCCCCCCCCTTCAGATGTCAAGGAGATAAAGAACTACACAACTTTTAGAAGCTGGATGGGTGGGGTAGTAATAATAATAATAATCATCGTGTGAACATTGCTTACGTGAATATCATGTTAACCAGTTGGTGTGTTATCACTGAAGGGAACTGATGGATTGTATCTGAAATGTGCATGGTAGAAAATCAAAACATTTTCTCTTTTTCTTGGACATAAGCCCATGTGAAGTCAGGCTTACTTACCTCCAGGTTGACACAGGGAGATTGCTCCATTGTTTTTTATGCTTAATGCAGAAATAACTAGAGTCACAGGCCATTAAGCACAGTTCTAACATTGATGGTAGTTTTCCAACCAAGTTTTTGAAGGTATTTCAGTAAATAGAATCTTTGCTGAATTGTATTATTTTCAAGCCAAGAATAAAAAGGAAAGAAAAACAAAAGCCAACATCAGTTTAAAATTAAAAACTGCATGTGATATAACAGAATGTCTTAAATTGCCAACTAATTCAGGGAGATAACTCAAATATGGGCTGAATCAGCTGACATGCCAGTACTTCCTTTAGGCAGATAGGGACTATCCCCTCTTGCAAGTAGGAAGTCATCACTTCTCTGGCCAAGCTGGCCATCACTTCCTTGCTAGTTTTTAATCAGCCATGAGGGTCAAGAGCACAAGTCGGTGCCCAAACTGAGCCATGTTGCTCTGCATATGGATGGGGTTTTTGAGAGAGTGGGATAATGCTATGTCCTGTTTCATTCATGATCTCCCTCCTTATGACAAGGTGTAATCCACAAGCAATATAAAACATCCTAATTTCATTTCCTAATTTCATTAGTGTCAGCTGAATGGAACCATTTCGGGGCAAACAGGCAAGTTTTAAGTTACTTGTAAACCTCTACATTACTGTGAACAGGCACTGCAAGAAATGTAAGATTTAACTTCTTTCCTTATTCAGTGGACACCAGATCTTTTATTCAATCCTTGGCATGCGTTACAATTCTCTAACACACAAGGTTCTAAAAATAGCCTGCCTCTCTCTCTGAATATGCAAAAATCTCTTTCAATTGAGGCTTAAGTAAAGTGACATTCCTTAAAGTTGATTGGCAACAAATCTTTCAGACTGTTGCTAACTACTTTTGTGACATGTGCACCTGTTTAACTGGAGGGGAAGATTCTGTCTGCGTTGACTTAGTGGGAGGGAAAGCTGTTGGCAGCAAATAGCAGAAGCTCCAGTATTATGCAAAGGGGCCCCCAATGCATTGCATTGAGCTTTTCTCCTCCTGACTGTATTATGTCTAGGAAATGGAGATGCTCTTTTTGAATGGGCTTGTGAGAAAGCCACTGGGTCAAATAGCCAAGTTTGGGTGCTAACGGCTATCCCACTGTTTTTTGCGGTAAAGTTGTTGTAGATGAAAACAGTTGGCTTTAAACTGCTGCTCTCTTAAACTTTAATTTATATATTTCAGTGTTGTCAATGTTTAGGCAAGTCATTGTTTTAATAAACAGTTTATTATTATTAATACAGACTTGTAAGCAGTCACTCACCTGGTTACCTGTGGTGAGTAAAAATTGTCTCCAGTTGACTGGGCAAGGAAGCAGCATCTTTTAGGACACAAATGACTATTACAGATGCAAAAGCCGAGGAGCTAGTAATTTGCAGAGCGGGGGTGGGTGGAAGGTTTTGCAGTTAGGGTGGATTTATTTAGGAGGCTATACTATTATTTATTGTATCTGTATCCTACCCATCCTCAATGGAGCTCATGGTAGCTGCCATGGGGATATTTATCCTCATAGCAAGCCTAAGAATTGGGTCCATCTTAACAAGTTTCATAGCTGAGTGCAGATTTGAACCTAGGTCTTTTTAGAATCATCAGCCTCAGCCAACATGGTCAATGGCCAGGTATGATGGGAGTCATTGTCTACCAACATCAAGAGAGCCGCAGAAACCACAGAGCTTCAGACCAGGATGCTGTCCACTATAACGCGCTAGCTGGTTCTGTGCTTAATCCCCTGCTGAAGAAAAGTCATGGCCCTCAATGTAGGATAACTGCTACTAACTATGCTAACAGGCTGGCTAAGCCCAAGATAATGTCATCAACCCATATATATGAAACCTAACTGTTTGCTAATAGAAAACACAGAGTTGTGAATGGTGGTGCATATTTAGCCCTTATGTACAATGAAATAGCCTTAATTATGTAAACTGTAATTATGCAAATTGACTTATTCAGAGGTCTGTTAATTATTCTGTAAATTCTTTCAATGATGCCCAGAAATCTTAATTACCAAACTTATTAAGTTGACTTTCCTTTGTTCTTGAGCACAGTTGAATAATCAACAAATGCAATTTGGGCAGTAAACAGTACCATACCATACTACTTTCAAAATAAACTTGCTTTCTCTCTGTTTATGTATAAAAATAGTTTTTAAAAAATACCTGGCAGTTTTTAGCAAAAGAAAACTAAATAAAGAAAAGCTTCCAAAGGAATAGCTGTATCAGTTGTTTGCAGCACAAAGAAAGAACTTCATAGCACATTTAACATACTTTTTATGGCACACGTTTTCGTGAACAAGAGTGTTTCATCAGATGCACACACACAAAAGAGGCAGACATTGAAATAACTACCCTACAAATTTTCAGTTAGATTATACTGTAGTGCTAACGTGAAAAGATAATTAACCCTTAACTGTATTCCAACCTCATTGTGCTGGCTGAGGCTGATATTTGAAAATGTTTAGAGGGCAACAGATCGGCAGAGGCTGAAGTGTCCCATTTCTACTTTCCATAGAGAAATTTGTATTCCCAGTCACTACTTGAACTGGACAGCTGGCAGTAAGAAGGAAGGGACAGGCTTTTCTCATAATGAGGGGCAATACAGCCATACCTGTGTGCACACACCTACCGTATTTACATCACAACACAATCCTATTCATGTCTTACTCAGAAGGTAAGGCTCTTTGAGTTCAGTGGGACATACTCCCTGGTGAGTGTTGTAGGATTGCATCCTATGGCTTCAGTCCTATTATCACTTACAAGGGAGTAAGCCCTTGAACTCAGCGGAACGTTTAAGAAGACATGCATAGTGCTGCACTCTTGGTCATCTTGAGTTACAGCCAAAGGAGAAGGGTTGCTTGTGAAGGCTTTAAAAAAGTAAACTCACTTAATCTTCCATCTTAACTTCTATATATCTTGCCTAATTGCTTTAGGTGAGCAGAATTTCTCCCCAGATGACTAGGGTAAGAAATCTTTACAGAAGCTCTTTTTTCTTTAAAAAAAAAAAAATGTTTTAAAATTAGAATTTATTTGCAATGCTGACTTTATACCTTGGGATGGGCTTTCAGTTCCCATCATCCCTGGCCATTGGCCATGCTGACTGGAGTTGAAGTTCAGTGGCATTTGGAAGGCCACAGCTTCCCCATCCATGGCCTAAACAAATCCAACAGGGAATTTTGGAAGAGTATTGTCAGATAAACGAGAGAAATCAATGACGGATGGAATGTGGGCAAACAAACGAGCTAAACCCAGGCAAGAAGGAACTACTGTTGGTTGGTGGAACCAATCTAGTGTTAATGTTCAGCCTCTTTTGGATGTTGCTGTGCTTTCTTTTAAGAATCAGGTTCTCAGCTTAGGACAGGGGTCTGCAACCTTTAAGACAAAAAGAGCCACTTGGACCCATTTCCGAAGAAAAAGAAACTGGGAGCCACAAAACTCGTCATTATAAAAATAACTTTTTTGTCACTTTTTTTATTTCTTTGTTTGACCCCTCAGAATTACTCCTCCTCATAGAAATAAACGTTAAATTAACAAGTTACCTTTTTGTGTGTGTGTGTTCTTCACTCCCCTTCAAAACAGTGACCAGCGTACATGCCCCTTACAATGTAGCGGGCGGGCGGGCAGGTGACGTCGGGACGGTGCGTGACTAACGCACGCACCGCCCCCATGCGACGTCACAGCCAGTACAGCGCCTGCCACAGTGGGAAGTGTTGGGGCGCACAATGCGCCTCCTGCCCTCGCTAGTATCCGCCCCGGAGCCGCGGCAAAGGTGTAAAAGAGCCACATGCGGCTCCGGAGCCGCGGGTTGCAGACCCCTGGCTTAGGAGATGTTCTTGGTTGCCCAAGTGAGTGGTAGCAGCTTGGAGTGCCTTTTTCCAGATTAGGTCCCACTTCATCCTCCGCTCTTTCAGAATTTCCATTTTTGGTCAGCTTCATACTCTTCTTGAAACTTTTCTGGGTAAAGGGTAAAATTTTGATAGTTGAAAGGACACTTCTATACAAGAGCTCCCCACCACATAAGAAGTCTTGGTCATTATCTCTGTTTGAGGGAAGCTGGTGACCTACAGTGTATAAAGTTAACAGAGGAAACTTAAGTCCCACCTTAAAATACTTAGTGGGTTTGTCAAGTAGCACGTTTCCACTCTCCAAATTTTTATTTTGTGTTAAGTAAACAGAGATAAGAGATTAGGTTGTGGCAATCAAAATGAATAGTTAACAAGTAACATACATTGATTAGCCCTTTTTGCTATTTCTTTGTCACACAAAGTACTTAGTCAAACAGCTTCGCCAGTAGCCGAAACACACTGATTTCTGTTTAACACTTTTATTTGCCTAATAGGCGCACATTTTGAATTAAGTTCTTTAATTCTTACTTAATTTATTCACTTACAGTCCGAGAAAAAAGAGTGAAGCTGGGGGTGTCCCATTAACTGAATCCTGAGTCTGGCAAACACACACAGATCCCACTAGTCCAATTATGAAACTTCGTTAAGAATAGAAAGAGGGGAGTAGGCAAATGTTCAACAGAATTTTCAAAAGCCAAAGGAGATACCACAAACCTAACATATTTTCTAACAACACAATATTTCTAACCTACGTATATGTAATCAGTGAGGATGGTCATCTTCCCATTGGTATGGGCCCCTTAGATGGAGGCAAGGGACAAATGGGTAAAGCACCCCAGCTTTTATCAACTCTCCCCTGAGAGTGGCCCCTGGCTCATTCTCACAAATAAAGAGCCATAGGCAGCCCTGTCAGGTACAAGAGCCCATGTCATGTTTCCCAGGTAGGCATCTTAACTACTTGTGCATTTAAGTAAATACTTGGTGGGAGATACCTGAGATATGTGACTACTTGGCTTATGGATTATGGTGGGGGCAGGAGGCTAGTGTCTTTTTACACACATTGAAACCCCTGAAATATCAACACCTATGCAATGATACATTTTCTAGTAGGTTCCAGAAGTTTGCTATCATAACCCAGCTTACCACTGTGAACAAACATATAATGAACATGAACAGCAATTGGTATGTTGGATGATGGGAGTTGTAGTCCCAAAACATCTGGAGGGCCGAGTTTGCCTATGCTTGCCATAAACATTGGGGCAGGTAGAGTTTGGGCTTTTTGGGTCTACTTTGGTTTTTCACTAGAACCAACTGGAGCCATGTGCAAAATAGTGACGGAGGGGCACACCCTTAGAACTAAGGAACCAAGCTCAAGAATAGCCCCATTAAGATCAATAGAAATAGGTCACTGAGTATTAGTTGTATATCACCCAGGGTGACTCAGATCACATGCTCAGCTCAGGAATTTGTTTTTTCCAGTAGTCACACAGTCCCAGCACACAAAACTCCACTGCTGGATTTTCCCCACCAGGATTACTTCATCTCAGAAACCTATTTAGAAGAGGGAAAGCCATTTTGTTGTTGGTGGTGTTTAATTTGAAAGCCCAAATCCATATTGTTGTACTGCATATCACTACTGATATCTGCCCATAGGTCCAAATCTACTTTTTGTTCACCCCTGTTATATATTGCAAAGCAGGGGTGGGGAGCCTCTGGCCTGTGGGCCAGATTAGACCCACCAGGCCATTTTGGCCAAACTGCACCCAGCTGCCCTACACCTGACATCATTTGGGGCAGATAAAAACCTGTTTCAGCTGAAAGAGGGTTTGCAGGAACTGCCATTTAGCTGGAGAATGTTGGGTTTGTCAAACTCCTTGCAAAATACTATCTCACAGAGCACTTAGAAAGGGACTCTTCAAGTGCAGGTTAAAAAGTCACCCACTATCATTGACATGTGGGCAGAAGTAAAGAGAATCATGGCAGTCTTTAATTTAGCAAAGCCAGGGATTAATTGTGGGTGGTGTACTAGGTGGAGTCAGTTGAAGCAGATTGTATATTGCCTGGTGTTCAGAAGGGATGTAGCTCTCAAAATGCAAAATTCATCTTCAGGTGGTGGGAAGTAATCTTCCTCTGCTTGTGGATTTTCTTAATGCATGTTCCTTTTTACCCTTCAAGGTTAGCTCCCAAGGTCTCATTTAATCAAACTTTTGCCAACAATCAGTTACTTCCTCATAAGATCCTAGAAGAAGATAACAGCCCCCCTCCCCCCGCTCGCTTTAGAGACATAAAAGCAATTCTTGCTGTATGCCTTAATTTGTGAATATGTTAGATCATGATATGTTCGTACAGGTTGCTGGATGAGTGAGCAGAGATGTAGGGAGAGCAGAAAGCTGTGAGATCATTGGGTCTGTTCTTCAGTTTAAAAACACACTCCATATACCTGGTATTGCCTATGAAAAGCCAAACCAAGCTCCTAAATCTTTCACTGATTGTAAAATTCTTGACACATACTTGAGTAAAAGGGTGTGTGTGTGTTTTAAAGCAACTGCTTATGAGAGGTAATTGAAAGTGCTGTTGAGGCACAGCCTGCCGTAGGCTTCCTTTATGGGCAGAATTCAATACCTTCCCAGCTCCCCCTCCTCCATGAAAATAACTTTTGAAATGTCAATTTAGTGATTGCATGTGTGTACAGGTGAGCTTTTAAATATTTAAATAAAATTCAGAAGCTTTTACTTCCAACACTCTTTGTATTTGTGGAACTTGATTTGCTTGACTTCAGGTTTTTTTAAAGATGTGCTCCATTTACTTTTCAAACATTTTACTGGATTAGTCAGTCATTAGGATTTTAACTACTGTATAACCACCCAAACCAGTTTAACAAAAATACACAATTATGTCTCAGTATGGTAACAGAATCCATTCTGTATAGCAGCAGTCATGGCTACTGTACTTGCTTTGTGAAATAAACGGTCAAAGTATAATTTGTCATGTGGACTTGGAAACTAGTTGTAGGAGTTTCCTTACTTCTGAGTAGGGTGTCTAGGACATTGTGCGAGATATGACCTCTTCTAGCAATCATTGATTGGCATGCACAGAATGTGGAGAATCAAAGCTTTCATTCTAAACTGCAAGTTTCTAGCCTTCAGGGTTGCTCATGAAAATCCTTGAAACATAAATTTTCTGCCTAAGGCATAAAAAACTGAGAGGTGACTAGGTAGATATAGTTATTCAACAATAACTGTTACTATTCCTATTTCAGATTAGGGGTGTGAAATCTTCCATCAACTCAGCTCTCAATTCCCATCTCTTTGTGCTATATGCTATTGGTCTCTCCAGTTTACCAAGTTTCTGATCTCCATAATATTTGGAGTTAGAAAGATCAGGTGTGACTGGGTGTGTAATTGTTTGTAACTGAAGTACAGTGGAACCTCGGAAGCTGAACACCTTTAAACTCGAACGTTTTGGCTCCCGAGTGATCGAAAACCGGAAGTGATTGTTCCGGTTTTCAAACGTTCTTTGGAACCCAAATGTCTGGCACAACTTCCGCGGCTTCCGATTGGCTGCAGGAGCTTCCTGCAGCCAATCGGAAGCCTCACCTTGGTTTCCGGAGGTTTTGGAAGTCAAAAGGACTACCGGAACGGATTCCGTTTGGCTTCCAAGGTACCACTGTATGGATCCTGTGTGAATTGTTACATTTGCAGAAAGTTTGTAAGAGCAGCACTTGGAGCTTTTTATGTGATTATTGTGTGACCTCCCTTTCTGCTGAAGACATGGTAACACACACAAACATGGGCTTAGAAGAAACTTGTACTGTGGATGAAGAACAAAAATTTAACACCTATTTTTACTGTGGAATACCTCTTGGTTACACATACTGTATACCCTTACAGTCTGGGCCTTTTTTCCAGTCGGCTAATTCCAGTGGGATCAATGAGATGCTGACCTTGAGAGGTGTTCCAGTGAAACCATTTCCTGGATCATTGAGTTCCTTTTGCTAGATGAATGCCTATGTCAATAAATAGAGTGGTGCCAGTAAACAGTGTCCAAAAGTTTGTTAAAGCACCAATCCTGTTGTTTCTCTTATGTTTTCTGAGAAAATTAGAAGTGTATGATTTACCATAGAGATTAGAAATAACATGGGTGAGGACGAGTAAAGGCAGACAGTGTACGGGAGGCCTCATCAATATAAAGACAGGACACACACACACACACACACACGTTTCTTTGAGCTTGAATGGGCTGTAATTGGAGTTTCTGTCATGTCTGCATAAGAAAATGGTATTTATAATAATTCCCTGGCTATGACAGCAGCCAGTATGACAGGCACTGAATGCAACTAGACCTATTGCTTGCTCAATGGTAAGGTAAAGGGACCCCTGACCACTAGGTCCAGTCGTGGCCAACTCTGGGCTTGCAGCGCTAATCTCACTTTATTGGCCGTGCTCAATGGTAGCCTAGCTAAAACCCTGTTCTCACTAGAAGGGTGAAAGGGAGGAAGCCAGTGTCAAGAATGCACTGTACTAGGAGCAAATACAAGATTGAAGTAAAGTGGGAGAGAGTCAGTAATTATTAGCAATATCTTTTTTCATGCCGAGGTAAGTGACCATTGAGTTACTATCTCTGACAGGTGAAGTTCATTGAATCCTATATCTATAAGTGACCAAAGACCACTTGCAGTCATTCATAGATTAGATCAGTCTACTACAGTGCTAGCTTGGGTTTATGGGAGTTATAGTCTAAAACATCTGAAGAGTACCAGATGGATGAGACCTGGTCTACAGGATCCAAACCAATATGTGCCTAAGCAAAGGACAGATATAAGGATGCTTGTGGACCGAGGGGGTCCCAGTAATCTAAGCAACAAAATTCCATGAATGGAAAGCAGTGATTTTTGCATAACCCAAGATAGAGAGTAGCTTCGAGCTAGGGTGAAAGAGAGTCTTCAGCATCCTATTTAGCTTTGAAAGCTGTAATTTGAACTTCAAATGAGACCTTGTGACTGTACTAAGTTGGAAACAAAGTGTTTATCAAAGAGCATTGGGAATAGAATGCCTTGGATAACATTGTGGAATTTTGTTCATTCTAGCTAAATAAGATCTTGATTTGGTTAACAAGTGATTCTAAATTTAGAAATTGATGGATTTTCTAGGTAAATAGTATATATATATACAGGATAGTATATATAGGTAAATAGTATATATATATATATATATATATATATATATATATATACACACAGGATAGTACGCACCCCGGAAATGATCTCTTTCAGCTTCTGCCTTCTGAAAGAAGGTATAGGGTTATAAAGGCCAGGACTAGCCGCCTGAGAAACAGTTTCTACGCAAATGCAATTCTGGTTCTAAACGCAGGATAAGGGCTCTCTGTAGTATAGTGTATTTTAACATGGGGTTTTAGAGTTTTTAGGGGGTTTTGAATGTCTTATGTAGTTTTGTAGTAGTTTTATGTAGTTTTTATGTAGTTTTATGTAGTTTTGTGGTAGTTTTATGTAGTTTTTCAATTTCATTGTTCTGCAAGGGACAATGACAATAAAGATAAAGATATCGTAATCGTATATTTGGCGGGTTGTCAAAAGAAGCATCACTTCTTGATTATAATTAAAATTATAATTTCTTTCCTTCATTATGTCTCCTAGCATAAAATATCAGGAAATCTTCTGCACATTTGTCACCAAAAGGATCTTAGGAAAGGTCACATGATCTATCCCCACTTATTTTCTAAGGTCTGTAAGGAACCTAAGATTTCCCCTGGAAATCAATAGTCTCTGTGTTGACAACAATGAGTGATATGTCCCTTGTACAGGGTAATATATCATGCTTATTGTCATTCTTTGACTTGTCTCCTCAAAAGAAACAGTGCACAATCCTGCTGTCTATTTTGTACATTGTTGGAATCTCAGGAAAAGTTTTTGCAGTCAGATTGCTTGATTGATCATTATTTCAGTGGCTTCTGTAAAGTATGTATTGCCAGTTTAACTTTTACAATTGTGTATATATAGACACATGCACAATTTAGACAATATCTTATTGTGAATACTGTTATGTGAAGGACCATAAAACAAATTTTTGCAAAGGGCATCCTTGGACTGGCATCTTTGAAGAAGACTGGGTTGAAGCACACAACATTTGGCAGATAAATTAGGCAAAGTTTAGCCACTGTGTGGTTCAGTTCCACTAGAGCAAGCGCATACAATTTTTAGTAGTCTCTGGTTAACTTTTACCTGACAGTTTTTAAGAGCAGAAATAATGGTATTAGGAAAGTGCATTCCTGTTATTTATTTGCAGTTTCAGTTGCTTTCTTGTTATTTAGTGTTCGCTGGGTTCTTTTATTGCTGTTTTGATTTTTGGATGGTTCTGCTTTTATCTTCTATCTCTTCTTCTGGTTTTATTTCTGTAGCTTTTATTGTAGATTTATTGTTATATTTTGAATGGATGTTCTAAGTAATTTTGGCAGTTGTCTTGGGCAATTTCATCCTGGAAGATAAGAGAGAAGTTTTAAAAATAAATGTTGTCAAGGAAACTGCTATTTTCTAACACTGTTTGAGCACATGGTGGAGAATGGAGGTTGGCGTTCATGAAGTTGTGGATGCATCCTTGCAGAATACAATAGTACCTCTAGTTACAAACTTAATTCGTTCTGTATTTCAAAATATATTTCAGAGATGTGATAAAATGCCAAATATTAAAAAACAGGTGACATTAAGCAAAATAAAATGGAGCAACTATAACAACAATTTATTATTACAGTCAAAGAGCAGTTCAAAAATGGAGCAACTACTTGATTGGATGCGCTCTGCTAGTTTAAAGCTGGGTTCTGGCACACACAAACAGGCAGACTTTGTGATCATTGTTCAACTATTACGGAATCAAGGAGAAAGTATCAGTCCACATTGCTGAGGGCTGGTTTGCATGTCTTCCAGTCTGAGACTTTTCACCAAGCTCTCAGTCTACCAGCAGGTGCAATGGGGTGTGTGTGTGAGAGAGAGAGCCAATGAATGCCACTGATCAGCTGTGCATGGCTTGGCAGTGGAGCCTCTTAAAAGGAAAAAAAAAACTTTAGCAAAGGCAAGTGGGCTGCTGAGCTAAGCTGCTGCTATCTGGCTTTTCTTCCCATAGCACACATCTGTTGTTGTGCCCTGTTTTGAAAAGCTAGCAGCTAAACACAGAGAGATTAGTGTGAGATAGAGCTTTTCAGAAACAGACATTTTAATTAAAGGTACTGTATGGGGTTTGCTTGAGCACCTCTGATTACTCATGCAAAGGCTTTAAGAAGAGAAATTAGAGTAATGGAGTATTAAGAAGTGATCTTTCCACTCTTTAATATCTCATACATCCAGGCTTGTAAACATTAATGGGTTGCATTCTGATCTTTGCTCTATACTGTACATGTATATGTATATGCCCATTGAATACAAGAGCTTACTTGGAATTTTCACTTAAGATCTGATCTATTTTTTTACCATCTGGAGTAAGAGAATGTACAGTGTTGGGAAAATGTGTGATTAAATTTCTGAAATGCAATTCAGTATTCCATATTTTCTTAATTAAAATCTTCTTGATTTTAATAACTTGTGGCATGAGTGTGCTCATTGTCTTAATGTTTCAGAGTTTGTTTGATTGTTTGGTTTTTGCTGCTTATCTGTGGTGTGTTTGTAGTGAACTTAGTCCTCTCCAGACTGCAACTGTTCTCAAGTAGGGAACAATTAGTTTCGTCAATCATGATGGACATCCATGGCTAGATCTTTGCTTTTGTCTCTTCCTTTTCAGTTTGCTTTTCTAGGTAACAGGGTTAGATTTGTAGCATATACCATGGCTAGGGAGAAAAGTGCACTAGGCCTGGTTTCAACACTATTTATATACATATCTACTGAAACTGCTCGCATGATCTATCTCTAGAGGTTTCCAAAATTTTAAATTGTGACGATCAAAAGACTGATAAAAAATTGAATAACCAATTAAGGCAGTAAAGCTAAGCGTTCAAAAGACCTCGCTTTCTCTCTACCCGCTTAATAATGGATCTAGGGCTTAGATTATGGCCTCCTGAATGAGAACAGCAACTTTTATTCTGATATCTCAGTCTTTGGGTGACATATTGCATTGCAGAATTTTGTGTATTTGGTGTTGCCCTTGGAAATGGGTGCAGAGCTGTAGTTTGTGCTTGAAATGTGCACACCAACTTTTGGCGCCTTGTACGCTTCCTTCCAGCAACTTCTGCATCCAAGCTGGTGCCAAACATATTGCTCTTCTTTCCTCTGGACCACACCAGTGAGGCTGAGAGGGGGGTCTTGTCATCTGGGCAGCCCAGGACCTCTATACATATTGCCCAGGCTTGTGCCCTGGTGAGGTCATTTCGGTGTTGCTAACGCAGCGGTTTGACTTCACCCCAGAGACACACCCCATTCTGTCTCGAGAAAAACAAATGCCAACCATGGGAGTAGCCAGAATTTTTGTTGGGGGGGGGCAGGCTTTTGTTAGGGGGGGCAGAACCTCAGATTTGTATTGATTTATATTGATTTTGATCGACTGGGATGGCAGCTGCCCCCCTCCCCCGGGCTACATCCATTATGCCAACAATAACAACAAAACAACTTTCTTTCTGATGCAGTGTTCAAGGAAAATACTGTTTTGTACATCTTTCTTTCCGCCCTGGACACTTCAAGAATGTGGAAGAGGTTGAGCTGGGCTTTGCACTGTAAACACAGCACATCGTTCTGAATTTGCACAGCGAGTGTGATGTCAGTGTCTCAGCCTTCAAGGGAGATACTGTTTTGCGTTATGTACTGCACTTTCCTCAGGTGTGAAGATGGCAAGGGTTTTCAAACTTGAAATTCAGAATTGCCTCCTGAGCTTGTGTACCAAATTTCAGCCTGGTATCTCAGTGTTCAGTGAATGCCTGTGGTGGCTGATGTCTACAAAGACTGGTTGAGCAGAAGGCAGGGAGACCAACGGTAAATGAAAGCCAGAGTTAATGGCAAGCAGAGCTGACAAGTAGAACAACCCCTGAACAGGTTGTAAGTAAGAAATCAGGCAGGTGGGTGCTGGCTATGGGCAGAGGCTGAGGTGAATTTGTACAGATTAAACTTGCAACTAGAGAGAAACAAAAGACTCCAGCAGATGCTTCTAGGAAACTGGAAAGCAGAGGAGCCATTTTTGTAACTGTAAGAAGTGGATAGCTTTTCAGAAATGCACGTTGTTCTTGCTTGTTCTGTGAGAGCCCCATGCATTAAAGGGATTTAGATTTCAAAGCGAAATTAAAAAGACTCAGAGGTACAGAATAGGCAGTCATTCTGTACAATGAAGGCAAAGTTGGAGCCTTCTGATCAGATCACTCATCAGAACATGTGGGGTTGTGGTACTGAGGGGATATCATCCTGCTTTATGTGTTTGGAGCTTTTCTTTTAAAATACTCCCTTAAACATTTTTAGGGAGGAAATGAAAATAAGAGTTTTGTTTTCTTCTTGCAAACTTCAGTGGTGGAAATAATTCATTTTTGCACAAATAGACCTATTCATGGTCTTCCTTCCTCTATTCAACATTCAAGTCAAGGTGAACTAATCTGCACTTTAATATCCTCCACTGCCTGTGTGCTAAGTAGCCATACTTAACTTTTGTTTGGAGTAAAATGAGCAAGCAGCAAGTAGCTGAGGGAAATATGGTTTGTGATTATAGATACACTGCTGCAGGCTTTAAAGGTGTAGCATTCTGAGGATTTTTCTGCAGGAAGTGGATGTGCATCAGGTGCTCATCCAGTCGTCATCTACATTCCTTGGCCATCAACTCATGACTCTTCCCTGACTTTCTGCGCTGTATATGGTGTGTGTGTGTGTGTGTGTGTGTGTGTGTGCGGCCATGGGACTTCACAGCAGAATTATTTCAGTCTCAGTGATGAGGACCATGGTTCACTTAGGATTTTCCTGTGAGAAGTATTGTCTTCCCTTATAGTGACAGTTTCTCCTTCTTTGAGTACTAAAAGCTGATTGTGAAACTTGGTGCAGGGTAAAATCAGTTTATCACATCTGAACACCTCACTTGCTCTGTGTCTATTTAATTTGCCTGACTTATTCTTTGCTCCTGCGTCTGTAATGTTAGAAGAATAATTTCAAATTGTTAGCATTCTGTTTCCACTCCCTTCGCACAAACACCCTCAAACCCACTTAAAACCCTCTTCCAAATAAGATGGTTCATTCAGACATCATTATTATGTGACCATTAACTCTCTGTTCTTATTTGTTTGGAATAATTCAAGGTAATTTATTGTCAAGTCCATTATGAATATTACAGCTGTTTCAGCCTCACCCTGTTAAAAGAAAATGTCATAACTGTAACTGACAAGCTACACAGGAATAAACACTGTAAATTGAAAGATAGCTTTGCGAAGCAAAACGTAAGAAGGAGTTGCCTAGTTCTTTACATGCAGTTAGCACCCTCTAACATTCTGCTACGTGATGCTGAACTACAACTCCCCCCCCCCACTCCCACCCCCTGAGCATTGGTCATGTTTGCTGGGGCTGATGGGAGTTGTAGCTTAGCACCTGGAAGGCCAAATGTTCCCCACACATGCTCTACTCCAGGCATAGGCAAACCTGGCCCTCCAGATGTTTTGGGACTACAATTCCCATCATCCCTAGCCATTTGTCCTGTTAGCTAGGGATCATGGGAGTTGTAGACCCAAAACATCTGGAGGGCTGAGTTTGCCTATGCCTGCTATACTCCCTCAATCCCTAACAGAAATAAATCATGCATAGTGCCTCCAGACAGAGAGCTGAAATCTCATCTATCCAGGGAGGGGTCTGAAGGCACATGATGCAGCAATCTTGCTGAAGCTGTGTAGGTCAGTGGCTCAATGAGAGACTCCCTAAGAGACTTGCATACACCGCCTTGAGCTCCTGAGTGGAAAGGTGAGATATTAATGTGATAAGTTGATTCACACATGCATTGTTCCATCAAGCACACACTTGTGTGAGAGAATGAGCCATGGAAAGAGCTTTCACACTGGGCAACATCAGCTACAATACTTTTCATTGGAAATTGTTCCCACATTCCATAACCAATTGCTAAGTGAGTAGCTGGATGAGGTGATGATGATGATAATTTTATTATTTATACCCCACCCACTCTGGGCAGCTTACAGCATGTAAAAAATTGTAAAACATTAGACTTTAAAAATTTCCCGATACACCGCTGCCTACAGATGAGAGGCATAGTGATCTGGGGTTTGCAAACCAGTCTTACAATATGACACAGGGTATTTGCTTGATGTTACTAGTTATGAATGCACCTTTGAGAAAGGGAAAGGTATTCAGAGCTTATCAGGAAGAAACTCCTGCTTGCCGTCATGAGTGATGATTTCATGCCCCCCTTTTCCTGACACCATGTGCTCAGTAGGCAGGTCTGGAGCAGAAGACCTCAGGCATCTCTGAAGTAATTGCAGATCAAAGGTCAGCGGATGAAACAGAGGCAAGGGCTCTGACAATGAGAAGAGGTTTTAAAACCTGCACCTTGTTTAACACTCCAATGAGAAAACCCATTTGACTGAGTGAAGCGGCTGCTTTGTGGCAGGTCAGCAGGAGGGAAAGGCTGTAAACCAAGACTTACAGTGGTTAAAGGCCGTAATGCTAAGAGACTGTTGTCATGCCACAGCAGCTGCAATAGCACATAAGCAAAGAGAGGCCTGGAATGCAGCTGCTTGCAAGCTACTTGTATTTGAGCATAAGAAAAGGAATTGGGCGGGAGTGTGAGTGAAAACTGTTGAGATATGGTCCTATTGATAGGATGCTTCTGTCCTTATCAGCACATACTTTAGGGGTAGCTGGGGTTGCAAAGAATGCAGTTCTGCATTGATAAAACAGAGTTGTTGCGACCCCAGGGTCATTTGTACTAGAATGGTAGCCATTATGCAGCCTTTTGTTATGTTGCGTGAATTAGTTTGTAACAAGAGAAAGTGAGCAAAGGGTTTGATAAATGTGAGGATTTCATTTTACCACATTACATTTGTTAATATATGTTATTGGTACAAACTGTATTCATTTTTGTGTGTGTATTTGGTTTGAGTGTGCAGGGGAGAGAAGGTGAGCACAAATTCAGTTGCACATGAATTAGCAACAAATGTTTGCTCTTACTAGAGTATAGACCTATGCATCCCATACATTTAGGCTACGGTAATCATGTGAATCATGCTGACTCCAAAATCAGTTGACTCCAAAATCAGTTGTTACGTGGTGGAAGTGATTTTTGTGTTTTGTGTAGGGATGCCCTGTTAAAGATTACACATAAATGCTATATTTTTGCACAAAATTAATGACATGTGATACTTTCTGAGTGTTAATGTATATGTTTTATATTGAGGGGGGAGATTCTTCCTGCTCATAAGCAGGACATTGCCTTCAAGAGTTGGCTTTTTACGTAGGTACTTTGCTCTCCTTGCACTGTCTGAGCTAAAACTATTTACAGTGGTACCTCTGGTTACGAACTTAATCTGTTCCGGAGCTCCGTTTGTAACCCGAAACTGTTCTTAACACGAGGCGCGCTTTCACGCGACTTCCGCTCACATCCCTGCGCAAAGTTCGCAACCAGGAGCTTCTACTTCCAGGTTACCAGAGCTTGTAACCCAAAGCGTTCGTGAGGAGGATGGTACATAACCCGAGGCACCACTGTATATGGAAAATGACTGCTTAAAGCAGAAGTTCTCAAATGGTTTGAAAAATGTGTCAAATCCTGAAATTCATGAGAAACTAATCCTCAATGAGAAGATAAGGGCAAGAGATAAAGCCTTCCAGAAAGATAGTTTACAACTTCTACCAATCAGTCTTCTGCACAGGGGACTGTGGTGTGGATTCTGCAGGAAACTGATTGGTTTGCACAAACCAGAGAGTGTCTTAATTGGGCTGTACGTAAACCACAGTTTGCTTCTTAAATAAAATTGGAAGAAGTTTTCTAATTGGCAAACATTGCATTGTGCAAGTCAGTCTTCCCAATGTGAATGTAGCCGGAAACTAGTCTGTGAAAACCAGAAAGTAAAAGAGAAAATTACAGCATCCACATGAGATAGAGCGTGGAAGGAGTACATGAGCTCAAGGCACAGTATCTAGAAAGGCTTGGGGTATGTGTGATTTGTTCCTATGGGTTCTCTAAATTACCAGATCTGCGCAAACAAGACTTTAGAGCAGGGATAGACCCTGTGGCCCTCTAGACGTTGTTGGACTCAGACTTCTGTAATCCCCAGTCAATAAGACCAGTGTTCAGGGCTGTTGGTAGTTGCAGTCCCAGTGACATCTGGAGAACCACATGTTCCTCATCGAAACACTTTCAAAATGCGGTATATGTTTGATAAATTGGAAGTTAATTCAAGCAGGTCTTTTTAAAATGTTGCAAATTCCCTAGGGAACAGACTCAATTCCCTAGGTACCAGACTCAATCCTGAATCTCCTGGCTGACTGGATTGTCCATAGATCACAATCTCCCTATTTGTCTGCAGATTCTCCTATTTGAGTGAAATAGGGAAATGCATTTTTTTTTTTAAAAAAAGTTATTTCCAATTCTAGGGACAGTGGTTCTGCATTTAGCTGGCATTTCCTGCCTGTGGCAAAGGAATTGGCTTTTGCCCTTTACAGCAAAGGAAATGCAGTTCCTTTTCCAGTTTTCCTTTCCTTACTGAGGTCATATTCTTAATTTAGTCACACTATTCAGACATCCACAAAGGTGATATCTTGTAAGTGGGAGCTTTAAGAAACCCAAAACATTTGCCTCCCTTATATGAAGCATTTCCAGATCTCCAGCCATAATCACCAAAGATAAATATGACTCATCTTTTAAAAAGATATCAGTGAAAGATTCATGGTGAGTGCTTGTGTGTTAAAATAAAACAGTCTCCCTGCAAATTACATAAACGGAACAGAACGTTGGAATGACTTTTTCAACTTTTCTTTAATAATATTTCCTCAGTTGTTTATATTATTTTCATCCAAGGATTCAGAAAGATTTTGTTGAATTGAATCCAGACTTAGAGACTGCAATCCTAACTATGTCTACTCAGAAGTAAATCCTAGTGAATTCAATTTGGCTTAGTCCTGGGAAAATGGGAATAAGATTGCTGTCATTGTCATACTTGGAGTATGACAGTAAATGTGCCTCCCGAGGTGGAAGACTATCTATATTTCACTTCCAAAGTTGTATGAGTTTTTATCTGGTCAGCTGCCTTTGTTGTACAAAGTGACTGACTGGGATTTTGTACAGGCGACTCTCATTTCACGTTGGGGTTACATTCCCAAGATTGTGTCTAAAGCCAAAATTGTGTATAATCAAAACCTATTGGGTTCAATAGTGGGTGGGATTGCCAAAGTCTTTTCCTGGACACTCATCCCCTTTCTGTCCCCTTTTTAGTTTTTTTTGTCAGGCACATAAAGCTGAATGTGCATGTTAAATGCACATAAGTATGCAAGTCTACTCAGAAGCATGTTGTATGGAATTCAGTGGAACTTACTTGCAGGTGTTTAATATGACTGCAGCGTTAAACATTAAAAATTTCAGCCTTTCACTTCTCCTTAGTTGAGATTCAATGTACAGTTATAGTTAATATCCCCCAGTTTAAACAAGTTGCTTAAACCTTAATGCACAGTCTTTAATCATCAGCATTTGTGTCAGTGTTCAGTTTTTTGTGGTGCAGTCATAACATCACAGCAGAGCCTTTATAACATCATGCCTCATGCTGGGGCAGAGGTTGATGACCCCCTTCTCAGCAAGTTTGTTGCTGCAACAAGTGTTGGAGTTGGGTTGTATTATTAGCTCATTGCATTTTCATTCTAGCGGAGGCCCTCAGAATAAGGCGTATTGTTCTTTCATAAGCGCTAGGCACAAGTCCCTCCTATTTTTTAAGTGAACAATTTCTAACAAACTGATTTTATCCCATGCTGTGGCCTATAGCAATTAGTCAGAGGCCAGTCGTCTGACAAAAACATGGTTGTGCTTATTGCGCTAACAATTTTAAATAAAAGTCTTTTATTTATGTTTAAATATGGTTTCTTTTCAATACTCCACTATCCTTGTGTTGTAGGATTGAACAAAGTTATTTTAAACTGCTTTATAGTTTGTATTTCAGCATCACCATAGCTGCTTGCATTCATGTCCAATTTCCTTTTGTGCTCACTTTTTGGAGGACAAAGCTGTATGGTGTCTTGACGCTGTGCCTTTTATGGTGATTTATTAACTGTGTCAGAATAGATGCTGGGAATTCTGGGGAAGCCGTCTTGTATATTGTGACAGTTGATATTGATTATGACAGTTCCTGGACTCCAGTGGTTTCTCACACAGTAATGATATTTTGTCTTCTTGTTATACATACCATGTGATATACATCATTGTGCTTTTCTTAAGGGGGAAAAAAGCTCTTTGTTCAGTACCTTTTCTTCACTGTAGTTATGAGAGAGGAACTATAATAATACATTGTGCTGCCAGGAGGCAAAACACGCAAACCCCCTGTTGCATAGGAACCGGGAACCAGAAACCAACTTGAGGCTTATATCTAGATGGCAGTTATTGCAAAGTAAGCCTGAATGATTAGTTAGTGTTGTTTGTGTTCCTTTACTGTAATAAGTTGCATCCTATATTTCTATTGTGCTGAAATCCACACTCTGCCCATGCACTGAATCTACATTTATTGTTAAAAGCAACAAGAGTTTTGATGTTTTCTTAAATGATATCTGAACTGTACCTTTTAAGTGCAGTTCACATGCCATGGAATTCAGCAAGAAAATCCATAGTTTTTTCCTAGTGGTTCTGGGTTACCTATATTATTAGCAGTCATTTTCCTGTTTCAGAGTTTTAAAGATGGTGCATTGGTTCCCTTGCTTGAAAGGCAAGTCAGAGATAGCCGGGGTTATTATTTACTCCTTATTTCTTTGTGGTTCAAGCACATCCCTAACTCCTTATTACTGAAATCAATGGGACTTAGAAATGGTTACATTTATAGGCATCATCTGTTGATCTATTCTCATGTCCGAATTCTGCTTTTGGAATTTTTGGCAACTGCCTTGGGGGGGGGGGGATATTTAGTCTAACCAAGGTTTCTCACAGTTAAAGCCAGCCCCATTTGCAGAATTAATTACAGCGGTGCAATTTTTACTTTGGTTGAAGCATACTATGGGTTAAATAGCTAATTAACCCAAATATGTTATGTTATGAGTACAGTTTCGTTGACCAATATAGGAGGAGAATATGCTGGGGTGCAGGGGTAGGAAGTTGCTTCCACTAATGAGCTCTTCAGGAGAAGAGACTTGGCTTTTCTCCTTTCCCCCTTAAGACTTATCCAAATGCTCACCAATCTCTTCACATCAAGATAAAGACAATGCTAATTGCAATGAGACATCTACCTTTTAAATAAAGTTGGGGTTGTGGGTGTTCAGACTATGAGTGAAAGCATGCAGGCAACTTGATGAATGGGACCAAGTCTTTGATGCCCCTGCTCATTGCAATATACCGCTGCTACTGAATACTTTTAAGTATTCCAGCTATGCATCTGCTTGATAATCAGGTTTCAGAATGATTGATGCTAAAAGATGCAAAAGACACTACTGGTTAACCTGACAAGCCTGTTTTAGGAACTTCTGTGTAGGCTGATCACTAGTGACTGAAAATGTTTAATGCTGGTGTGGTTAATGTATTTATTCAGATCCATAGTCCTTCCTAACTTAAATGGTTCAGCATAAAAAGTTTTTTAAAATTTTGCAACAAAACTGACATAGATAAACTGCATCATAGCATTAAAGGCAAGTAGATGGATTGTTTTACTCAGGTTTGTAGGTAATTTTAATATAGTTACTATATTTTTATATGAACAATACACAGTTAACAGATTAGAGTTGATCACTCAGGCTGCAGTCCTCATTGCGTTGAACTCTGTGAGTACTTCTGAGATACGCACTAGAAACACATGAGATTGTTTTTTCTGTTGATTAATCTGTGAAACTTTCACTACCATTTTCAGTAATGGCCTTCACCTACTGCTTCTCTAATTCAAAATTGTAAAGGTATTAGATAAGTGAGCAAAGAGTTTATTATGATGAGGAGCACATTTATTTTATTTATTAATGGGGATAACTTATTTCCTACCAATCCCCTATAAAACAGCACTCAAGGTGGTTAAGAACATTCACAGAAAATGCAATAATATAAATAATAGACTATTAAAGTAATACTTAGCAGCAAGTCAATTAAAAACATTGGGACTTAAGATGAAACAAGTCATCCTTAGGTTTTTGCTGCAGATAGATTAGAGATAACAGATGGAGAACAAACCAAAATAATTTTCTATGGGCATTAGAGATGAAATTCCTCTTTACTTGATGTATTTCAGTTTTCTGCTTTATTTAACTATCTTGGCCGTATAGCTTGCACAAGTAAATCTCAGAAAATTAACTGCAGTCATGTAGGGTAGAAAAATTTTCGACCACCATATTTTTTCATGGGTTTTTCCCAGTTTCTTTTCTTTAAACCCTTTAAAATATGATTTTATTCTATAGAAAATGTTTATTTTCAAAAATGCATTGTTGCATAAAATTATTGAATGGATACAATGCTAGATTTGCAATTTCAAAGTTGTAATAAACTTAAGAAGCATATGTTTATATACACAAGCACGCATACACAAATATTTAGTTTATTTATTTGTACATAGGATGTGGTAACTGCGTATGCTTTATCAGATCCCATTACATTTGGAGCCCTGGAAAAGTTCCTGGTTCATAATTTTCTAGCAAGGTGAAAGGGAATAAGATTGACCTCCAAAATCAAAAGGTTTAACGTTATTGTTTTATTTATTTCCTGGATTTTGAGACTATCTACATTTGTACTTTAGATTCGGATATATGAGGATTGTGGTGGAACTGGTGAATTTTTCTTGGTTGGTAGAATGAGAGTTAGATTGTATTTTTGCTTATGGAGCTCCTGGAATCCCTCCTGACAAAGTCTACTTTTAGTTTTAGCTCCTTGAATTTGAGCCTCCTGCTTGAGTGGATAATGTGGGTGTTGTGTAGAAAGCGAGAACTCCATAGTGTGTATTGTAAGCTGCCAGCTACTGATCTGAAATGCATAAAGTTCCATTCTAAATAACTTCATTGATCCTACTCATTTCCGTGCTGTCAGGGCTCATTTTGACCTCACAGTTATCAGTGGGCCAGGTCCTCCTGGCTGCTGCCATTTGTGGAGTCTTTACAGCACTGAACTACCACTGGCCATTTGAGATGTTGGCTGGCATACTCTTTACTGCTCTTGTGCATGATATGAATCAGCACCCCATATTTGATGGTGCCTGCATGTGTAAGCACTTGGGAATGTTTCTGGAAACACCTCTGATTCTTCTCTCTTTCCTCCATAGATGGCATTCACAGTGTTACAGCGCTTTGCACCTTACGGGTGACGATCATTACTGATGACATGCTGACCAACAGTATCACAGTACGACTGGAAAACATGTCCCAAGAGAAGTTTCTCTCACCACTGCTTGCTCTCTTTGTGGAAGGTGTGGCTACTGTGCTGTCGACAACCAAAGAGGGCATTTTTGTTTTCAATATTCAAAACGACACAGATGTCAGCTCCAATATTCTGAATGTGACCTTTTCTGCTTTGCTTCCTGGTGGCATTCGGAACAAGTTCTTCCCCTCGGAGGACCTTCAGGAGCAGATATACCTCAACAGGACACTCCTAACATTGATATCTACCCAGCGGGTATTGCCTTTTGATGACAACATTTGTCTGCGGGAGCCTTGTGAAAACTACATGAAGTGTGTGTCCGTACTTAAATTTGACAGCTCTGCTCCATTTATCAGCTCAAACACTGTCCTGTTCCGACCCATACACCCCATCAATGGACTGAGGTGTCGGTGTCCCCCTGGGTTTACAGGTGACTACTGTGAAACGGAAATTGACTTGTGCTACTCTAACCCTTGTGGAAACAATGGCCTTTGCCGAAGCCGAGAAGGAGGCTACACTTGTGAATGTTATGAAGACTACACGGGTATGTTCTTACTTTTGTGAAATAAGCATTGCATTATGCATGTGTTATGTGTTAAGAAAGGCCAACCTTCTAGCTTCTCAGTAAATCAAAATACCAAAAAGAAGCCAAAGCATAAGGCCAAATTTAAACCTAACTATAAATAAACAGGAGCAGGGGGAAGACCCAGAGCATGCTTTGCATGCACAAGGTCCAGTGTTCAGTCCCTCGCATCCCCAGTTAACTAAGATTCTTTAACTGGACTGTTGTCTAAGTAGAATCAGGGGTATAGGCTACGGAGGGCCAGTGCAGTAAATTAAGGCAATATAAATCCCACCTCACAGTTGTTTCAATTGTTATCTTTCCTCTGAACAACTGAGATGGCTGTGGTGTGATAGAAACTGGTGAATGATGCAGACCAAAGAACTGTCATAAACTATGTACAGAAAAGATGGCAAAATGCACAGAGATCAAAGCCGAGGTTATCAGGGTTAATTCTCACACACCCTACACATGTGGAATGCTTCTGTATCTGGACAACAGGGCTTCTGGCACTTCCCAACAGAACCTGCTATAGAGCACCAGCTCAACTCTGAAGAGATGAGGAAACGCTTGCATACAATCTGGATTTGCTAGAACAGTTCAGTTATATTGAATCATGTAGTTTTGGGGTCAGTTGTGAAGATTTATATACACAGAGAAGAAACAAACAGTGGAACACAAAATTGTTCCTCCTTTAAACACCTTCCCCTCCTATTGGGAACAATAGGAGGAAAGGGAAAGACAGCTATAGATGCACTCAGATGCATGTCTAAATTGATTCTTTCTGGGCACTAGGAAGGCTTAGGATCCTTTGAATCCTATCCCTTCCACACTACTTGGCTTTTCCTGTGTAGAAGCTGCAATGTTAGTTGGGCCAGGGCTTTAGAGAAGCTGGGGGTATCAAAGAGGTGAGTCTGACATCAGGTCTGTCTCTGACAATGCGGGGTGGGGGATAGATCTAGTCTGCTCCATGGCCCCTGCAGTGCCCTCTCAGGGGCCATTGGATTGTACATTTATATGCACTGATGAACCCAAGTGGCCATGGTTTCTGGGTGTGTGCTCACTATGTGTTTTAGTTGGAGTGAGTTCACTGTGTGAACATGCATCTTCACTTTTGCATCTTCATGTCACTATGGACTAGCATAAACACTGCAAATGCTCCATGTAAGTCATGAGTGTGCCCTCAGATGCAGATAATAGAAGATAAATGGATTTAGTGTGAGGCATATTCACATTTCCCCTGAGAATGGTTGTTGCCTATAAAATAGGAATGAGGAACCTCATGCAGACATCATTGGACTTGAACTCCCATAGTTCCAGCCAGCATAGTAAATGGTTAGGAATTATGGAATTGGAGACCAACAACAGTTAATAAGAGTGCCATGGGTTCCACTACTATGCTCGAAAACAGATGGTTGATACTCCTTTCCTTAACTACAATTTATCTCTCATTTCTTAAATTCTTTATCTACCTTGACAAGACACTCTGGATCATAGTTCTCAAACTTGTTTGGAGCTATAGCTGCATGTGAGGCCACAGAATCTGCATATTTGCCAGAAGAATGGCCACAGCACAGCTATTGACCATGTAAATTGATAAAAAGGAATCAACTGTGCTTTTTACGGCTGGAACAAAAATCATCCCCAATGGTGGCTGCCCTGGTGCATACAGGCAAAAATGTGGTGTGGGTATTCACTTTTGCTTGACTGAAAGTTGAGGAATGTAGGGAATTTGTAGTGCCAGTGCACACTGGAACCTTCTGATGCTGTCTTTTTGAAAATCTTATCCTAGACTTAAAAGGCTGGACTACCCTTGTTGGAGTGGTAATCCTCAAGGAAATGCAGTATACTCTGGAAGCTCTCAAAATCCACTTAACCCTATGCTTGGAAAAATAATTACAAGAAAATAGCACAAAATCTTTCATCTGTTTGCTTAGATTATATTAGAGATATACCCCAAACACCTTGATTTCCTCCAAAAGGCAATTACATCCCAATGAAGAGGCTTCTTTCCCCCTCCCATTCTCATTTCTCCCACAATACTTTGAAGCTTTTCATTTGTTTAGATGTAATTTATACATGATGAAAGTTTCTCTGTCTTCAGGAGTCTTCTGTTTCAAATAGTCAGCTACACAGAGCTTTTATGAGCTATTTTTGAAATGGAAATACCCACCAATTATAATTACCTGGGACAGACTGTACTTCCTGTGATGCAGGGAGGTGAGTGATAAGGAGACATAATATTTGTGGGTTTAAATCAGATCTGGAGCAACTTAATTTCATTTGGCCAAAAACGTACATTCACTTGCTTGAATACCTGCCTACAACAATCTCATACTATGAAGATGCTTGTCGTAAGGAAGAAACACAACATGTCATAGACTAGAGAATATAAAGTAGATTCCCAAGTGTCCCATTCCCCCCATCTTGTATGTAGGAAGCATATGTCTTGGACATAAAGCAGCAAGAGAACAGATTTTATGTTCACATTTTGTAAAATCACTTATCTAGTACTAAAATCAGCATGTCAGTCCAAGAGTTAGGGTTTCCAGCAGTAATGTGGGCAGAAAATTTTCCAGCTTCTGATTTTCCCATTGATTTTTCCCCTTTTCTTAACATTCATTTGTAACGATGGATGTCAGTTGCAAATACCATATTAGGCAAGCATGACAGTTCAAACTTTTTTTTTTTACTTTGTTTACTAAATGCAAGTAAAAGAAACATGCCAAATTAGTCACTGCCCAGGGAATCAAAAAAGTTTCTGTTGCAGTATGGAGCCTCTGTATCTGTTTTTCCATGTTCCTTAGCTGTTCTGCCTCCTTTTGTGAGAAAAAATTAAATCCCTACTTACTGCAGCAGGGGGGCAGGGGTTAGATGGGTTCTGTGCACTGGAGCTGTTTGTTGGTCACAAAAATTGCTATTTTGCATGCTGCTCTTGCAAACCTTTCCAAAGTGGATCAAACAGTGGGGTGGAAATTTTGGCTTGTGCTCAAAGAAAGGAAAGAAAACCCAACCGGCATCTGTACAGTGGTCATGTGAACTTGCTTGTGCCTGTGTAACAGTGTTTTTATTCAAGCACTGGAGTCATTAGAAGGCTTTCCTCTGTCTCTTTCTATAATCGTGAGAAGTAATGCTCTGGAGTCTTCAAGGCGGAGAGATTAATTTTGCCAGTTGCACAATGTACTACATTCAGGAGAATTGCAAAACAAAATAATGCAAAAATTAATAATTCTTGTTCAGTGTATGATTAAATTATATTTCAGTTACTGAGCTGGTCAGTAGCAAACTTTCGCCCACTGCTGCAAGTTAAAACACTTCTTTTCTTTACAGTTTCTATGTGTTTGATTAGCAGGTCAGACAGAGCATTTGTTCATTGTGTCTGAGAATCTGGACTATGTTCTTCCTCCACTGTCAAAGGCACTATGCCTCTGAATACCAGTTGTGGGGACTGTGGGTGGGCAGAATGCTGTGGCTCCCAAGTCCAGCTTGCAGGCTTTCCACAGGCCATTGTGAGAACAAGATGCCTGTCTATAGGGGCCATTGACTTGATCCAGCAGACTTATCTTATGTTCTTAAGCATTCCCTTCTTTTCTGAAGATTGTTTTATGCTACACGACAGTAAAGTAAGACTAAAGCGTACTTATTTATATTTGTTTTTAACACACTCTCATTGCAAGGGCTTGAGATAGCAACACTATTTTAAAATACAGCCTAGAATATATATATATATATATATATATATATATATATATATATATATATAACAGTGGATATACTGTTGGGCATATCACCCAATAGGTGCAGGCAATAAAGATTAACCAAATAGCACCCACAGACTGCACACCTGATATTTTAAGGAGAAGGCAGGTTCCTTCCTGTGTAGATGAACCATCCAAAAACAGCACCTGTTTTGTCAGGATTAATTTTAAATTTATTAACCCTCATTCAATCCATCACTTTTCCCAAGCACTGGATCAGCACTTCTGCTTTGCCTGAGATAGCTGGGAAATATAGGTAGAGCTGAGTGTCCTTGGCATATTGATGCCATCCAATTACATATCCTCTTATAATATCCTTCATTAACTTTATGTAAATGTTGAACATAAGAAACAAAATTGATTTGTGTGGGACCCCATAACATAGATGCTACTGGGCTGAAATACAGTAGCACAGTGCCTCCTCTGGAACTGGCCCTCTAGGTAGGAGCAGAGCCACTGAAAAATGATGCCCTTGATCCCTCAACTCAGAGACCCTATGTGGGAGAATACCATGGTTAGTCGGTATTAAATCCTCCAGAGATATCCAACAAAATAAGCAGGGTTATATACCTCCATCTATCTCTCAATATAGGCCATCCATCAGAGCCAGCAAGCAATTCCAAATCTGGGTCAGAATCCAGATTGAAATGGATCCAGATAATCTGTTTCATCCAGTAGTGCAGATTAGCCCTTTATGTGTTGAAACCATCAATTTGTGTACGCACAGTTAGTTAATTTAATAGTTTGATGAGAGACGGTTTCTTGTTAGCGGGAGAGAAAGCTGTTAAATTAATTGTAGTATTGAGTACCTGGCTCATTTCTTGGTTTTGACATTACTGATTTACTGTTGACTGTTTTACCCAAGTCAAAGTGCCATAAATCACCTCTGGGGTTAACTTCATTCTGCCATGAGGTTTCTAAAAGTCAATTCCGACTTTTCTGCACTGTCAACGGAGCACTGACCATTATATCTGCAGATCTTCCAGTTACTGATTACTGAGATGTCTCTGTTGGTGTTCATCTACAGAATTCAGCACTATTCAGTTGACCTGTTCAACCAGCCCCGGGTGCAATGCACACTCACCACTGAAAACCTTGAGTATTCCCCCTCCCCTCTTGGCATCTGTTGCTTTTTGCCTGTGGAAATGTTTCAACAGATCAAAGTCCTGGTCTGTCTTCTTTTGAAACCCCTTCTGGAGATTCAACATTCTTGTTTGTTCTTTTTAATTAGGCTTTAAAATGGTCTGACAGGATTTCTGATGTTACAAAAGCATTTTAAAGTGCTGGCATTAAGGAAGCTTTGCAATTGAAAGTGATATGCCTAACATCAGTGTAATCACTAAATCCTCCTTTCCCCACCCACCCATGAACCCAGAAGTTCACCGTGTCACCTTCATCATAAAGGTGATTCCATCACGGACTGGAGAAATAACTCCTGTTGAGGGTATGTCCATGGTTTTGCCCTTTGCTGAATAGTTTTGGGTGGTATTTTGAGAGTATGAAAATTTTTAGCCCTGAGGTCATAAGATGCTTCTTCACCTGATGAAAAAAGCAGCACTATTACAATAATACTGATAAAAACACCTAGACGTCTGAGGGCCAGTTCCCATATTCATGCTTATCAGCATCAAACTGGGGATACTAGTCAATTGCATAAATGCCAGTCTTCATACATTGTTTTGTTTGTTTCCAGTGGATGTGGAATACCTTTCCATTGCTTTGCAAAAGCAAATAGTCACCCACACTTTAAAGAAGAAAATAAATTAACTCTCCATATTGTTGCTAGGAGATAATAAGTTAACAATAGAAGAAACTTCCCAAAAATGAAGGGATTGGTAAAAAGGAAATTGAACGGCAAAGTCAAGAGGGTCAAATCACCCCAGATGCTTGGGAGCTGTTTAGAGACACAACATTAGAAGTTTCTTCTGTATTTCCTCATTTATTCTTGACCGTTGCGCTAATAATACTGGACTGATTAGTCACTTTTTAAAATTA
Source organism: Podarcis pityusensis (assembly GCF_964106645.2). Lineage (NCBI taxonomy): Eukaryota > Metazoa > Chordata > Lepidosauria > Squamata > Lacertidae > Podarcis > Podarcis pityusensis. The sequence goes on from NC_138035.1 coordinate 66,863,375, forward strand.
AAAGTAAGCTTAGAACAATTTGCAATGTAATACAAAACTTAAAACCAATGCAAAACAAAATAAAAATGGCAAATTTTCATTTACATAAAAGGTGGTCTAACAGATCCTGGAGTCCACAGTATCTAAATCCCTCCAAGTTAATTCCAAAAGCCTGGCTGAAAAGCACCGACTTTGCCTGACTCCTAAAAGCAGTCAGTGACGGTGCCATGCACACCTCCCTGGGGAGAACATTTCACAACAGGGGGCTACCTCTGAAAAGGGCTGTTCTCATGTTGCCACCCTCCACGCCTCCCTTGGAGAGGGCACACACAGAAGGACGGTCATTGCCCCTTGTCTTGGCAGGTGTGGATATGTGCTTCCCTTTTTCCTGACCTCTAGGCATCTTTATTAGCAATATTACTATATTTCCATTACTGGCTCTCCGGAAACCTGTTATATCATGAAAGTGGCAGACTATTACACAGAATGCCCTCTGGCTCACTGAAATTTCAGCTAAGGAGAAGCACCCAGAGGTACAATACTGAGCTAGATGGACCAATGCCCTAACTCAGTATAAGGCAACTTCCTTTGTTCCTGTTTTCCAAGGTATGCAAAACCTGTGCCTTTGCCTTACCAGGGGGAGTTTTATTTGAGTTGCACAAGTCTCTGAGTATTTTTTTCTCCCTTTCAGGCTGTGCATAAACTCTTCCCCTCCGAGTATAACTTTCTATTGTTATTCATAATGGTACTTCAGGGCTGTGTGTACAAAATGAAGAAATATTAAAGGAAGGTATTGTGCAGGTCTTTTCTTATTTGAATTTGGTATAACTGCTTGTGATTAATTGCTCACAAATACAAGTTTTATGAATTCTTGTCTTTAGGTTGCCTGATCAGCATGATGTTGAATCCCAACTGGCAGCCTAGTCACGCACTTCCCTTTGCAATAAGGCTTCTCATTAGTGCTGAACTAGCACGATAACAAGATGCTAAATAATTAATCAAATTGCTACCATGCCAAAGAATCAGTTCTGCTGGGTCTGAGTTTTCCCCCCCTTTTTGACTAAGAATGTTATTTCCATTTTTAAATTTATTTATTTATTTATCATTAAATTACATATACATACGTAACTGGACATTCTAACATGATTGGATTTATAATATATATTTAAGGATTAAAACAAAATATTATATTTATTACACCACCAGAGCTATTCTCCCATTCAAAAGCAAATGATCCAACACCAGATACTCAGAATGTTATCAGCAGAAAATAAAAAGCATGTTCGCAAAGAGTATAAAGCAGATTTAATTGTATTAAAAGTAGATACATTTTTGTACGTGAAATTTTGGGCTTTAATTTCTCTCTTATATATTCTTGAATACAAAATTACAAGGACACAGAGCACCGACATGGAGATGCCCTCCCAGGTGATATAAAATCTCTATATGTGAATTTCTTGAACCACTTTGGGGGTTTTTTTAATTGATGCAAAACATTTGGCTCTCCCAACTGTTCTTGCCAGTTGCCTACCTACTTACTCTAGAGAGTGAAGGTAACTGAATGCATCTGCTGCTCAGAGTGGGCAGTGGGCAGTGAGCAACTGGCAAAAGCAGCTAAGACCGCCACAAGCAGATGCATATATTCGCTCTCCTGGACAGTGGCTGCTCCTGTCTGCCAATTCCCTTTTTCTGGCAGATGGATTGAATGCTCGCCCCTGCTGCTCTCAGCTGGCATTTTTGATAGGCTGATAAATTATAATAGCTGCAACTATTGCCAGTTCCTCCTGATACTAAAAACTCACACTGTTGCTATCCTCAGCATAGTTAAGTCTCTGGTTGATAACATGGGAAACTGCCCTGTTATCTAATTATTATCATTTATAACTTTATATCATGCATTTATTCCACCATGAGCTCAAGATGGCGAATACAAGGTAACCTGGCAGTCTCCGCCACTCAGACCCTTGGTCCATTTAGCCCAGTATTGTTTACATTGACCAGAAGCAGGTCTCTAAGGTTTCAGACAGAAGTCTGTATCTGTCTTACCTGGAGATGCTAGGGATTGAAATTGGGACCTTCTACATTCAAAGCAGATGCTCTGCCAATGAGCTATGTTCTTTCCCCAGTACCAGTCATACTCAAAGTAGACCCACTGATATCACCAGCATTGGGTATCACCCATGGTGCTGAAAACAACTCTAATATTTATGTGTGTATCTTAAACATGTTTGTCCTGTGTTAAACCCTGAGAGTTAGCAGGGAATTGCTTCAAAGTAACTGACTTACTGATTGCTACTCATATCTCAATACTGTATAATGCAAACTGGTGATCTGCTAACATTCAGTTATTGACCATAGCTCAAATCTGCATGTTACTGTTTGCGGATACTGAATTCAACTAACCACAGTCTGCTTTATTATTATTGTTTATGTCATGAAGTGGTGTTTTGCTTTGTTTTTTGCACTCTTATGCAGTTCTGGACACACTACACATACTGGTAGGAGGTCACATTGAATTCAGTGCTCCTTTTTTTTTGAGTAGGCAAGTGTAGGATAGCACCTTTAACTGAGTATCTGGAAGAGATAGCCCTCAGAACATTGCATGGCAAGGCCCCGAGCCCCACCCCATCAGCACAGCACAGCCAGAGGCTAAATTAACAAAGGGTATCATCATACTGAATTCCTGGCTTGAGGCAAACTATTTGTAGTTGTCAGGTGTATGGAGGTGTGTCTGCAAATAACTGAAACCTGGATTACAGTATATTCAGCAAGGCTTAAATGGGTAAATTTAAGCTTCTGGGCAAATATTATTCCCCTCTTCCTTTCTATTCAGATCCCCTACTTGTTTTTTAACTATTAATACTTTGCATTTTTATTTATCCAGGCTTGGTTGTAAGAACATTTAACGACCAATCAGATAAAAATGATGTACTTATTTCCATGAATAGTGCAAGAACATTAAGTAAGTTCGTAAATAAATAAAGCCAGCTCTTAGGCTTGCTGTACAGCTTCTGTTGACATCATGGATTAAGGACACTGGACAGCCTTTTGTAAACAATGGAAATTAAGAATATAATCTTGAGAATGTGTTTGCATTTTCTGCTGACGGGGGAATTGTTTTTGTTGCTGTTAGCAGATGTGCCCTAAATAACTTGTAATCCCAAATACATTGTTTCTTTCCTCTTTAAATTATTTTTTTTTAAATCCAAATTAAAAAGAAAAGAGGGATCCCAAATTGTCTGCCCATGTGTGTGTGTTTGTGAAAGAGAGAGAGACAGAGAGAGACTGTAGGGGAGGAGGAGGAGGAGGAGGAGGAGAAAACAGCTACTCCATCTCCGCCTATAGTTTTTAAACCCTGGTTGTATTAAAAAGTGTAAACTATGCTCACTTTATTAGCATTATAAAAAATCAGGGAAGCTGTTTTGGTCCATAAGCAGAAAAACAGTCGGGTAATGACTTTATTAGGACCAACCAAAAGGCACAAAAGCTTTTGAGTTCTCTTGAACTGTTCAACAGGCGCAATGTTGCTAGTCACTGCAGTAGCTTCTAGAAGTGAAATGCCTCAGTCTAGCGTGGCTCCTCTGTGAAATCTGAGGGAGTAGTGAGAGCTCTCTTTCTGCTGGAACAATATGCATGGAATGCCACATTTATATCTTCCTGGCCTGTCTACCCAATTGCTGCTGTCACTCTTGTATTACCCCATTTTTGTTGTCTTACCCCAAAATTAGTTTATATTTATTGTGAGAAATGCAGAGCTTCCAATTCTGACAAGTGTCATTCTTGATGAGACAAAGTGACATGAAGCATCATACTATACTTTCTCCAGTTCACAAATTTAAATATTTGCACAGCGTAAGCATTAGCATCCCAATCCTAAGCATTTTCACTGTCTTATCTGTGTATAGCACAAGAATAGCACCTCTGCGGCAGTGGCTTACCACCGAAGTGACACATAACCTTCCAAAACTTTTATTTGCAAGCCTTACAATCTGATGTCAGTAGATTTTATTGTTTATAGCCAGTGGCCATCACAATACAGTATGAGCACAAATCACACAAGACAACCTGAGATAAACATGCTTATGTAGAAACAATTCCTTTTGAATTTTTGAATCAATGCAGCCTTTTTATTAATTTAATTTATTGTTACATTTATATCCAACCTTTCTTCCAAAGAGTTCACGGTAGCGTATGTGTTTCTCCTCCTCTCTGTTCTGACAACAACCTTGTTTGGTAGGTTAGGCTGAGAGATAGCCCAAAGAATTCTAACTCTGGTCTCCCAAATACTAACCCAACATCCTAAAATAAGCACTACAACTGCACTAGCTTTTAGGCTTAATTGCTGTCACATTTTTCTTGACTTTGTCAAAATATTGGTGTGCAGAAAGCAAACACTATATTAATATGTGTTAGGCAGAGCTGATTCACACATGGGCTCAACAGACGATGGATGTGTGGCTCAGAAGCTCAGAACCTTATGCGTACCAGATCATGTGTATGCAGATTCATATATGAATAGATCCTGCTTGAACATTCAAGGAATTAAAAGGTCCCATGGGAGGCATAGCCATGTGGACCTCAGTTCAGTTCATGCTAAAAGTTCTGTGTGTTTTGGGGGAAGAGAAGAAGACTGTGTCTTGCAACTGTGTTCCACTTACATGCCAGGAACACATGTAAACCAACACAGAGATCAAAGATGATTTTATTTCTTACTATTCATATGGAGATAGCAAGTATGAGAAGAGGTGTTTTTACAGGAGTGTGAATTCACAGTTTCTGTCTGGGTTGTTAATCTGAGTCAATAGTCCTGCCCTATACAATGTAAGAAACCCATTACTCTGTGGGCCTTTCACAGTTCACTCTGCATCTCTAGCAAACTCAGTACTCTTCCACCCCCTCCATCCCATTCATAGGATTGTTTACAAGATCACTTGGCTTTTTTATGAAGAAGAGAAGGGTCAAGAGCCCTCAAGATAACTAGGCATTGTTCAGTCATTCAGATTTCTTCAGAATCACATTCACATTTTGAAGGTGTAAACAAATTAGAAGTTCAGTCAAGTCCAGGAGTTGGTGTCCCAGGATAAATGATTGCATAAACAGACATTGAGCAAATAAGGTCTGGCACTCTATTGTTATTTCTTAGTATTTCATTATAGCCCCTTTATGTCGTACATCCCTTTCCTGAAGACAAATATCACCCCAACCCACCATGAATTCCTATGCTTCGCCTCCTGTGTTGCTAACATCTGAAATTTGCAGTCTTGATTTCAGATGTGAATGAAAGTGAAAGAGGGTCTTTTAAATATGAAGGCAACCACTGTTTCAAACAGGAACAGAGGACAAACAATAGAATGAGCAAACAGATCTGTTGACTTGCCAGGAGACATTCTTGACCTTGGTGGAATGTTCAGGGATCACCCAAGTAGTTATTAAAAATTTGCATTCAAGAATGTGCTATTATTTAATAACTCCAGGGCCATTTTTTTCTACCCATAAGAATGGCAGTGATTTAAAGATTACAGACCATACAGACAGCTGCCTGTTCTCTTGTTTACTTGATTCTGTAGTGTTTCTGCAAGTACATATGTGCATGTCAATGCCCTGTTTGTTTGTTGTCAATTGCCCTTTCATCGGCCCTGTAAGATGTCACTCCAGATAGAAGTCAGGGCTTTATTGGTAGATACTCTCTTCCAGTTTCAATAGGGCAAGACCATACTTAGCCATTTATTTAGGTTTGTGCTGTTCTCAACAGTTCAAACATGCAAAAGCACTGTAGCCTGAGAGACTTCATTGTGATTACTAGGTAACAGAAGGATTGGCTCTGATCAGACAGCAAGATATGGTGCTATCCTTGTAGTGTGGGTGGAAATGCTTTTGATGTTAGTGTATTTTTAATGACATTTTAATAGTCCTTTTGACTGTTTAATTCCACCACCACAATCATGCAATAGAAGCTCTTTCCTCTGCAACAGTGTCAATTACTTTCATAAGAATGAAACAACTGGCCTGGTGTAATGGGAGAGCATGGAGGGGTCTTCTGTCAGAGGTGCAAGAGCAGACCATGGCACTTAACAGCTAACTCACGAGGCTAGGGTGGGCAACATTGTTTTATGGAATTAGACATAAATACATAGCCTATTTCAGATGATAGTTTATTCTGCTGAAGTTCATCAATCACTACTTGAAATGCTTTTGATCTACTAAAGGTTTTGGAGGCATATTATTTATTATCTCCTCACACTGGATGGATTTTTTATTGTGTTGTGTTTTTTTAGGAGAGTACTGCGAAGTGAACGCTCGCTCTGGGCGCTGCGCTCCAGGAGTGTGCAAGAATGGTGGGAGGTGCGTCGATCTGCTCATAGGAGGCTTCAAATGTGAATGCCCTGCTGGCGAATATGAGAGACCTTACTGCGAGATGACCACAAGGAGCTTTCCCCCAGAGTCATTTGTCACTTTCAAAGGATTAAGGCAACGCTTCCATTTCACTGTTTCTCTCATGTAAGTTTGCTTCCTTTCTAGTGAAAATTTCCACTCACTGACCTGGTTCACACACGAAGCCAAACCATGGCAAAGAGCTGAAGACATATCTAATGAAGTTCACCACTTGATTTCAATTTGTGTTTTTAAAATAACCCTCATGCCCACAAACTGTGTTGCAAGTTAACTAGTTCCAAAATTGCATGAAGGCTGTAGGTTATGTATGCCATATACCACAGCTGAAAAAGCAGATGTAATAAAAATAGCTAAATAAAAAGTAGAGGCAGCTTAAAATCATCTACTTCTTCATCACAAGCTGTTTCTTTTCTCTTAAGCATCTTGTCACACTTTCTGCAATAATTGTCAGCTGTGTGCCACCTACTATAAGGCTGAGGAGCTTCTCTTTCTCTCTCCTTTCCTTCCTTCCACCAACCAGTCACTGTTTTAAAGAAATAGTTTCTTGGACACTTCCCAGTAATATGTCCTTGATGAGGGTGGGTGGTTGCATGACAAATAGGGCAGAACAGCTAGGCAGGTCTTCGATGCAGGCTGCAGTACTAAGATCAGATTCTTAGAAGTTCCACCCACAACAATGGGGCTTCCTTCTGAGCAGACATTTAGGATTGGGCTTCCAGTAAGCATGAAAGTGATAGTGGCCTGGTACGACCCACCATTTTTTGTAACCTCGCACATCTGCTCCATGCACTATAAGAATAAGTCAGCAGTGTCCTAATTTGGCCTGCTAAGCCATTTTTCCCAAACCACAGTTACCTTCTCCGTACCTGATGCCATAATGGGACATTGGATGCGATGCAGATAAAGACATAACTGCAGAAGAAATAATATGGAGCCTTAAAGTGCACTCCTGTTCATTCATTGACAAGCAAGGCTGGCTGTAACTGCTGATCGGTTGATTGGCACTTATAGCAGGCCCCACAATAATTGACTGGGTCATCAACAGAGAAAAATATAATGCAGCAGGAAAGGGTGGGAACAAAAACATCGTGGAAGAAGGGTGGGGATTCAACTTTTAAATGTATATTGGATTTGATGTTAACTTGTTAAAAATTGGTGAAACTCAATAAAAAATTAATTGGCAAAGTAAATCTAAATTAGTCATGTCCATTAACTTCAATGAGTCTACTCGGATTAGGACTGGCACTAAATGCCACCCAATGTATTATATTTAGAAAACTGTTCTAGTGATGTCATAGGCTCTCTTCATAGATACAGTTTCAGACATTTTGCTAGTATATGGTACATTACAAAGGAAATAGATTCCATTTTACAGCTAGGAATATACTAAGTGTCCATTCTTTGTTAACACAGTGGCTGGAAATTCTTAAGAGGTTTGTTTACCGAGCAACTGTGCTGTAGATAATTCTTCACATGTGCTTCCTGACCTGTTTTAGGTTTGCAACCAGGGAAAGGAATGCTCTGCTTCTCTACAATGGGCGTTTTAATGAAAAACATGATTTTATTGCACTTGAAATAATTGAAGAACAGATCCAGCTGACGTTCTCTGCAGGTAAGACATTTCTGTCTTTTTCGCTTGCTAAAGCCAGCAGTAGCTCCTTATTGAATGTGTGCATGTGTCAGTGAAACTGGACAACTCAGTAGCGTGAGAGAGTCACCCAGTTGTATCCAGATTTTTTAAAAAAGCACGTAACAGCAATTCTGTGTGGCTATGCTTGGTGATAGACTAAAGCAGGGGTTCCTAAGCTGTGGTCTGTGGGTCCACAACCTCCATTTAGGGGGTTCACGCCATGTCTTTCTTTGAAGATGGAAGTGGTAAATATTAAATATTCACATTGTTTTTAACTGTATTTTGAGTGCTTCATTTATTACTAACACTGTATTTTGTTGCATTACAGTTTGGATTCTATGCAATTCAAATCGCAATACAGCAAGATGCAATACATAATAAATGAAAGAAGCAGTAAAAATACATTTGAACTTTTTACAGCATCTAGCACAGCACATTACAGGTGGAAAATCATTAAGTAGTCCACGAACAGACACACACACACCCCTAGTCCATGAGTTGGGGGATACTGTGTTAGAGTGAGAAGTATGATTTTGATCCCATGAACCATTAAGAATAAAGGCAGTAGATGTAGATATAGATAGATAGATAGATAGATAGATAGATAGGCAGACAGACAGAGATAGAGATAAAAATATATAGATACAGATATAGATATAGATATAGATATAGATATAGATATAGATATAGATATAGATATAAATAATAGGTCAAAACCTGTGGTTTTCAAACAAATTAGTGCATGGGTATTTCTAAAATGTCTGCAGTTGTTCTGTTCACTGGAACAAATACTGGATTTACAGTCACAAAGCAAATGGATTTTAGACTATTAGGAGATCTGCTCAAAAGGGAAATAAATAAGATTATAAGCCTATGCATGCTTACTCAGAAATTCCAATTTTGTACAACTTAATGCTCTTTAAAGTGTGTATCGCACTATACAATTGCATAAAGTACATGATGGGTTTTATAAAACAGAATCAGAAGTTTTCATTGTCAACTATACACTACATTGAAGGATTCATTGCTACAATAGTGAGCTGTGAGTGCCTAATTTTATAAGGTACTGAGTGTTCCCAAATTGCTTTAGCAGTCAATGGGACCATTCATGTACTTAAACTGAAGCACATGCCCCCAATATTTTGTACCAGACCATTTACACGGTGGCTGAAAATAGAAAGTGCAGCAAAAAGTAGGCCTATTTTCGACTTACATGAATTAAAACGCATAGTAGGGGAACACTGTTCATGTGTAGCAGAAGCAAGTTCCACTGTGCTCTGTTCCTCAGGCTGCAATCCTATTCACACTTTTTTGTGAGTAAGCCCCATGGAACACAATGGGACTTGCTCCCAAACTAACAAGCATCAGGCACTGTAATTAAATGAACGAAAGAAGGGAATTCAAAAAACTGCCAGAAATACTGAAAACTGCTGGATTGGTTCTTGATGTGCATAAGGCAAAGATGTAGTCTTTTGGAACTCTGATTCTGATATCATTGAAGAAGCTATTTTTTGGGTTTAAACATTTTGAGATGGTTGACATACGGCTTAAAAGTACTCCAGAGGAAACTTAACATGCCAGGTGAGAGCGGCAAAGGGCAAACGCAATCCATATTCCTTTTGTAATGTATGGCAAATTTTTATTGAATACATAAATTGTTCAGACTGTGGCAGGAATCAAACCAGCATTCACAGGAAAATGTGGCATGATCTTTTAGAGTAATCGAATGAAACTTTTAACACAATGACATGGTAAAAGTGTAATTTCATCAGGACAAGTTATTGGCATTTACTGTTGTAATAATTGTTTCCTCAAAATTTATCTTCTGTACCATGAAAATAAATAAAAACTTTATTTATTTTTTAAAAAGTACTCCAGAGGGTTGGCAAATCCTCTAGAGGCTGCAGTGGGCAGCAAGAACCTCCAAAATTGCCTCTCTTCCCATTCTACCCACGGTTCAGAGCAGCTTCCTTCCCAAGCTGATATACCTAGCATATTTTTTGAATATATGACTTTTGACACCCCAAGCCTTCCAGGACAGTAATTTTGTTTTTAAAAGATAATGCTCCTGCTAGTTTTCTGAGCATTAAGACCTCCTAACAATAGTGGCACACAAGAGGAAGAAAACTAAGGCACCTTTGCAAGGTGAGGAAGAACGCTCAGGTGGTGTTTCTCTCCATTGCAGCTGTAGGCTGGGAGAAGTCTGGTGCTGTTAACGGGGAGGAAAGTCACTATCTTTGCTTTTCGGAATTTGCTTTCTGAAGAGCAGAAAGTGCACTTTATCTTCCCATCGCAGCAGGGCAGTTCTAAGAGGAGAGGTTATTTTCCCAGCTCAGCACTGCAGGTAGAAAAAAAAATCTGTGTTTGCTCTTCAGAGGACTTTATCTCTTCCTCAAAGCCACAGCTCAGCTTCCCCTGTGTGTGTGAGTTTGCTGGGTGTCTGCATCTCTCTCTCTCTCTCTCTCTCTCTCTCTCTCTCTCTCTCTCTCTCTCTCTCTCTCTCTCTCTCTCACACACACACACACACACCGTGTGTAGTGAGTGTGTGGACTGAAGTACAGTCTGTGTGGATGTGTTTGCATGCACAAAACTGAATGCACAGTTGCTGGCCAAAATGACTTAGGCCATCATCACAGCTGGCCTTCAGAGGAGGCTAGGGTCAAGAAAGGGTAAGCGTTCCTGGTATAAAGTAACCCATGTGTCAGAGCTGCTTCCAGATCCTAGCTCACAGAGGATCACGCTAGCCAGCGATCATTAAATAAAAGTCTTTATTGAGTTACAGTTTCCATTCTCAATCTGCTGCGTGCAACTCTACGTCTCATGGTTAGATCGGCGAAGCTCCGTCTGAGTCTCCGCCCCTTGTACACCAACTTAATATCCTAGCCCTGCTCCACCTTTTCCGCCTGACTGTTCTTCTCTGGGTCCCTCTGCCCCCCGGGGTCTCTTCCTTCCGGGATTCTTCTGACGCCGACCCCCCGGACCCTCCTGTCTCCTTGCGCCGGGCTTTAGGACCTGGCTCCCTTTCCGGGCTGCCTACTGCGCCACCTTCCTGTGCATTTGAACTTGGCGCGCGCGCCAAACCTTCCACCTTCCGTCTGACCGTTTCTTCGCTCCCCGATGGAGGTGTGGCCACTCCTGACTCGTGCCCTCCCCCCTGTTGTGAGCTGCCAGCGCTTGATCCCTGGCGCCCTTCTTCTTCCCTGCTCTCTGGCGGTGACGCTGGTCCCGATTTCCAACTGCTCCCCTCTGAGTCCCCTCTGGCTCTATCTTCCTGGGGTGTCCCCCTAGGCTCCCCCCTTGCCCTGGCCACTGGTGCTCCTTTCTGTGAATCTTCTGATTCACTGGAAAGACTCGGAGATCTCGGGTCGTCGTCATCACTCATCTTTTCTTCTGCCTCCTCCCCCTCGCTCTCTGTTTCCTCCCTTGCCCTTGCCTCTGCTCCTGAACCCCTGACATCCATCCCCCCTCGAAGCCCCCTCTTCCCCCCCCTCCTTCCGGTGCGGGAGCTGGGTGCTGCCGTGTCCGGGGGACGAATGTCGGATACAGTTCGCTCCCCGTGGCGGGCCTCCATCTGAAGTCTTCCGGTTCTTCCTCCCTGCTCTCGTCGACGACGGTCACCTCCGCTTCCATCTCTGTGCCGCCGTGCTCGAAACCCGGGTCGTCCCCGAAAACGTCCATGTCCGTCTCTCCCTCGCTTCCTTCTGGAGACGTTGCTCGTCCTGGACCCTCCAGCCACTTTCTGCGGAACTGCTCCTCTGGTCGATCATCCCACCAATACGAGGGTTCTGAAGCAGATCCCGAGGGTGACCCCTCCGGGGAACGGGCGTCTCGTGTCGGTTCCTCGTCCGAGTCGAACCCCCGGAACGTGCTGGCTGAAAGCGTGGGCGTGAAAAGCCAGTCGTCGAAAAAGTCTGCTGGCATGGGCCTATGTGGGAAGAGGGCATGAAACTCTTCTTTGAGCAGAGGTTCGTCTAAAGCGTAGCCCGGCACCCAGCTGTTGGCACTGGCCGGGGTGCCCTCCTTGGCGAGAAAGTATTCTACCCCCTCTTCCCCCCATCTGGAGTCCAAAATCTCCGTGACTTCGTTGATGCGCTCCTCCTGTGCCACTCCCCCTTGCCCGGTTCTCTCTCGGAGCGGACTCGTTGCCGTTCCTGGTTCCTGAAACCTGTGAGGTGCCTTGTAGGGAGTGAGCACCGATCTGTGGAACACCGGATGCATCCTGGAACCCTCCGGAAGCGCCAGCCTGAAAGCCACCGTGTTGACCTGCTCTTCGACTTGGTAGGGCCCCAGTTGTTTATGCCCTAGTTTCTTCTTCGCCAACGACCTGGCCGGCACTGCGTGGGCTGCTAACCAGACCCAGTCTCCCACATGGATCTCTTCGCCAACCCTTCTGTGTTTGTCCGCTTGTACCTTGTATGCGTGTTTAGCCAGCTCCAGGTGCCGCCGCAGCTGATCGTGGACCTCCTGCAACTCCGACGTGAACGCATCTGCTGTCTGCGGCTCCCCCTCCCCCATTCTTTCCAGTCCCGGGAAGGTTCTGGGGTGCCTCCCGTTGTTGGCGAAGAACGGCGTGACCCCCGTGGACACGTGCTTCGTGTTGTTGTAGGCGAACTCGGCGAGAGGCAGGTAATCCACCCACGTCGCAGGCTGTTGATTCGCATAACATCTCAGGTACTGCTGCATGATGGCATTGACTCGCTCCGCTTGCCCGTTGGTCTGCGGGTGTCTAGCCGACGCCAGGTTGATCTTGACGTTCAGGAAGCCCATCAGCTTCTGCCAGAAGTTTGAGATGAACTGTCGCCCTCGGTCGGACAGAATAGACCGCGGCAGACCGTGAACCTTGAACACGTGGTCTATGAACAGTTTGGCGGTTTGTTCCGCCGTGGCCACCTTCGCACACGGAATGAAATGTGCCATCTTGGAGAACAAGTCCACCACCACCAGCACAGCCGTCTTGCCCCTCGAGCTGGGCAGATCCGTGACAAAGTCCAGGGCCACTCTCTCCCATGGTTCGAACGGAGTTTGCAGCGGTTCCAGCAGTCCGGCCGGCGGTCTGTGCACTGGTTTGGCCCTCTGGCAGGTGTCACACCTCGCCACGTAGTCCGCGACATCCCCTCTCATTCCGGGCCACCAGAAGTCTCTGGCGACTAATTCCACCGTCTTCTCCTTGCCAAAGTGCCCGGCAGTGGGCGCGTCGTGCAGCTGCTGCAGTACCTTGGCGCGAAGTTCGTCTCCCGGCACGTAGATGGCCCCTTTACGGATGAGCAATCCATCTCGCAGCTGGAACTCGTCGGTCGCTGCCGTGCCCCTGTGCACCTCTGCCATCTTTGCTTGCGTGAAGGAGTCATCCTGCAACGCTCGTCGCACCGCCTCCAGGTCAACTGTTGCCGCAGCGCACGCCCACACTGTCGGTGCGAAGATGTGCATGGCGGCCGCTGGCGTTGCCTCCTCCAGATACTGTGGCTTACGGGAGAGAGCATCCGCCATGATGTTGGTGTCCCCCGGGACATACTCTATTCGGAAGTCGAAGTTCGCAAAGAACTCAGCCCAACGTATCTGCCTCTGGTTCAGGAACTGTGCCGTGCGCCAGTGCTCCAGATTCTTGTGGTCCGTGCAGACCTGCACCGTGTGCTTGGCGCCGATCAGGAAGTGCCTCCACGCTTTGAATGCTGCATGAATGGCCAGCAACTCCCTGTCCCAGATGGTGTAGTTCCGTTCAGACTTGCTGAGCTTCCTGGAGTAAAACGCTCCCGGCCTCCAAGCCCCCTGCGGGTCTTTCTGCAGCAGGACTGCTCCCACGGCTCTGTCCGAAGCGTCTGTCTCCACCCTCATCGGCCTGCTGGGGTTGACATGAAGCAGCTGCTCTTCCGACGCGAAGAGACGCTTGAGTGCCTGAAAGGACTGCTCCGCCTGCTCTGTCCAGATGAACTTCTTCTTCTTGGAGCTGAGCGTGTCCGTGATGGCCGCTGTCTGCATGGCAAAGCCTTTGATAAACTTGCGATAGAAGTTCGCGAAGCCGACAAACCGTTGGACCTCCTTCCGGTTGCGTGGGCTTTTCCAATCCAACACTGCTCGAACCTTGGCGCTGTCCATGGCGAGCCCCTTGTCAGACAACTTGTAGCCCAGGAAATCCACCTCCGTCACGTCGAATTGGCACTTCTCCAGCTTGGCGTAAAGCCTATGCTGCTGTAGCCTGCTCAGCACTTCCTTGACGTGCCTTTCATGCTCCTGCTGCGATTCCGAAAAGATCAGGATGTCATCCAAGAAACAGACGCACGTCTTGTAGAGGAGCCCCGCCAACACGTGATGCATGAAAGCTTGAAAAACGTGGGAGCCATTTTGCAATCCAAACGGCATAACTCTATATTCGTAGGTGCCCAGGGGCGTGAACATGGCTGTCTTCCACTCATCTCCTTCCCGCATGCGAATGAGGTTGTACGCCCCTCGCAGGTCCAACTTGGTGAACACGCTGCCCTTGCGTACCTTTGCGAGGAGGTCGTCGATTCGGGGCATGGGGAAGTCCGATGGTTTGGTCACACTGTTCAAGGTGCGATAGTCCACTACAAGTCTTTTTTGGGGCGTGTCCCGCTTCTTAACAAAGAATACAGGACTGCCCCCCGCTGCCTTGGACTCCCGGATGAAACCGCGCTCCAAATTATGATCTATGAACTCTTTGAGTTCCTGCAGTTCGTCCTCAGACATGGAATACAGCTTCCCTTTGGGCAGCGCCGCCCCCAGCAGCAGGTCAATTTTGCAGTCATATGGTCTGTGGGGGGGTAGCCTGTCTGCCTCCTTCTCGCAGAAAACCTCCAAAAATTCTGCGTACTTGTGGGGGACCGCTTGCAGCGTGCCTAGCTGCAGCTGTGACTCCTCTTCCTCTCCTTCCTGCCGGGGCACGATGCAGTGTTCAGCGCAAAAGGAAGAGCTGAAGGTCAGCTGCCTCTGGTACCAAGCCAGCGTCGGGCTGTGCTTGTCCAGCCAACTCATGCCCAATACAATGGGCGTGTCCGATAGTTGAGTGACGTTGAAGCTGATGATTTCCCTGTGATTCCCAAGTCGCATCACCATTGGTGGCGTCTGCTTCACCACTTGCCCCCCTAGCAGCTCCCTGCCATCCACCGTGACAACCTGCAGGGGCAGCATGGCAGGCAGCAACTGTATGGCGTGCCGGTCGACAAAGTCCTGCCCTATAAAGTCCGCATTGCTTCCTGAGTCAATGGTGATTGGCACGTCCATGGTGATTCCATTGGGCAGCTGGAGAGATGCGGTGAGCTTCACTACTGGTTTGGGCGGGAGGAGGTCCATGGGCTGTAAAATCTCTGGGGACTGCTTCACAGACACGTCTGGCTGGGCCCCAGTGCCTCTTCCTCCAGCCAGACTCCGTCGTTTCCCTGCTGTGGTTCTCCTTGCTGCGTTGCTGCAGTTACCATTGCTGAGGCTGCAGTGTGTTTGTGGAGCCTCTGGGGACACTCTTTCGCCATATGCTGTGGATCATCGCAGATGTAACACTTCCTGTTCCCTCTAGGAGGCTTCGCTTTCACTGGTGCTGGTGCTAGGGCTCTGGCTGCTGACTGAGCCCTTGCACCTCCAACCTCCATAGGTTCCGCTCCTCCTCCTGGCGGAGGCGTGAATTGCGCACGCGCTGCTTCTCTGGGAAGGAAGGAGGAGCCCCTGGCTGGTTCGCGCCCCCCACGCCCTTCGTCCCTGCTCCACGGACGTTCTTCCAGCCGCACCCCCACCGCCAGCGCCCTCTGAACGATCTCCTGCGTGGTCCGGGGTCTCTCCCCCCTCGCAATTTCATCTTTAACCGAGCTGTGCAATCCCTCCCAAAACAGGTCTCTTACTGGAGCCGAATCTCTGTCCCATTCCAGGGCACTGACCAAAGCGAAAAAGCGGGCATGGTACTGCCTTACGCTGGCCCTCCCTTGCTTCAGTCCATGTATCTGCTTCCGAGCAAGATCCACGTCTATGCTTGATAAAAAGCACCCATCCATCGCTTTAATAAAGGCATCCGCATTTTGGAGCGCCGGATCCTTATCTCTCCACAAATTGCGCAGCCATGCTTTAGCATCTCCATGCAAATGGGACATGATGAATCCCACCTTCTCTTGCTCATCTCTAAAGTCGTTCAGCAGTTGCAGTGCACACATTACATCTGCTCTAAAGTTGGGGTACTGTTGCAAATTCCCATCGAAGTGAGAGACCAGACCGCCTGTTCGTCTCCCCAACCCAATCCCCTCCGGTTTGGGTGTCAGTTGCCCTTGCTTCGTAAGCACTTCCAACCTGACCTGGAGATCCCTGTAGGCGGCAGCTGCGTCCTCCTCTCTCTTCCTGGATGCAAGAGCCTCGGCATTCAGTCGCGTCACTGCTTCTCTGAGTTCCGCTATCTGCTGTTCGGCCGTCATTGTCTGCCGTTCGTGAGCTCGCTAGTAGGCACCCGCTTTCTCCCCTCTCCGCGAGGCTGTAGATGCCCACAATTTGGAGACGGAGCTTACTGTCAGAGCTGCTTCCAGATCCTAGCTCACAGAGGATCACGCTAGCCAGCGATCATTAAATAAAAGTCTTTATTGAGTTACAGTTTCCATTCTCAATCTGCTGCGTGCAGCTCTACGTCTCATGGTTAGATCGGCGAAGCTCCGTCTGAGTCTCCGCCCCTTGTACACCAACTTAATATCCTAGCCCTGCTCCACCTTTTCCGCCTGACTGTTCTTCTCTGGGTCCCTCTGCCCCCCGGGGTCTCTTCCTTCCGGGATTCTTCTGACGCCGACCCCCCGGACCCTCCTGTCTCCTTGCGCCGGGCTTTAGGACCTGGCTCCCTTTCCGGGCTGCCTACTGCGCCACCTTCCTGTGCATTTGAACTTGGCGCGCGCGCCAAACCTTCCACCTTCCGTCTGACCGTTTCTTCGCTCCCCGATGGAGGTGTGGCCACTCCTGACTCGTGCCCTCCCCCCTGTTGTGAGCTGCCAGCGCTTGATCCCTGGCGCCCTTCTTCTTCCCTGCTCTCTGGCGGTGACGCTGGTCCCGATTTCCAACTGCTCCCCTCTGAGTCCCCTCTGGCTCTATCTTCCTGGGGTGTCCCCCTAGGCTCCCCCCTTGCCCTGGCCACTGGTGCTCCTTTCTGTGAATCTTCTGATTCACTGGAAAGACTCGGAGATCTCGGGTCGTCGTCATCACTCATCTTTTCTTCTGCCTCCTCCCCCTCGCTCTCTGTTTCCTCCCTTGCCCTTGCCTCTGCTCCTGAACCCCTGACACCATGATTCTTGCCAATTTAAATTCAGTTAGTTTTCCTGTTCATGGGTGCGAAGTATTAACAAGGAACTGAGATTTTTAAAAGCATAAATTTGGGGTGTTTTTGCATTTGAATGTCTCCGTTTGCAATAGGAATATTATAGTTGCACTTAAGATGGTCTTAGGTTCATGAAAGTGATCATGGAAGCAGATTATGTTAACTGTCGAAACGTATGTGGTCTCTACCACTTCTTTTATGCATGTCTGATGAAAGCTTAGTTGATTGGAACTTATTTGTATTTTCTTTACACTCATTAAGCAGCAACATACCTTATCTTTAAGATGAGTTGGATCTTTTAGCCAGGGCACAGTTTTAAAAATTGAAGACAATAGTTTTTGGGTTGTCAGGTAGAGGGATGGGCTTCATAGAAATGGAGGAGGAAGCATAAAAATGCACATTTTAAGGAAGTTGCTGGATGCTGGTGGCTGTTGAGTTCAGTAAAACTAAAAAGGCTGAAACCCACATATATTGGCTTAAGTAAGTTGTGCATCAATTCTGTGAGTCATAGGAGCTTTGGTGTGTGTGATGGGACGATGAGCTGCTTGTGTGTAAAATCCTAGTCCCTCAGAGTTTGGTCAAGTTTGCAAACCTCTGTCTGTAACGGAGCCCCTTAAACATGGCTCCGTCAGTCGCTGGCAGATTCCGACAGTGGTTGCTTTCGGAATCGCTTCCAACATAAAAGCTCCTTAACGGAAACACGTCTTCTGGACTCTCTGCGTGACAGTTTCCGGCGAGGAGTGGGTGTCCCTACAGGAGGTCCTGAAACCTCCCCACTGTTTTCGCTGGAAGTGTCTCTGAGCCATCCCTCCAGCTCCCTTTCCCTCAGCTCAGCTCCTCTCCCCCTACTGGTTCCCTCTTCAGCTGCTGAGTCTCTCCCAACCTGTGTGAGCCCTTTCACTTCCCTTCCTTCCGATGGCAGTTCCCTGACATCCACCTCCCCTCCAGGACCCCCTTCATCCCCTCTCGCCCCCTCCTCTACGGGCGGTGAGGAGGCAAAACCCCGGAATGAACTTCCTTCATCTTCCGATGTCCCGAACACTTCTCTCCACCTGTTGCGGTTCCTGGTCTCGAAGTACTCCTCCTCCTCAGAGTCCATCTCCCCTTCCCCTTCCGATTCCGAGAATCCTTCCAACTCCTCCTCCTCATCGGTGGTCCCAAAGTATTCCCTCCGGAACCTCTCCACAGGCTGAGGTTTCCTTGGGAACCTTTGATGGAACGTTTCTATCAATACCTCGTCATTGATATCTTCTGCCATTACCCAAGTGTTTTCTGACTCCGGTTCTCCTTCCCACGCTACCAAATACTCCACCTGATCCCCCTTCCACCTGGCGTCGAGGATTTCTGCCACATGGCTGCTGCATTCCCTTTCTTCTATGACCGGTCCCCGAGTGGCCATCCCTTCTCGTCCCCCCTCATACGGTGACAGTAACGACCTGTGAAATACTGGGTGCAGTTTCATGTGGTTGGGTAACCGGAGCCTGAAAGCCACTGGGTTGACCTGTTGAATGACCTCAAAGGGACCCAATCTCCTGGGTCTTAATTTCTTACAACCTCCTTTGAACGGCAACCCTTGGGTTGACAGCCACACCCTATCTCCCACCCTTATGGTTTCACCTTCCCTTCGGTTCTTGTCTGCCTGCCTCTTGTATTCTTCCTTCGCCCTTTCTAAGTTGAGTTGGAGCTGACGATGGATTGCTTCCATTTCTTCTACAAAATGCTCGGCTGCCGGGACACCCCATCTCTCCCCTTCTCCCCCTGGGAAAGCCCTGGGATGACACCCATAATTAGCCAAGAAGGGGCTCATCCCTGTGGACACATTCTCGGCATTGTTGTAGGCAAATTCCGCCAGCGCCAACTTTTCTACCCAGTCATTCTCTCTGTCATTGACATAACACCTCAGGTATTGCTGGAGGACCCCGTTTGCTCTTTCCGCCTGCCCGTTGGTTTCAGGGTGCCGGGCAGTCGAAAAGTTGACCTCCACCTGCAGTAAGCTCATGAGCTTCCTCCAGAACCTGGAAGTAAATTGTTTTCCTCGGTCTGAGACCACCCTCAATGGCACCCCGTGCAACCTAAAAATGTGTTCTACAAATAACTTCGCTGTCTCTTCCGCCGTGACTGCATGCGAGCAGGCTACAAAGTGGCACATCTTTGTTAGTAGGTCTACCACCACCATGATGGCTGTTTTCCCCTTGGACTTCGGCAGATCAGTCATAAAATCTATCGACACTGCCTCCCAAGGTCGTTCTGGGGTTGGTAAGGGTTCTAATAGCCCCGCCGGTGCCCGCCTCTCCCCTTTGGCTCGCTGGCATTGCTCACACCCTCTTACATACTCCCGTACATCTTCCCTCACCTTAGGCCACCAAAATTCCCTGGTGACCAACCACATGGTTTTGTGTTGTCCAAAATGCCCCGCCGTGGGGCTGTCGTGCAACTGCTTGAGTACCCTCCCCCTTAAGTCTCCTTCAGGGATATACAGTGCCCCTTTGTAATACAAAGCTCCATTTCTTTCCTCGAAACCCCCTGGTTCCTCTCCCTCACCCCTAAGACCTCTGAGCTTATTCTGGGCGTATTCATCATTCTCTGTTTCCTCTACCAGTTCTCTTTGTCCCACCAATGCCGCCCCACACACCCAGCGGTCCTCTGGAATGACATGTCTCTCTTCGGGTGCTCCCTCCCCCTCCAAATATTCAGGTTTGCGTGAGAGAGCGTCCGCCCTAATGTTCTCTGGGCCTGGCACGTAACAAATCTCAAAGTTAAATTTGGAGAACTCCTGGGCCCATCTCACTTGCCGTTGGTTGAGCACTCGTGCCGTCCTCCAATACTCTAGGTTCTTGTGGTCAGTGCACACTTGCACCTTATGTTGTGCGCCAATTAGCAGGTGCCTCCATCTCCGGAACGCCTCATGAATGGCTAGTAGTTCTCGGTCATACACCGTGTAGTTCCTCTCGGATTTGTTCAGCTTTCGCGAAAAAAAGGCACACGGTCTCCACTCTGACTCCTCCTTCCCTGGCTGCAGAAGCACCGCCCCAATAGCTCTGTCTGATGCGTCAGTTTCCACTCTCATCGGTTTTTGTAAATCCACATGCAGGAGTTGTTGTTCCGAGGCGAAGGCCCTTTTTAGTTCCTCAAATGCTCGCTCCGCCTCCTCAGTCCAAACGAACTTCTTCTTACTGCTGAGACAGTCCGTAATGGGCGCCGTCAGGTGGGCAAAGTTTCGGATGAACTTACGATAGAAGTTCCCAAATCCTAGGAACCTCTGCACATCCTTCCTTGTTTTGGGTGTTTTCCATTCCAGCACCGCCTGGACCTTGCCGGGATCCATGGCCAATCCCTTGTCTGACAGGCGATACCCCAGGAATTCCACCTCCTTGGTATGAAACTGACACTTCTCCAGTTTCACCCACAGCTGGTTGGCTTGCAGCCTGCTCAACACTTCTCTGACGTCTCTCACATGCTGCTCCTCATTCTCAGAATACACCAACACGTCGTCTAAGAAGGCCACACAATTCTTGTAAAGCAAAGGCCCCAGGACGTGGTTCATAAACGATTGAAAGCACGCGGAGCCTCCTTGTAGGCCGAAGGGCATAACTAAATATTCAAATGCCCCCAAAGGGGTGAACATGGTGGTTTTCCATTCATCCCCCTTCCTTATTCGTATCAGGTTGTACGCCCCCCTTAGGTCCAGTTTAGTAAAAATCTTTCCCTTCCTGACCCTTGTCAAAATGTCGTCAATCCTGGGCATAGGGAAAGCCACTGGTTCTGACACTGCATTTAAGGCCCTGAAGTCACACACAAGCCTCGGCTTGTTCGTGTTTTTTTTATCCACAAAAAACACTGGGCTGCCCCCCACCGCCCTGGACTCTCTGATGAACCCTCTCTTCAGGTTCTTGTCAATGAACTCTCTTAGCTCCTGCATCTCTCTGTCTGACATGGCGTACAGCTTGCCTACAGGGAGCTGTGCCCCAGGGAGTAAATTGATTTGACAGTCAAAGGGTCTATGCGGGGGTAGTTGGTCAGCTTCCCTTTCGCTGAAGACGTCGCGGAGATCTGCGTATTGTCGTGGTACCTTCACGTTCTCCGTTACTTCAGTCCCTGCTAGGGTGGCTTGGGCCCCTGCCAAACCCTTTCCCTCTTTGCAGTGTTCTAAGCAATGTGCTGAACCAAAAGAAACCACTCTCTGATGCCAGCCCACCAGCGGATCATGTAACGCTAGCCAGCTCATCCCCAATATAATGGGAGCTCCTCCCAAGGTGGCCACATTAAACGCTATCAGTTCGGTGTGCCTTGCCACCTTCATTATCATTGGGACGGTCTGCAAGCTGACTTCTCCTCCCAACAGCTCCCTGCCATCGATCGTGGTCACCTGCAGGGGGTTGCTTAAAGGGATCGTCTGTATCTGGTGTTCAGCTGCAAACTCTTTGCTCATGAAATTGCAGGAGCTGCCTGAGTCCAACAGCGCCTTTATCTTTAGAGGGTGTCCGTTTGGCAGCTCTAGCGCCACTTCTATCACTAGGGCGGGTTTAGGAGGTTCTGGCGTGGGCACTTTCACTGCTCTTTGGCCTGGCTGCTGTGCCCCACGGTGGCAGCCAGGCGTTGGCTTTTACTTGCTTCGGTATTTCTTCCTCTCTTCCCTCCACAGCTCCTACCATCCCTTGCCATTCCTTCCTCTGGGGGCAGACTCTGGCAAAGTGACCTGGCTGTTGGCAGAGATAGCATTTCCGGGCGCCTTTTCCCTCCTTCTTTCCCCCCTCACTGGGCTTTGAAACTGCGCGCGCGCGCGCTGTTCCGATTTCCATCGGCTCTGCCGGCGGGAAAGTTGGCTCTGGAATGTCTGGAATGCGGAACTCCTTCCAACGTTCCCCCTTCCCTTCCCGCCTCTCCAATGCTCTCGCCTCCTGGCGCGCTCCTATGGTCAGCGCTGATTTGGTCAGCTGGTCCATAGACTCCGCCCTGGGCGCCCGGGAAAGTTCGTCTTTCACAGCCGAAGAAAGCCCTTCTTCAAAGAGCATTTGAATGGGTTCCGCCGATAGATCCCACCCCAATTTATGGATCAACATGGTGAACTCAGTCCAGTACTCACGGACAGATCGGCTCCCCTGTTTGCAAGCCATTAACTGTCTGCGGACCACTCCCTGTTCAATATCGCTGGAAAACATCAGATCCATGGCGCGAAAGAACTTCATCGTGTCCTTTAGGACGTCACTATTCGCTGCCATCAGGGGTCTAACCCAGTCTCTCGCCCCCTTTTCAAGATGCCCAATCACGAAAGCCACTCGTGATTCCTCGTCAGGGAATTCATCAAACTGCAGATTGAGGGCATATTGCATCTCTGTCCGAAAGCCATGATAGTCTTTGGGCTCCCCCCCAAACTTCTGCACCAATCCTGGTACCTTTCTGACGAGCTGGGTGTCTTTCCCCTTTTTGTCTGCATCCTGAGCCCTCCTCTCCTCAAGCCTCGCCGTCTGCAGCGCTAGCTGGACCTCCAACACCCGGTACCTTTCTTCCAGGCTTGGACCCGCTCCAGCTCCTGCTTCTCCGGTTCCGGCTGGGTTGCTCATGATGCCTTCTCCTGCACAAGCTGCTCACGAAGACTGTCGGAATGCTGTGATGGGACGATGAGCTGCTTGTGTGTAAAATCCTAGTCCCTCAGAGTTTGGTCAAGTTTGCAAACCTCTGTCTGTAACGGAGCCCCTTAAACATGGCTCCGTCAGTCGCTGGCAGATTCCGACAGTGGTTGCTTTCGGAATCGCTTCCAACATAAAAGCTCCTTAACGGAAACACGTCTTCTGGACTCTCTGCGTGACAGTTTCCGGCGAGGAGTGGGTGTCCCTACAGGAGGTCCTGAAACCTCCCCACTGTTTTCGCTGGAAGTGTCTCTGAGCCATCCCTCCAGCTCCCTTTCCCTCAGCTCAGCTCCTCTCCCCCTACTGGTTCCCTCTTCAGCTGCTGAGTCTCTCCCAACCTGTGTGAGCCCTTTCACTTCCCTTCCTTCCGATGGCAGTTCCCTGACAGTGTGTGAGTATTCTGGACCTTAAATGCACTCTCCTACACTTTCACGCAAGAGATATAATTAGATGTGAAGCATTTTGCCCAAAGCAATACTTTCTATATCTACTAAGTCTAATTGGAAATCAACCTATGGTATATATAGTAACCAGAAAAGATTTCTGTCTAGATGGTATCAATTATTTGTTGGTGTCTGCACCCTCAAGCACTTTTTTATTAAGAAAGAGCAATAGTGATGCAAGAGGAAGGCTGCTTGTCCTGTTTTGTGTCTGCATAAGTCAGACGTTATTTCCGAAAGATCTGTGCTAAAATACTATAGAGAAGAAACAGAGAAAAAGAGGACTGCCATACTTGTGTATACATTCTTATATACTACGTAAGATCTTTGAGATATTAAATTTTATCAGCATGGCTGCGTGCCTTTATCATAAGTCTGCTTCATGAAAAATCATATCCATGAAAACATTTCCTCTTTAAAATGGAAAATTCGTAAGTCAGGGGAGAGTCAAGTGCTCTGATCCAGCAAGAAAAACTGATGTATAAAGCAATATTTCAGTGCCTGCACTCAGCGTGGGTGCAAGTGATACCAGTATTCTGGGCCCCATTGAACTGGTTTAATTTTATTTTTAATGCTATTATGCATTCCCATCTGGTCACAGTTTGCCACGTGCAACTACTTTGGGGTGACTTGATACAAGAGCTGTTGGGTTGTATGCAATTAAGTGGTCCTCTTAGCGCAAGGATTTCCATCTATGCAACAGGACTTCCTCTCCCCATGTGCCCCCCAGTCCCCTCCCCGAATCTGTTTTAGAGCAGGTTGTGAAGGCTGGAAAGGGAGAAGAGGTCCTGTTGCTCAGGCATAGATCCTTATGCTAATAGATACAGCGCATCATTTTTAAACTATCCTTTGATAAAATAAGTGACACATAGCCTTACATCTGATTCACCTTGCATTCTGTAATATGAGCAAATATAGGTCCCAAAGCATCTCAGCAACCATGACCTACATGTACAAACTCTTGAGTATAGAAGCCTCTGAGGGACAACATGGGGCAAAATCACAACATATAATTCAGTGGTGTGGAAGGTGCTTACTCTTATGCAAGGCAGGGGCGGGGCATTCAGTTTTCACCAGCCAGGTATGAATTCTAATCCATATACCAAACTGTTCCCAAGGGTTGCCCAACTCCCAGGAGCACATTTTGTAGGAGGTGTAGAGGGCTGCAGTGAATAACAGAGTGGGTGGGGGCTGCCCAAAATCAGATGCTCTACCTTGGGCAAACAGAAATGCTTTCAGTTTCCACTTTGTTTGAATAACCAATGTTGTAAAATAAACAGAAGTTGGGAAGTTGTCACAGATTTAAAGACAAGCACATATATTTTACGACTGTTATGAAATGAAACTTTAATGCTTCCTACTATGGAAGTCGCTTTTCTTTTTGTGGGGGACTGAGATAAGGGGAGCCTTACTTCTGCATTGTTTGTTTTTGTCAGTGTTGCAGAAATTAGGAAATGCCTAACCTCTAAAAATAGGCTGTATTTGTGTTCCTCTTTCAGTTTAACGCCTGTCTGTATAAACTGAGCAGGTGTATATGTTAAACTGAAGGAAACGTTTGCATGAATACAGCTAGAAATATAGTGGTTTATCGTACGCATCAGGGGTTTTTTAAATGTTTTTCCCCCCCTTATTCTTCTGTAATGGAAACTTTTGTCTAAGTAGTCATTCATAACAAACCCTGCCTGACCAATTTGACAGAACCTTGTGTACTTTTGCTGTAGATGTTTGTTCTTAACTCAGAACAGCAGTGAATAGTCACCAGGCTGGTTGTACTGGTATGCACAATTAATCTGACATTCTCTGCTTTATCGGATCCAATCTTTAAAAGACATTTTAACGGAAAAGAAAGGAAGCAATGCCATTAATTGCAAGGTTAGAACTCCTGGAGCTTTCTAGGGCAAAAAATGTTTTCTTTGTTCCCTCACACCTTATCTGACAGTCCTGTAAGACCCCAGCCTGGAAAAACAAGAAAGCCACAAAAATGCACATTCTTTCTGTGGGTAACAACTGTTTGCACAATCTGTATTTGCCCTAAATATTTACCTTTTGTTAGGAAAAGTGTTTTCACTCTTTAGTTAAAATTTGAGGACTGCCACCTTCTTAAGCACCAGAACACTAGATATAGGGGGTATAATCCTCTATATTTGTAGGAAAGTAATTAACAAATTTGAATATTGTTTGCATTAACATAATTTATAGCAAGCCAAAGTTTATAGTAAACACAGTTAATACTCTGCAGCTAGTCGTTTTGTTGTCATTTATTTGTGAAGGAATTGAAGTGTCAGTACCTTCTTGGCGTTTGTTTTCTAGATGTGAGAATGATACCAATGATGAATGAATGAATGCATAACTTGGAGAAAGGCAACCCTCTCTCCAGTCCTGCCCTCAATGCAGTCAAGTGCAGGAAGATGAATGAAAAGTTTTCCCTCAACTGCTAATCAAAATTTTTGTTAATTATAAAGATGATAGTGTAGTGGAACTTTTTAAGGTGACTGTTTTTCTTTCTCTTTCATGCAACCTTTCAGGGGAAACCACTACGACAGTTGCCCCCTTTGTTCCAGGAGGGGTTAGTGATGGGCAGTGGCACTCTGTCCAGGTGCAGTACTATAACAAGGTAAGGCAACATGTTTGGGATATATTTTTGTAAACTGAATTCTTCTTCATTCAAATTGGCCAGCTTATTTGCTCAAGAGAACCAGAGCCAGTCTTTAGACTTGTACAGTGGACCTACATTTAGCCAAAGCATGTTGCTGGAATGGAAGTTTTTAACTGAGACATAATACTCCCTGCTTTAAAAGAGCAATAAAGTGGCTGGCTCTAACCCTTAGAACTGTTGGTGTAAGATTCTGTATCTCTGCCAGTGAGGCTGCCATGGCTGCTGTCCACTAGGCAGTGGTGCATTAAAGTCTATGTAAAGCCTTAGAAAATCAAGTCCAGCAGGTTGCATACAGATCAGCATCCTCCTTTAAATGAACAATATGGGTTTCAACTTGTGAGAGTAAGAGCTCTGTTTTGTGCACTGAATTCCTCCTGTCATAAGAAACTGCTGATTCAGGGGAAGCCTTTCTTTATTTTTAAACGTAAAGAGAGCAATTATTCAGATTCTTTTTGTTGTTGTTGCTGCTGTATTTGTAGCATAATTAAGTCGGAAGCTCTTGGTAAATATCCAGGGAGAGAGAAAACAACATAAACAAAGAAATAGCTCTGAATTCATTGGCTGAATGCCATTTTCAATTTAACAATTTAGACTGAAGATAATAGCAAATAATTGCCACTTCTAAAGCATCTGGCTCTACCATGTTGTCTCTGAGGTTTTAAGAAATATATAATCTTGAGTCTGCATTTCAAGTAAAAATGTTACCTGTTGCACATTCTGAAGAGTTTAATTGGTGGATAAGGTTTGGTGTTTCTCTTACATTGTTCAGTTTTGTATCTTGTTCTATGTAGTGATATATGTGTGTTTGGGTGGATCTGGTTTTATGGCACTGAATCCCTGATGCCATCACGCTTTCGTTGGCCTGTTCAATCATTAGAATTCTTTGTCTTAGTTAAGTACATTCTCCTTAAAGTTTACAGTAAATATTTGGCACACTTAAAATCCAGTCAAACTTAAGCACATTTTAGACTCATTAATTTCAATTAGAAAGATTTAAGCACATACTTAATGGGGCTTCAGGATGCTGGTTTGATTGGATCGTGCCTTGATTATCAGCTGATAAAATTCCAAGAACCCTGGCTGACTTGACTTAATTATTTCATCATTAGCATGATCAGTAATTTCTGCTTGGGAACTTTATGAGGAATATAGTTGCTTCTTGATGAGACGGAGGATATATTCATACAATTGTTGATTGATTAATTAGCAATTTAATGGTACACAATGCATTGTCTTCCTAAGCTTAGGAAGCAAAATGATGAGAGTAGGATTTTTTTCATCACATGATAAGCTTGTAAATGTATTGCAGGTCTGTGGGTTTTCAAATGTTTCAAGTATTATAATGTTCAGGGGTGTCTCATGGTTTGGTTGGCACTTAAGGCAGGGTGGGGTAGGGTGGGGCAGAGTGACAACTGCAGTGACAAGACACTCTGATACAAACTAAAAGTGGACCTCAGGATTTCCCTAGTTGTCTGAGAGAATTCTGAAACACAGCAGAGTCTCAATACACATGGAAAGCTAACTTTACCAAAGCCAAGGAGAGGTTGAACATGCATTTCCCCTTGAATTGTGCTGCTCCAAATGGTTACCTGCCAAAGCAATTTGGATTATATATAGAGGGTTCTCATGTTTAAACCACATAGCAGGAGTCAGTAGCTGAAAACTTACCCCAGACAAATTCAGTTCCCTGATAGACTCTTTCTTACTCTCGCCAGTTGCCAAACCATGAAGAAAAGAGGTGGGTCAATTGAGTAGCATATGTAGCATCCTGATTTGTTAGTAGTCCTCTTATGAGGACGTAGGAATCGTGGCCTTCTGACTACGTCCATTCTCAAAGCAGCCTTCTGTGTAAACTAGTTGCTGTTTAGTGGTACAGGTTAATTACCTAATTCGTTCCGGAGGTCCTTTCTTAACCTGAAACTGTTCTTAACCTGAAGCACCACTTTAGCTAATGGGGCGTCCTGCTGCTGCCGCACCGCTGGAGCACAATTTCTGTTCTCATCCTGAAGCAAAGTTCTTAACCCGAGGTACTATTTCTGGGTTAGCGGAGTCTGTAACCTGAAGCGTATGTAACCTGAAGTATATGTAACCCGAGGTACCACTGTATACAGGATGATGAAAAGAAGACAAAAGAATTATATCAATAAGGATGCTGTGTCATTGAAAATCATATTATAGCTTGAATATGGAGATTCAGGATTTTCATGAAGTCTCCGCATATTGGCTCCAAATGGATGGCTGGACCGCTTCTGTGACTGAAGCAATCTTAACTATGGTTTGTTGGAACCACCCACCTTCATACCCCATGGTTTGAAGTTGGCTTGCTTCAACAAACCATATGAACTATGGTTTGTCTGGCTTTGGACTTCACAACAAGCTGTGGTTAAGCAAAAATGGAAGCAAAGGCTTCCAAACTGGTCCTTGCAGCTGCACATAAAGCCTAGGGCTCACTGCTGCTCATTCTGGTAACCCTCAGCCATGGTTTAGCGTGTGAACAAAATGAGCAATTCCACTGTTTCAGCCTGCTTTAAGTTCTTTTATGAAGGAAACTTACCCATTCCTGCGTGTATTTTTATTTTCAGTCTTATTTTGCTTATTTTGCTTCCCTGCCATACAATTACAAATATTTGTAGCTTGTTTCATCTGTGTGCTTGGACCCCATGATAAATTTCCTTACAATCTGAAGAAACACTCTGCGTTTGGGTGTTATTTCAGAAAGTAGCTTTAATAGAAAGCTGATAAAACGACAGATGATAGAGTAATTCGTAGTTCTTTTGCTGGAGCCATTCCTGCCCATTGGCCAAGAAGCCTGGGAAAAGGAGCATATATCAGCTGAAGTCTGGATTTCTTAGCTTGGTTGTTGGTTTAGAATTCTAAGCAGCTGCCAAGAAGATAAGGACTTGAGACAGCTCCAGGGTATTCTTTAAAAAGGAAAGTGATCCCACACACTGGTTAAAAATAAACCTTTGTCTCATTTTCATGATTCTTTTGCTCTCCCCACCCCCAAGTGATAGATGTCTTCTAGCAGTATAATTATTCATGTTTGAAAATAGGTGGGAAAATGCTTTGCAAATTTTGTGTACAAGCTAATTTTGCACCTATTCTAAAAACCAGATTCTGCCTCTCTGAGCTCAAGTAAATTAATAAGCTGTTTTGGGAACAAAATTGGTGCAAGCAGTCTCAGGATCAGATCACAGTCACATGCCAGGCAGATGTCTAGCTTTTACTTACTTAATTCCTCACCCTGCAACAGCTTATGTACATGAAGTTAAAATTGCAATAAAACAGATTAAAACAGAAGCATTAGAACACCACTATATGAAAGTAGCCTGCAAAATAAAAACAAACAAGCAAACAAAGGCAATTTACAGAGGATGAAAAAGTCAGGGGAAATAAAATAAAAAATCATTTTCCTGGCACTGAAGTAACATCAAGGTTGGTGCCTAGTAAGCTCATCTGGGGAAGACATTCCACAGGTGGTGGTCCCACCAGCAAATAGTCATCCTCCATACCTCAAATGGTGGCATCTGAAGAAAGCTTGTTTCTGGTGGATTTTCCTGAAAGCTTGTTAGGATGATGGCTATGGAATTATTGCATTGAAGCAACTGCCTATTGAATCTTACTAGAAACAATAGAGGAAGCTTCTGGTCCTCTCTGAGGCTACAGAAGCTCTAGTGGCCTTTTGGTGTATTGTTGGCACACATGCAGTGCGCACTAGCCTCTGCTGGGTGGGTGATTTAAGCAAGGCTAAGCCACAGCCCTGCCTTCTGCTCCCCTTTTCTCAGAAGGATTCCTTCCCTTGTGTGACTGAGGCAGAGAACAGCACTTTTGCCTCCAGTGGTATGTGTTTGGAGGCAATTCATTGGCAGACTCTTGTTTTAAGGAGGACTAAGATTTAAAAAAGCACTATGAGGGGTTTGCTAAGACATAGATAATTTAGGGATTATGGGCTGTGCCAAGATAAATGGATGTTATGTCTAAACTTGATACAACTCAGACACGTCATAATAACTCCAGTGTATTTCTCTACTTAAACTGCATAAATAGAGCAGGTTTGAGAGTAAGGCAGCTTTCCTATTAATTTCATATCTGCATTATTTCTAGGTCTCTCTATTGCTTTCTCCTTCCTCTCCCAGCAAATCTGTTACCTTACCATTCTAGATTTCTGTTTAAATGTTGTTCTTCCTGTATATTTCATCTCTGTTCTACTAAAATGGTTCAGTACTATGTTGTTTAGCCAGTGTTAGAAACCAAGGCAAGACAAATTTCTCTTGCTCCCTAAACATATTTGCATTTATCTATATGCTGCTTTCTTTACATGGCCCTCTCTCTGAGACACTTGTAATAACTAGCATCTCTTCAAGTTCTGCATCCTGTATATATGTGTGTGTATCACACACACACAAATATATACATAACGAGAGAGAGAGAGAGAGAGAGAGATTTTCAAAATAGCTTTATTCTTAGATCAGTCAAATAGACAGGTGACCACCAGGAAACCTCCAGTATCAATTTCATTTTTTACTATACTATTTTAAAAAATTGATAGATATACCGTAATTCATGATGATAGAAATAAGCAAATATAACATTTTGTTGTTTTCTTAACATTTGAGGCAAATGAGACACAATTGCTACAAAGATCACTTAATCACAAATGCACCTCCTTAAAACTTGGAAGAGTTTCATTTCCTTACTTAGTGCATCTAAATTTCAGTGTTTCCACTTTGGATGAATTATGTTGTAAAGTTTCAAGGCTTCACAGGTATCTTTAACTTATTACACCACCTGCAATGAGTCTTGAAAGGAAAACAGGACTTTGACTGATTTTGTGGAGCAGGAGTTTTTAAAAATTAAAATCTTTGATGTGCTTCCAAATCCCCTTGCTGTGAATCATGTTATCTTTAATCTACCAACTAAATTATCTTTTCTTTAATACAAAGTGAAGCTTTATCCAAAATTAAATTGAGCATGTCTTTTTCATGGGAATGCCAAAACAAATTACACAATTTGAACAAATACTAACAATTGCATACACTTAATGAAAATTAGAGAGTAGCCTCTTAAATCCTAACATGCTATGTAAGAGTCAACAGAATTCTGCAGCTTGTTTTTCCATTGGTAGGTATGTAAAGCAGCCTTGACAGGCTGATTGGGCAATTTGTTTTGAGCAAAGCATATATAAAAAAATACACCTCTGCAATCTCCAGTCAACAAATGCAAGATCCATTTGTGGTAGCATAACATATCCTGCAGCCCTGGCTGCCTCTGCAGCTGAAAGATAGATTATCTCACTTCCTTCTGGAAAACAGGTTTTGCATGATGATAGCAGTCACCTGTTATGTGACCACAGTCATACTGTACCTCTGAGATTATCATTTGCTCCACTGTATACCAGTCCCTAGTTATCTCACTGTTATCCTCTAGAAAACAATTCTATCTAACGTCATAGGTAAATACCAGGGTAATTATTTAGATTGCAATCTGAAAATGTGCCAGTTAGAATTGATTTCTGAGTTATTAATAGTAATGATATTTGTGTTTGTTGGGTTTGTTGGGAGGGTAGCCAAAGAGCCCTTTGAGCTCTTTGGGGCAGGTGGTCCAAAGGTTCAGGAAATGATCTTCTGTGGATATGATCCTGCAACCAATGGGTGGAGGTTTGCATACCCAAAGGGTGATCAAACCAAGCTGCTGGTCAGTAAGCAGGCTGAGTTCTGTGAACAGGATGGGTGTTCAAGACTCAGGGATAGTTCTGTTTTTCTCTCAGAATGTCTGTCTGATTCTGAGGAGGAAAGGGAGGCAGAGGCTGATCCCGGTGATGGGGACCAGGTCCAAGATCAGGGTTCAGGGCAGGTCTGGGCATCTCCAAAGGTTGTGAAAGGAGTGTCCAGGTGTGAGGCTTCATCTCCGGTTAGCGTAATGGAGAAAGCTCACAAACAGGGTGTCAAGTCAGAGGGGGAAGAATCTGACGGAGAAGACACAACTGCTGGCCCAAAAGGGTCAGTAGGGTATCAGGTCACAAGTGCGTGGAAAAGTGTCGCACAGTGTGATTCTGGGAGTGTTGAAGGGGTTCAACAGGTGCCTGGGAAAGATGCCGGGAAGTGGCATAAGGCAAAGGGGAAGGTGTTGAACTCAACAAGGTCTTGTCAGAATGGTTCGGCAAGAGGGGGTGTTGGGTTTGGAACTTAACAGGTTAAGTTGTTCCCATGATGCCTCAGCATTCTGACGTCAGCTTTCGAAGCTGGGAGGAGTTTCGTTTCTCTGTTCCTCTCTGGTCTCTGAGGGAAGAGGTGGCAGTTTGTCATGGCTGCTGTGAGCCCAGGAGATTTCCTGGGGAAAGTCGGAATAAAGGACTGATAAATAGACAAACCGGGCTCTGTGTGTTTGTCGGAAGCTAGGTGGAAGCTACGTGACAGTTTCACCGCTGTGTTTAACTCTGCTGAGGCGTGACTGGAGAGCTACTGGAGACGGAGCTGAGTGGCGCAGCTCGGAGGAAGCGCGCCGGGCATAAAGAGCTAATTGTGGATCGTAAATCAATTAGCGGGGGTCACGCCAAACCAATAAACCAATCGCAACAGTGTTTTGGAATTAATATACCTTTAATTTGTTGAAAAGTCATCAACCAACCTAGAACCTAAACACCTTTTATTCCAGATAGTTTAGATTAGCAGTTTGCCTAATGGATGAAAAAATAATAATAATCACAATCTAATAGGATCCATATGGAAATGTGTAGTTGAAGAGAGATCTGTGGCCAGCCACACCTTCGCTACACAATGTGTAGTAATGTGCCCAGCTTACAATAAAATAAAAGCCAGCAGTCAGAAGAATCCATACAGCTAGGCCACTTACTGAAAGCACTTTTTAGGAGCAGTGAGCTCTTTCCAGAAGGTGTCCGTAGTGGTGGCTTACACAAGTTATCATGAAACACTGCATCTGTACACCAGCCCCTCACTGGCAATTCAGTCTAGCCATTTCCCCAGAAGAGGTTAAGAAGGAACATGTTCTACTGTGGCAATACAATAGCAAGAACTTTTTTGTTCTCCCTTCCCAAAACCTGTAAACTGGAGGAATGAACATTCAAAGTCTTAAGTGTGGTGGCAACAGTTACGGTACCTTTACAATAAAGGTAAAGGTTGGGTCACAATCCCAGGGGATGGTTGAGGTGGAAACTTCATCCTCTTTGCAAAGGATGCAAAATAGCCAAAGCAATTAATCATTGTGATTCCCTGTCTCTCTAGATGCCTAGAGAGAACATGTGTGCATGCAAAAATGCTGACTGTTGATGTGTGTTAACGGCTTGCCAGACTGAGTCTAGTATAAGGATTCTGAGTCTACAGTACTTGGGTAGAAAGAATTTCAACCACCGTCACAGCCCTTAGGTAACCCGCAACTGCTAGTATTTTCCTTTCTACACAAGTATTAAAGGTATATAAGCTTAATCATCTATCAATTGATAGGTGCCAAGTCTTAAAATAATTTTTTTTATATCTGGATGGAGCTCACAGAACACATTCTGTTCATCTCAGATATACACCTATTGCATGTGCTTAGAAGTATCCTGTTATTATACAATATTGTGCAGACATGATGCCACACGCCCAAGCACAGCACAGTGTAGATGGCACAGTCAGAAATCAAAACTACTAAGAAAATGAATCAAATTCTAGCTCAATTCATCTGTATGCCTTTTAAAACAGATAAAATTCAAGGCAATCTACAGAATGCAGATAAAATTATGCACTTGTATTATATCAGTAAGGAATTAAACATAGTGTGCACCTAATCAAATCTAATAACTTTGTGACATGTTGTTATAACATTAAAGGACAGGCTTATCCTAATTAGTTATAATCTAGCTGAACAGTGAATGGATCTTTGTATGATGTAGCTGTAGTATAGCTGTTCTGCCCTCATTTTATTTGCTGATCAATAAGAGTGTGAGGCACGGTGACAATATAGGAAGCTGCCTTATACCTCTCAGAATTGTCTGATTGGCATCCATAACATGTGTTCTACCACTGAATTATAATTCCTCCATTTGTAGCTGCAGCTGAATATCCACAGAATAACTAAAATCATTATTGGGTTGCACTTTTAGCCATTCCTTGATGAAAATATTTTGCCCACAAACTACCCAACTCCATTTTTTAGATCTTGGAAATTTGATTGCCAGTTTAGATACAAACTAATCAGAAATGTATTTATCTAATCAGAAATATGTATTGTTGAGTTCAGTGAGATTTACTTCCTGGTTAATATGCTTAGAGTTATAGCCATAGACATTACCAGATTATTAGAGAACACAAGGTATGTTTTGAAATGTTATTTTAGCACACTCGAGTGTCTTCCATTTGTTATACAGCAGTGTGTCAGATGCCTGTCTGTAACTTCATTCTGTAGTGCTTCAATAACATTTCAAGACTAGGCAGCCATAAAGGTACTTTCCACCTGATTGTCTTGATCCCTATGTCTTGGTCAGCTGATGACTTCATTTGATGGTGCTGGGACATAGATGGCTTGAGCAGCAGCATATAACAAAGTTATGGATGACATCTGAAATGAGGATTCGCTGAAATTCCACACGCAATTATTTTCACAATTTGTTTTGCAATTGTCACCAGTAGAGATCGTAGTCAGAGAGATAGAATCAAAGATATTAGTCCCAGTGCCTTCAGAACTAATTCATTAAAGGATTGAGAAGGATTATCTGCATAAACAGTATCATTGGAGAAGATTATTGTAACAAGGCTGTGACTGAAAATAACATCTGTTTCAGAGTGTGAATTGAATGTGGATGTGAACTTTATAACTTTGTTAATGTTTCTTGTCACAAACATGGTCTATAAATTGGATATTTCAGCTGTTTGAAAACTTGTGCTTGGTAAATTGGGATGTAAATGGGATGGCAATTCAAAATATCAGTATTATATATCACTGTGCAGGCCTGCTGTGTGGTGGTTTTCTTTCAAACTGGTAGCAGATGGGGTCATGCACATCTGACTATTGGAAAGAGATTCCTAAAGGCCCAGTCTTATAAATTAACTCTTTAATATCAGAGGGCCTATATGATTCCAATCTGCCCCCCCCCCCACTACTTCAGAGATACTGTGCTGGTGATTGTTCACCCAATGTTGTGTATAGGTGCTCACTGATGCTACTGCACAGGGGTTCAGAATAGGGTTGTGAGATCAACAACTGCCCCATATGTTCACTCCTCTTTCAGCCCAGCACCCCTGGAAGGCTAGCACAACATTGTGTTTGCCACCATCAGTAGAAAGGGCAAAAAAAGCACACACACAAAAAACAACAATTAATTGCTACCTGTAGCAACACATACTCCAGTGCTTATGCAGCTAAAAGATCTTTGCTTTGATCCTAATGCTTGTGCAGTTACAGAATCTTATTATGATGGGGCTATGTATATATATTCCTATGAATAATATTACGTTATAAGGAGACAGACATAAATATTACAAAGGTTGCTCACTATAGAGGGTGATCACAGCACATTCTTCAGATGTGCTGCCTGCTCATCTTCACGGCTTGAAGTGACAGGCAAGCATTTTGACAAATCAAATGTTGTTCAGTCCATTCCCTCCCTTTCCACCACCGTTTCAACCTGCTTCAACTCCACCTGGAGAAAATTAAGAAAGCATCCTGCAACTGGGTGCCTGAGATGGAAAGAGCTCTCCTAAGAAGGATTAGGTAGAAAAGGCAGCAGCAAGTGAATAAATGAGAGGGGGGAGTGGACAGGGACTTGTATGCCTGCCTTCTCCCTTGGAGAAAGTTATTGGAACTGTTGTAGAAAATTTGCCCATATTGGGTTTCTGCTCAACAGTCTTCTAAAGTTTACATCTAATAAAATACTAAGACTTTACATGCATATGTACATCCATGAATCTTTGTGAATACCAGCTATTAATATGTAAGCATACCCATGTGGTCGTTTTAACACTGGAATAACTTCACTTCGGACCTGCAGGATTCTGGAAATATGCAGAGTTTCAAAATAGGTGCCAGAGGATACAGACTGAATCAGTGCAAACAGCATCTGTGAAAGGGCTTGGGAGTCTGACAATCCCAGCAGTCTTCATTTCCAGGAAGCTCCTTCTTCCTCGTTTGCAAGCCAGAAAGTAGATTCCCTTTATTCCTAGGCTGCTCATCTACGGCCTATATTAGGAGGAGCTAGCAGGTGCTCAAAATGAGCAAAGGATGACAGATGTCTAACGTCATAGGTTCTGAGAATTGTATGGAACAGGAAGAGACCAGGAATATTCACAAGCTGTCTGAATAGAATCATTTGATCACAAAATTTATCAAACCATGCATAAGCAGAAAAATTGTAACACTCTCCCACCAGGGAGAAATCTTACTTCAAAACATTTTTTTGTTAGTGGCAGTTAATATGTGGCAGGATATTTTTCATTATTGCCCACTAGTCAAATGAGCTGTAATCCAGCACGGCAGCTGGCGGTGGAGAAAAATCAGCTTTCTTTGTAACAGACTTGATTCCCCACCACCGCCCATGTTACCATGGCTTTCAAACAGGGATGGTTTACGAGACGTAAACTTTCCAAGCCTTTGACAAAGTTCAAAACTGTAAGAGAGGGGCCCTTCTTTGTGAAAGGCTAAGGCATGGATAGGCAAACTAAGGCTGGATGCGGCCCAACTGCCTTCTTAATCCGGCTCACAGACGGTCTGGGAATCAGTGTGTTTTTACATGAGTATAAGGTGTGCTTTTACTTAAAATGCATCTCTGGGGTATTTGTGGGGCATAGGAATTCATTCATTCCCCCCCCCCCAAAAAAAATATAGTCCGGCCCCCCACAAGGTCTGAGGGACAGTGGACTGGCCCCCTGCTGAAAAAGTTTGCTGACCCCTGGGCTAAGGCTTTTGCTTTGCAGAAGAATTTGGAGTGAACTGTTCAGTTACACAAAGCTCAAACGCATCTCAAGTGATACAAATTTGTTGGCTCATCGTACACAATGCATTTGGTCTGGCTGGGGGCTTGCATGCTTAATTTGCTCTCACACTCAAGTGCCTCAAGTTTTTTTTGCCTGCGTTAATGATATGCTAGCTGGTCAGCCTTACAGTTGGCTCAGGGAGGGTTTTGAATGCAGTTTGCTGCATCAGCAAAACATTGTACTTTATACTTGAGGAAAATCTGCCCCAGTCTACAGTTGATGGAATGAATATTTATTGGTGTTTTAAATTGCAGGCCTTGCCTGTGTCATTACAGTATTTTTTTAAAAAACAGCATATGCAGACATCTTGTCACAACTACAATACAGAGAATTTAGGGATAGGTAAACTCTCTCTCCCTGGCACATAGTGATGAA
This sequence comes from Podarcis pityusensis, assembly GCF_964106645.2. Taxonomy (NCBI): domain Eukaryota; kingdom Metazoa; phylum Chordata; class Lepidosauria; order Squamata; family Lacertidae; genus Podarcis; species Podarcis pityusensis. The sequence continues at coordinate 66,900,728 of NC_138035.1, forward strand.
ATCATCACTGTGATCAGGGCCAGGAAGCTGAGGCCCTCCTATATCCTTCAGGCAGGGCTGGATTAACCATTAAGCATATGCTTAGGGCGGGGGGGGGGGGACCACAGAAATTTTCCATTCCCAGGTTTTTAACACCAGTGGCCACAAATTTCTCAGCTGAGCATTCGTTTTCTCAGTTCAAGTATATTTTTAAAAATCCCAGCAGAAAAACTGCAACAAGGCAGGCTAGATGCCTTATCTCTACTAAGTATAGAAGAAGATATGTTACCTAAGATTAGTTTTGAGGATCTGATCAAAGACTTTGCAATTAGAAAAAGGAAGAGAATTTTTTTTCAAACGAAGTGGAATTATACAAAAAATAAACCCATATTTTGCAATATGCCAGCGGTGGGTGAGACTTCCCTTCCCTTTCCATAATGCTTCATGGTATTGATTCATGATATCAGTTCTTCCTGAACTAGACAAGAGATAGGGGTGAAAGAAGAGAGTGGTACCTGGACTCTTTTAGATGACTATACCGCTGCAACATCCATTCACACAGGACTCAATGCCATAAGTTAGCACGACACAGGTTTTCTTTCTTTTTTGTTACCAAGACTGATGTTTTGAATTCCTCATCATAATATTGAAATTTTGCATGCAAATATACTCTACTTTGTCTGCCCACTTCCCTTAAGGCTGCCCCTGCATCAATCCCTACAGGCCCGGTTGTAGACCATGGACCAAATTCCATTGTCAGTCATGATCATTGCATGACCTTGCAGAGCTCTTGGAAGGACAGCTCTCTCATTGTCAATTCTTCTGCCTGCGTATTTGAACAAGAGTTGAATGTCCTAACTAAATCAACATGGCATTATCTATAATCTGCCATCACTGTGTGACATGTGTAAAGTCACAACTTGCTATTGACAAATAGTACTAAAAACTGAAACTATTTTATTTGCCTCTTCTCCAGAACATCTGCATGGCTCTGCAGTTAGCCTGTGTCTACTGCAGACCTTCACCCAGCCTCTGTGATCTGGCATTTTGATAAATGGAATTTATGGCTTCGTGATCTGGCATTTTTTATAAGGGAAAAGACAGACACATATCAATGTGTATTAAGTCATGGATTCTTATCCGTTTGTTTTGTAAGCCCAGTTCAGAAGTTCCAAGTCTACTCACTGGAGATTGTGAATGTACTGGCTGACTTAATCTGCCTATTTCAATCCACTTCACACATTGGCACTCTGCATAGTGGTTTGTGTGTGTAGATGCCAACTACCGTATTGGCCCGAGCCAATTTAAGCCTTTGATCTTGCAAGCCCACAAAAGTTGCCATACAATCACTAAAATCGCAAATCGCTACTCAGTTGCTACAGTTCCGCAGGCACTCACACCCGTAAATGGCAAATGATCAGTCTCAAGCTCGCGAATCGTCAATAAAACTTTTTTTTTTGTTCCATTTTAACGTATGTCTGTTTCAGCAGCAATATCGTAAACGCCCATTTTTGTAAGGTCGCAAATTTAAGCTGCATTTTAACTTTTCACGGTCAGAATTGGGGGGGGGGGGAGTGAGGCTTATATTCAGGCCAATACGGTACATTATTTGAAGAAGAAGAATTGGATATGTTGATTGCATGGTTGAGCCCTATGCCCATAGGGCACTATGCCCATATGTCCTCCATAGGCAAAGACCAGTTGCTGCAGTCACAATCTGTGCCACACCTCTAAAAACATACACTTTGAGTTCCTGCACAGGACTCTAGATTACACACATCCAGTTATCTTTCTTCACTCATTCCTTTTTTACCCACTAGTCTGCTAATTATCAGTTCAAGCACACACAATAGATTACAGTATGTCATGGATACCATATAGTAATCTATATTGTACTGTGTTGATGGAGGTGAAGCCTCTGACACTGATTGGCTGACCTGAATGCTCATAGAATAAATCTGTCAGACTAATTTTGTATTTGTAGTACAGCATTTTATAGTACAGCTGTAATACAGTGTGAAGAAAAAGTGGTCAGTTTGCTTGGGATTGAAACCTCTCATAGGTCCTAATGATGGAAGATGCTTTGTGAACCAGTTTGAGGACTGGATAAAGGGGAAAGGAGGTGGGGGAGTGAAGGGATGGGGAGCCCAGTAGGAAAGTGGCAGATAGAGAAATGAAGGTTGGAAAGAGAAACCAGAGAAAGGGGGGGAGGGAAGGGCCAGAGGAAACGGGGAGGTGAAGCAAGAAGGGCCAATGAGGAGCCTAGGACTTGCGGATCAGAAGGTTGGCGGTTCAAATCCCCGCGACGGGGTGAGCTCGGTCTCTGCTCCTGCCAACCTAGCAGTTTGAAAGCACATCAAAGTGCAAGTAGATAAATAGGTAAGGAAGGTAAACGGCGTTTCCATGCGCTGCTCTGGTTCGCCAGAAGTGGCTTAGTCATGCTGGCCACATGACCCGGAAGCTGTACGCCGGCTTCCTCGGCCAATAAAGCAAGATGAGTGCCACAACCCCAGAGTCGGCCATGACTGGACCTAATAGTCAGGGGTCCCTTACCTTTATGCTCAGGCTCTAGCAAGACTATCTGATCTATATATGTAGAGATTGGGAGACTGGTTGAGGGACAGGCTATCTAGCCAGTGAGACCAGGAAAGCAGTCAGCTGAAAAGCAGGGACCAGCTGGAACAGTTGATGGTAGAGAGAAGGAGCTAAAAAAAAAGGAGGCATGAAAGGAAGCTTCACTTGGGACCAAGGAGAGGAAGGGACAGGACAGGAAGTTGTGCCCATGGACAGGAAGTGAACAAATTAGAGAACTTTGGAAGGCTGTGAAGAAGGAGTAGATGAGCCAAAGGATAATAGGATTGTTCAGTATAGTACTCCTGGGATTTCCCCGCCAGAAGGGCTGCACCTTTAGGAGATGAATAGGAGGGGAATTTTGTCAGTGGGGATTCTACTATTGCTCTAGCATTGTGACCTGGCAAGCCTAAGTGAGCAGTAAGGGCACATAAGAAAGGGTTTAGGTGTGAGCCTGTGAATTTCACTGTGAATAAGTCAATCAATTTGTTGGCTGCAGACTTTCGGCATTAGTTTTCTATTTTAATTCAAAACATTTTTTAAAAATGGTATTGATGGGCATTTTTCTATAATCCATTTAATGGGAGCAAGGATTTAGCATGGCACACTGTTCCATATAGTCATTCAGCTGGCACCTTAGGAATTCGCTGTAAGGACTTTGAAGTGCACCCTTATCTGCATTTAATCACACTGTAAGCTTCAGGAACTCAGAAGCTCTTTAAAGAATTTCACATCTGTCTGTGGAAGACAAAGAGAACTGAAAAATAGTGCTTTCTTAGTGTTTAGTTGCATCAACAGTGTACCTGGAGACTCTGGAGGGATCTCTAACGAGAGAGAAGCTTTTAAAGATTAGGGAGGAAGCATCTCTGAAGACTTGGAAGATCCACATGACTTGAGAGTCAGCTCTAGCTGGGCAGTGAGTTCAGTGGCCGTCTGCCCAAACAGCTATTTAATTGCCATGTCACATGACCATGACAGAGGCTGGGTGGCCATGTGTCAGGAATTCTTTAGCTGTGATTTCTGCATGGCAGGGATTGGAATAGATGGCCCTTGAGGTCCCTTCCAACTCTATGATTCTGTAGTTCTATTAATTTAAAATGCAGCAATAAAAACAGATTAAAACGAGTTACAGTCCCAATGATAGGGTGGGCCCAAATAGATATAGATATAGTGTCAAAGTTCAGGGCAAAGAGGTGCATCTTCAGCTATGCATGCACAAACAAAGTTGTATAGAGTTTATCATCAGGACTTTGGGTGTTTCCTTTGAACTAATAATAAAGAAGAACCTGGAAAACAGAAGCCCTAGGTTTTCTTAGCGAAAGGAAATGGTGAAGTGCTTTCCTAGGTCTGTGAAGCCCTTGGCTCGATCAGTGGAAAGTGTCATTATGGGTGTGCATTCTTTATACTCGAAAACAAGCATGCACAAAGCCCTGTGTCTTTAATGAACATGGAAGGGGAGGGGAGCCAATGAGACACTTCAAAGGAGGAAAGTGTTTGTGCTCAGGATTCATTTATACCTTTGGTGATCAGCAGGAATGTGTCCTCCTGTTGAAATACGTGGTGGGTTCCCTGCTCTTTTGCCTGTCTGCTTTCAGATATTCTTAACACTCTTTCCCCTTCTCCCCACTACCCTGAAGCTGAGGTAGGGCACCTTACTGAATGCAAGCCTTGATGTCTCCTAATTTTCAGTTGCCTCTAATTGACTCTTCCAATCCTCACAGGCTACAAACCCACACTTAAAGGCATAAAAGCTTGTCTGGTGTTCACCGGCTTCTTCCCCTTAGGTTGCAAATGTGCCCTTTTCAGTTCCTGCGGCTTTATTTGTTTCCCGTTTGTTTAATTTTTCACCCAGGTTTGGCTCTGATAGCTGTGCTCAGTTGAAAACGTGTCCGTAGCAAAGCAGTCAATGAGATTTCTGACCACTGAACCAGTGAAGTATCGCCTGAGAATCCGAATTTCCCCAACCCCCAGTTTCATACATCAGTCTTTTGGGCTCAGACCAGTAGGTTAATGAAAGGGTTTTCTGAATCTGGCAATCTGCCTAATGAGACTGAACATGTTTGAACTAAAAGTGCACCCTTGGCTTCCAGCAACTCTCCTGCAGACTGCATTACTGGTTCCTCTGTTTTCTACTAATTGCTGCAAGGGGAAAAATATGGACTACTGTGAACATGATACTTTTTAATCGCAACTACTTCTGCTGCCCTTTCCCCCATCTGGCTGCACAACTGTATGAAAAGAAAATAGTCATTTAGCTTTTCAAAAGTCAGTAGGAAACAGGTTTTCTGTAACCTTTAACCATTCAAAACAGTGAATGAATGATTTACTACTGATTAGTGAGCCCCTAAAATTTGGCATGACTTACAAAAATGTGTGACTTTTAAAAAAAGTTTTGCTCGTTGTTTGTCTTTATTGGTTATATCTGCTTGACTGAGGGTGGTTTGGTTTAACAGCGACAACAAGAACAACTAGCATCAGAAATCCCTGTTCAGACATAACACCAAACCGTGAGATGCTGCAAAGTTCAGGCTCTCCCACTCTTCCCCATCGTGTTTGTTCTTGTTTTTCCTAAACTACAGCTACCCTTATGAGTCTGGGGCTTGTTCTGGCTCATCTGAACTGGACCTGTAGTTATGGACACAGTCAGCTTAATCACATTGAACTCAACGAGAATTAAGCAACTTAATAGTGTGCACAATTGGAGCCAAACTTGCTAACTTCATTTTACACTATATGTGCTTATTATAACTGAGCGTCTAGGCCTGTGTGGATTTGTAAGTAGTGTAATCAGTAAAACGGTCATATTATGCCATTTCTTTGGAAAACTAGGCCAGCTTGTTCCAGATATGATAATCGTTTCATCTAATTTTCAAGGGCATTCCCCTGTGTTTTCGTATCTTTGTTTTTGTGTGCTTTTTTTTTTAGTGCAACCTATTTTTGGTGTAATCTTTGCGTTCCAAAACAGTCCTGAAGATACTTGCCTGCTTGGCTGTCTTAGGAAAGCCATTAGGATTTCCAAGCATTTCAGTAGGTTCTGGACTTCAGTCAGTGGATAAGATATGAGCTCTTACAATGAAGAACAGTTTAGAAGTGTTTTTAATAAACAAGTAAATAATCAGATAGCTAAGGTTTACTTTTACTGTAGACATGATTTGATGCCCTTAGACTTCTGTTTAGATTGAAATAGGTACACTTGTTTTACATTAAATTGATCCCACAGCAATTAACTGTCTCTGCTTCACTTCTGCTGTTGTTTTAAACCACCAGTTTTCACTTGGCTGTGTTCCTCCCATGCCAGGACATTGGTAGAATTCTCTCCCCAGGGAAGTTCGCCTGACGCCTTCATTAGACACCTTTAGGCGCCAGGCAAAAACATTCCTTTTTATCCAGGCCTTTGGTTGACTTGATCAACATCCCACACCCTTTTAAAATGTGGCTCTTTTGGGGGGGTATTATTGGGTTATTGCTTTAATTTTTATTTTATATACAGTGATCTCTTTATGTGAGCCGCCCTAAAACCTCCGAGTATAGGGCGGTATAGAAATTATCATCATCATCATCTATGCCCTGCTTTGTTGTTGTTGTCGTTGTTGTTGTCTTTAGTGTATGTAAACTTAGCCATGTTTTTTAATCTGCTCTTAACCGTTTTGAAGTTTTGCTTTTAACTTTTTTATATGTTGTAGGCTAAAATATTTATTTGTGATTAAATAAAAACTAATTTTCCCCATATGCATCAAGAACACACCCTGCTTCTTCATTGGGGCTCAAATGAGTATAGACAACAACCATTTTGCCACAAGGGGTTACATTCCTGACCCCCACGCGTGTCGGTGGAGCATGCATAAGCCCGTTATGGCCCTGCCCCCATTAAGCCCCCTTTTCTGGCTAATTCTGGGTTATGGTGATATACACATGCATGTTTGCACACGTATTGAACGTGCCCATAACAGTTGTCGCCTGTATCCATATTAGCTGTATATGCAGAAGGCAGGTCTTCCTTGCAGGACTGAGGCATACATCTCTAGATAATTTAGGTGAAGACATTTTTATTTTCCCAGGCCTTTTCAATCCATAACTTCTATATTTTTATGCCTTTTAAATTCTTGCATTAATTTATTTTTCCTTTGCTGTTTTTAATGTTGATTTTATGCTGCTTGTGTTTACGGTGGCTTTGAGGTCATTGTTGTTGTTTCGTGCTGATTTTTATGTAGTTATATATACTGCTTTTATTCCCCCTCACCCCAATTGTATTTTGTATTTTTAATAAGTTTGTAAACCATCCAGAGGACTTAGTGGATGGATGGCCTAGAAATGTAATGAATAAATAAATAATTGCTAAATAAATAAAGATTAACTGCCCAATCCTTATGGGTGTATTAACTGTTGTTGTAGCAACAGTTGCTGTGGAACTGAACAGATAGAAAGGCAGAAGTCTAGTTATATGCATCTGTATATGCTCCTCAGTTACCACCTTGCCCTATATTACAAGCATAAGGAAACTGGATGTGTGAGTATCTTCATGAGCCAATACAGGGCTGAATTTTTTGACTTAGCTAAATGTCCCAAGTGTAAAAGACAGGATTATAAATACCCACGTGTGATTGAAAACTTCCTGAACAAGATAAAAAGAAAACTCCCTGCCTTTTCTGTTTTCAAGTCAAGATGGAAAACAGAAGCATTGCCAGTTTGGTGGATTTCAGTCTGACTAACAAACTCAGTTCACTTATAGTAGATTCTTGATCCAATCAAATAGCCACTTAAGTATCTGTGAATGATACAGATGGCATTGTAGTAAACACTGTACAGATGAGATCTGGAGATTAAAGGATAATACAATGTACACAGTGGCCACATCTCCTGGATTTTAAAGATCCTCATTTGCAAAATGTTCACAACATAAGATTAGTGTCTGTGTTTATCAGGGCATATAGATGTATTTTTCCCCTTTTAAATAAAGCCAGGACCCTGGAATATAATCATTTGTTTGTGCGCGAGGGAAGGGGGGGGCATTCTTAGAGCTGGTCCACATGCTAAAGTTTGGAGTACAAGTGATTTGGGTCCCATTCTCATGGTCCTCTCACCTCTTGGCAGCCACAGCATTGAATTACTGCATCCTACCTAAAGGCTGTGCTGCCATGCGATGAGACGGCCAAGAACAAGCTGACAGAAATAGACTCAGGAGCACTCCCAAACTACACACCTGTTCATTCTGGCAGAGAGCAACCCTGTTCAGAACAGGCATTTCACCCAGTTCCAAGACCTGAGAGAACTGCTCATCCACATTTCCTCCATCTTGTCAGGATCCAGTTTTAGCCTTTCGGCTCTTATCCAGTCCATAACTGCATCAGGGTACCAGCTGCAGTCTTAGAGCTAAATGTCATCAGCATACCAGTGACACTGCTCTCCAAATATCCTCAGAAACACTCACAGCAGTTTCATGTAGACATTAGATAATATTGGGGATGAGATGGCTCTCTGTGGCCCTCCACAATGTCCAACTCCCATCAAACCAAGCCAGCTCATCCTGCCAAAACCTCAGTTTCTCACTTATAGTGTCAGAGGAGTATATCAGTTCACATGCGCAAATTAGGCAGGTTTGCATTAAAATGTGAACTGAGCAAATTTCTGCCCCATTCCTATTCACAGGTAAGTATGTACAGACTTCTGACTTGAAAAGGACAGAAAAGAAATCCTCACTAAAGCTGGTTGGAAGTTATCCTCACAAAGGGCAGGGGTGCCTTGGCATTCTCTTTAACCCGTCAACATAAGAAGAGCTTACTGGATCACGCCAGAGACCCAGGGGAGGCCTGCCAGAAGAACCAGTGCTTCCCAGTAACAGGCATTCAGAGGCATTCTGCCGTCTAACAGCAGACACAGAGCTACAGCAACCATCCTGTGTTATTCAGAGATAAGACATAGTAATATTGTAAGATATGGTAATATATTCTTATATGGATTTAATGGAAGAAGCGTGTTTGTGAGCCCGCAAATGAGCCACTGGATGTGGAGAGGAGGGTAGGGTAAGCACAGCAGCCGAAGGACTTCTGGCCACACAGAAACCGATAGGAACTGATTCTATCTGATTGGAAACTGCCCCTGTCTGCTTCCTCCAGATGCTGCCCACAGGCTGCCACCTGACTATTGCGGCTGTTAAGTAATGGAACGAAACAAAAAGAAAAGAAAAGAAATTGAGCCATCTCAAGGCAATTATTAGTAATTAAGCCTCTTTTTTATTATTCCTGCCCACCTCTTTCTTCTCTTACATCAACAGTATGTGGCCTTTGAAGACTTAATCACAATCTATTTTCATATGAACAGTATGCAGGAAAGCAGCAAGAAGCACGTTTTCAATGCCACAAGCGCAGACTTTGTTAAATAGCTCCCATTAACAATAATAGTAGTCATGCTGGTAAATTTGGCTGCGCAACGCTGAGCATTTACCCCTGAATGCAAAGCTGCGGCATAATTTCCAGCTAATGAAAGATGGCTTTCAGGTAACATGGGGCTTAATAGGGTCAGCCCGGGAGAGTGAACACTTTTTTGCAAAAGAATTTGAAAGCCATCAGATCCAGGCTCTTTGAAATGGGGGAAGAGTGTAAAATTATACAGTTGACATGCTTCACCTCCACCGCTGACCAAGGCATGCAAGCATAGAAGCATCCTTTTATTTAAAGTGCCCTCAGTACAAAGCTCACACTACATTTTGAAATTTGCATGTGCTTTGCATCTTTTGAAAACTCTGGGTATTTTATAGATCTTTGGTCTCTCGTTTTAAAATAGATGGAATGTAGGGGTGATCATTTTCCAGTTGCTGCTTCCATTTACTGTACAGTCAAACCTCGGCTCCCAACGCCTCCATTTTGGAACATTTTGGCTCCTGAACACCGAAAACCTGGAAGTAACTGCTCCTGTTTTCAAACGATTTTCAGAAGCTGAACGTGCTACGTGGCTTCCGTTTTGAGTTTCCCTATTGTATTGAGCATGTATGGAAGTGAGAGCTGAGAGCTGGACCATAAAGAAGGCTGTTCGCCGAAGAATTGATGCTTTTGAATTATGGTCTGGAGGAGACTCTTGAGAGTCCCATGGACTGCAAGAAGATCAAATGTATCCATTCTTAAGGAAATCAGCCCTGATTGCTCACTGGAAGGACAGATTGTGAAGCTGAGGCTCCAGTACTTTGGCCACCTCATGAGAAGAGAAGACTCCCTGGAAAAGACCCTGATGTTGGAAAAGATTGAGGGCACAAGGAGAAGGGGACGACAGAGGACAAGATGGTTGGACAGTGTTCTCGAAGCTACAAACCTGAGTCTGACCAAACTGCGGGAGGCAGTGGAAGACAGGAGTGCCTGGCGTGCTCTGGTCCATGGGGTCACGAAGAGTCGGACACGACTAAACGACTAAACAACAACAACATTGTATTGAGCCCCTTCATGGCAACTGGTCCCATCACCTCCTGGCAAATAGAAGGGGAAGAAATGGAAGCAGTGAGAGATTTTACTTTCTTGGGCTCCATGATCACTTCTGATAGTGACAGCAGCCATGAAATTAAAAGACGCCTGCTTCTTGGGAGAAAAGCAGTGACAAACCTAGACAGTGTCTTAAAAAGTAGAGACATCACCTTGCCAACAAAGGTCCATATATTAAAAGCTATGGTTTTCCCAGTAGTGATGTATGGAAGTGAAAGCTGCACCATAAAGAAGGCTGATCGCCGAAGAATGGATGCTTTTGAATTATGGTGCTGGAGGAGACTCTTGAGAGTCCCATGGACTACAAGAAGATCAAACCTCTCCATTCTTAAGGAAATCAGCCCTGAGTGCTCATTGGAAGGACAGATCGTGAAGCTGAGGCTCCAATACTTTGGCCACCTCATGAGAAGAGAAGACTCCCTGGAAAAGACCCTGATGTTGGGAAAGATGGAGGGCACAAGGAGAAGGGGACAACAGAGGACGAGATGGTTGGATAGTGTTCTCGAAGCTACCAGCATGAGTTTGACCAAACTGTGGGAGGCAGTGGAAGACAGGAGTGCCTGGCGTGCTCTGGTCCATGGGGTCACGAAGAGTCGGAAACGACTAAACAACAAAAATTGTATTGAGGCTTCCGTTTTCAGTTTTTCGGTTGTCGAACGTTTCAGAACAGTCTTCCAGAACAGATTACATTCGACAACCAAGGTTTGACTGTATATTAAAAAAAAAAGAAGGCAATTTAACCACTCATTCAACAGTTAGAATATCCATATATTTTGCACTCAGGCAGGAGTCGACCAGCCAACCCAAAATGTCTCAGATATGCAGCATGATGTGAGAGGGAAATGTCCTGCACTCTCCAGTTCATGGAGCTGAGGCTGGATATGGAAGTAGAAAACAAGCTGTTGTCCCCAACAGTTCAGAGCTGGAGCAGGAAGCAGAGTCCCGTTCTACCACCGTACCTGGTGTGTGAAGGGGAAACCAGGTTCTGCAGGGCAAAATGGACTCAAGGCTCCCTCTAAAACTGAAACCTTTGCCTCCTGTTCCAGCCCAAAGCTGGAATGGGAAGCAGAGGCACAGCAGATCAAGGTTTATCTAGCTGGGAGCTGCAGCAGAGAGCTGCAAGCTTATTACACCCCTTCCTTTGTTTTCACTCAGTGCAGTCAGAAGAGCCAAAACAAATCCTGTGGTTCAGCGAAACATTGACGCTGGAGAAGAGGTGATGTTCATTGTCTCTCCTCTTCAGCTCCAGGTATCTTTCTGCTCATGCCAGTCTCCAGAACCTGCTCCCACCCCCACTTTAGCAGGGAGAGGGCAGCGAGATAATCAAAACCTGCCCTTAGGCAGAGGCGAAACCAGGCTTTATTTCACCCGGGACAAAGACCCAGTTTGGCACGCGCGCGCGCACACGCGCACACACACACACACACACACACCATGTATGCAGTTGCATGCATACACGCACACACAGGCTGGGAGCCTCAATGGTGCCCCTCTGGAGGCTTCATCTGGGGCAAAAAAACCCAGCTAGCCTCCGCCTGCCCATAGCTATGGCACTGACTCAGGTATCTGTAACCTGTGTGGAAGGTAGTGTGAGAACTCACTTTCAGGGTACAGTGGTACCTCGGGTGATGTACTTAATTCGTTCCGGAGGTCTGTTCTTAACCTGAAATTGTTCTTAACCTGAAGCACCACTTGAGCTAATGGGGCCTCCCGCTGCCGCCGCGTCGCCAGAGCATGATTTCTGTTCTCATCCTGAAGCAAAGTTCTTACCCCGAGGTACTATTTCTGGGTTAGCGGAGCCTGTAACTTGTAGCATATGTAACCTGAAGCGTATGTAACCTGAGGTACCACTACTAATATGAAGGCACAGAACAGCACAATGTCCTAATGAATTAATACACAGGTAAAGAAAATTTTGCTCTAGGAACCATTTGTAGGAGAATAATTCTCTTTCTTTGCAGCGTCTCCCAGATTGTTTCAGGGACAGCCAAATAAGAAGCAATACAATGTGAGTTTGAATCAGGACTGGCTTCTGGCAAGAAGGAACGTGGTATCCCAGAACTCTAAAGGAGTAAAGGAAGAGCTAGAAAACAACAAGGGATAGTGTGGCAGTGGGAACTGATGAGCCCCTGGGCTAGGGGTATAAAACATGGGTAGCAACAGCAGCAGTGCTGGAATTAGACTTATTGTTGAGGTAGGTTGACATGAAATATGGTGGTTCTTGGGGAACCCAGATCCCAAGCTATGAAAGAAGTTTAATGTGTAATTGACATAAGGACATCAAACTGGGCTTGGAAGGAAACTTAGGCAAAACTGGCCAAACTAGTGAAGTATGTTTCTAGTAGCAAGCTGTACACTCAAAATCTTGGATGTTGTGTTTTGGACTGACTTTGAGCTATCTTCAAGAACCTCATCATATGCAACATATTACAGCAGCTTAAACAGGTTTCCAGAGACCACAACACCAGTTTCCAGAAAAGATTGCAGCCACCACAAGAGCCTAAGCTGATAGAAAGCACCCTATGCCAGCAAGGACACCTTCAGCTCAACTGAATATAAAAGAAACCCTCATTCTGTTTGCTCCAAAGTAGGAACACTGGTAAACTCTGCATTAAGATTGCGAGCATCGCAGACATAACTACTGTTTCATGTCTGAATGCCAACCTCTGTGAGGGGAAAACATCCTTTATATACCCGGTAGAACTTTGATGCTAGCTTTGGTGTTCATATGACAATATTAAGGTGAAATATGAAATTCCTCACATTTTTGGTGCTGACGTTGCACACGTTACTACATCTACTGCTCGCTGAATTTGGAAAATTTTGTCACAAACTGCAGATGAGGTTGTGGAACTGCTTGTAGCCTGTACTGCATGCGAGGCTGACATGATTGAACGGTCTGTCACCCGCCCGCCCGGCCTGCCTGCCACACATGCTCACAGTAATATCCTGTACTGCTCATAGATGTCAGGAAAAAGAATTGTTTTCTTCTTGACGTCTAGTTTCTATGTGCAGTTTTGTTTTGTTTTATGTGGACGAACTTTCCAGCAGTTGAGGCCCTCACCTGCAGTATGATTTGTTGCTGCGCAGGCATAGAGATTTATCTCATCTTCTGTTTGTGAGAACTAGGCCTTACTGTCACCTGATAGATGTCAAGCCCTTTGTGTGAAGAGCTGCCAAATGATGTGGTCACCGTAAACACAGGAGGAAATGGAAAACAATGGGATGGTCTGCTATCAGGAAACAGCTTTTGAGAAATTTCTGAAAAGTACAAATTCTGTGGTGATCCTTTCGGAGCGGCTTATCCCTAAATATGACAATTTTAGTCTTTTGCCTTTCGTCAGGATCATATACAACATTGATTATCTGTGCAATATGTTTACTTATTGTCAGGATTAAAATGAATTAGATTGTAATTCAAGCTGTACTTATTTTATTGCTCTGTATGCATTAATTATTGCAGCAGTAAATACTATTTCAGGTTCATATTAGCTAATGCCTGTTAATTTGAGTGACTCCAGTGTCTTCAACAGCAACAGGACTTTACATGCGAGATTATGAACAATATCCTGAAACTCTAGCACACCTGCTAGGCAATGAGTCCCGCTGACTATAGAATCATAGAATTGCAGAATTGGAAGAGACCCTGAGGGAATGCAGGAATAACCCAGTATATTAGGATTTACTTCTGGATAGACGTGGATATGATAGCACTTAAAATTCTCTTGCATTCTTAGCGGTGAGAGTAGAAGCCAGGCTTTACTAAAAGGGTTTTTCTAACATTCTCAGTCCCGTGGCGAATGTGATTTAAATATTTTGCTGTAGCTCCATGTACAGGAACCTGTGTCTCTCCATTCCACGACCAGATACTCTGCTGATCTGGAACTTGGCCAGTTGTGGGGATTCCTTGTTATCAATCATTTACTGAACATTTATAATAATGGTGCAGTAATACATTTCCTGCAGTTCCTGTTATGTCATTGAGCCTCAGTGGCATTTTCTCCCAAGGAAGCAAGCAAATTTGGGATTGGTAAACCAGTCGTTGAGATTATACTTCCTTTCTGTTGAACTGCCCCTCCTTGCCACCAGCAGTCGTCTTAACTTCTCTGTAGGGCTGACTATAGCAGTTTTACAGCAACATTGGTGAGCTCAAGAGACAACTTATTGGTAGACCCAATTGGGCTTTTTGGTTTGGGATATTGTCCACAATCAAGGAGACAGTAATTAAGAATTTTATTGGAAATCTTCCTCCTCTTCTCCCAAGCATAATTCCAGGCTGTTGGCTAGGAGATAGCTGTGAATTATATTCATTGGGTGGTGGGGGGAACAAATTTCATTTTTAAAACTGCTTAAACGTTTTTGCTTTGGCAGAGCTGTTTTGGAAAAAGTATCTGATTGCTTATGCTGGTCATTTTATCTCTCCCAAAAGCATTTGGGAAATTATTGCATTAATAACTTTTTCCCCTTGCATGAAATGTTTGCAGGTTTGCTGACAGTTCCTTTCTCACTGTTGTTGTTGTTGTTGTTGTTATCTCTTTGGTTCGGAAGCCCAACATAGGAAGATTAGGTATTCCTCATGGACCTTCAGGGGAGAAGGTGGCAGTCGTAACAGTGGATGATTGCGATACTACAGTCGCTGTTCGTTTCGGAAGTTTTATTGGAAACTACTCGTGTGCTGCTCAGGGAACGCAGACAGGCTCCAAAAAGTAAGATGCTTTAAAAAAATGTTACTGTTCACAAATGATATAAACCACTTATCTTGAAAGACCTTCTCCTTATCTCTTAGGTGTGCTTAAGATGGGTCACTGTCATATGCGAGTGCACTTTCAAATGTGACTGTGTTAAGAAAGAGTTTTTCCTGTTTAGGGAAGCTTTTAATGTTTAATAGGTTATTGTATTTTAGTGTTTTGTTGGAAGCCGCCCAGAGTGGCTGGGGAAACGCAGCCAGATGGGCGGGGTATAAATAATAAACAATAATAAATTATTATTATTATTATTATTATTATTATTATTATCATCATTTGTGTTGAACTCACTAGATGATTTCTTCTAAGTAAATTTGAGATTGGAGAGAATAATTATTTTAGATGCAGTCTCTCCTATTGGCTAGACAACTGTTGTTATCATGGTTTATTACATACCTAAAAAGCACTGCAGGGTATAAAATAATAGAATCTAAAAGAAAATACACAGGTGGGGGGACAGAACGTAGCCCTGCAGGTTTACAATCTAAAATTTCAATCCTTATCATGAGCAGCCTTGCAAGCCAAATTCAATATTGTGTGATTGACAGGTGGGTGGCCCCCGCCCACCACTCAAAAGCCATTGTGGGGGGATTTTCTGATACCTGATTTCTAAACGTCTTTGGATTTCTGATTTCTTAAGGTCTTTGGATCTAACTGGCCCTTTGCTCCTTGGAGGAGTTCCAAACTTGCCTGAAGATTTTCCTGTGCACAACAGACAGTTTGTTGGATGTATGAGGAACCTCTCCATTGACAGCAAGCCAATTGACATGGCCAGTTTTATAGCCAACAATGGCACTCTTGCAGGTATAAACTCGATATTGCAGGGACGAAAACAGAACAAATGTGGTTTTGTTTCATTGAGAAGTAATATCCCAGTAGGTGGGTGGGTAAGGGAGCATCAAGCAGCTAACCCACCCTCACTGCCCAGCCTTGGCATCAGGCCCCTCCCCTCCCCTATGCGCTGCCCCCTCCCTCTGCTTGCTGGTGAGTACCGGCACTTGTTGGATGATAACTTCTTTCATTCCTGACCATTGACTATGCTGGCCGGGACTGACGGGAACTGGAGTCCAACAATGTCTGAAGGGTCACATGTATCCCACTTACCCTGCAGAGTAAGTGACAAGAACTGGATTTCAACGACTTTTGTTGCAATACAGTTTCAGTAATCTGAGAAGGAAGAGTCTGTATCCTGGGTAGACCCCCTGCACTGAAAAGAAGGGGAGGTCATGTCATGCCGCGAATTATTTAATGCACTCGCTGATGGTGATATTGCATCTTTGAGTTCCTTAACTTCCAAGAGTCACAATCCAGACAAACTTTTGGGTGCCCGCAAGGGCTTGTGTGCAAGCTGCAGAGCTTCCAGCGGCAGTTTGCTTTCTGCGCAAATAAACTGCTTTTTAAAAACTCCCCAGAAGTTTCAAAATTGTCCAGCAGTGCTGCAGTTAGAGGTAAGGAAGCTGCACAGTATCTGCATAACTCATAGCAGCAGCCCCACCCCCTCCCCTGGATTACTGTGTATAGTTGCAGCCATTCAGAAAGCTAACAATGAGATTAATCGTAGCTTGTTATTAGCATGGGGGTCGGTAGAATGCTAAACAAGTGGAGGGCTAAACCGATTCTTTTGGAATGCCAGGCTGTTTAGCTCAGAAGAATTACTGCACCACCAACTGGTGTCAGAATGGAGGCACCTGTGTGAACAAATGGAATACCTACGCCTGTGAGTGTCCCCTGCAGTATGGAGGGAAGAACTGTGAGCAAGGTGAGCAATTCGTCCGTTTTCCCTTTAACATGTAAGACATCCATAATATATGAACAAATATGAATTGCTCCAGGGCAGCTTCTGGGCCCTCAGCCTTGTATTTTGGCCCATTAGGTGCTTTCGTAGAATCATAGCATCCATGACAGGTGGACAGCCAACCTCTGCTTAAAAACCTCCGAGATAGGAGAGTCCACAAATGCATAAAAGAGGGTGGGTAGTGTGTGTGGTTCTGTTATATTGTCCTAGTATAAGCAAATCTGTGTACAACCACACCTTTTTTTCAAACTTAGGAAAAAGGATCTAGAGCTTTGTTGCAATAATCTTTTTTTTAAAAAAAGAACATTAAACCACAGGTTTCCTCCTGTAAAACTAATGAACTCAAAAATACATTTTGATGGCGTGTTAATATCTAATCACGATTTGAGTCAGAACCTATTTGATTCATGTTAAGTAGCAGGTTATTAGTCCCCTTTTGCGTTACGTTCCCATAAAATGCACTTGGAGCAGAGACATAGCTCTGTATTCCTGTGTAAACCAATTTTCCTGCCAAAAAAAAAAAAATCTCCTTAGAAAAACATTAGATCCATTTTATTGCCGGGAGGCCCCCAGATCAATTACTTATTTCCCGTAATGTATCTGTGGGGAGAAATATGCATAAGGGGAAATAAGTAATGTCAATAAAAGGGAACTCTTAGCAATTTATGACCAAGGTGAAGCAAACATTGGAAGTGTGTGGGGGGACAGACGATGGCTGCTGAATATCAAATGCTTTGGAGAACCACGTGTATTTATAAGAGGGCTGTCAAATATATAGGCCCTGGGATGTTCATGACACACCAACCATGTGTTTTAGTCTACCAGGTCTTTTATAAAAAAACACACACACCTTTTTGAGGCTCACCTGGGGCCATGAAAATGAAGTTTATTAACCATCTGGTAGGCCTTGATACATAAGATGGCATGTCTACTATAGCCTAGAGAGTAGAACTTGACAGACCCATATTGCTGTTGAAAATCTGAACCATAAAATTCAAGCTGGGTTTAGTTACCTTGTGTTTATAAAGTTGATATTAGAAATGATGCTTTTTTTTTACACATATAGCTGAGCTCAGCATGCCTGTTATGCAGTGAACGAATCTATTCTGCGACAAGCTTGCTGTAGGGTTTGTTGCTTCAGACTGGCGAAAGCTTTTAAACATTTATGTGGATTTAAGGACAATATACAGATCAGCTGCTCAGAAAGGGTTGCAATCTATATACTTCCATACAAGCACCTGCTGTATCTGCTCTTTCTTAGTTGATATTGATTTCCACTGGTAGTTGATGCATTGTGTTTCTCCAAACTGAGGGAAGTGTTGGCTATCATGGCACATACATTTAAAGCCCCATGATAGATCACTGGTTTCTTGGAAGCCATAATTCAACATGTGAAGACCATTAGTTCGCCATCTTTAAAGTGTAGACACTGATTCTTTGCCAGAGCTGAACCACTTGAGTACTGCAACTTGCCCTTAATTTACTCAAAAAAGCCCACTTTGTGTGCTTCCAGGCAAATATCCGCTAGCATGTCTATCCACATCCCACTTTCCATGGAAGAGTTGTCCTGAGCACAGTCTCAGCCAGCCACACTTAGGAGTGCCATGCTTTGATTTATGCCAGTGCAACTGAGAATGTCATGAAAAATAATTATGTGGTGTGTGTGTGTGTCCCCCACTCCAATTCAAAACTTTCAATGAAAATTCTGCCTTTTGTTTTGTTTTCTTTTTATCCAATGTTGCAGTAATGCCTTTCCCTCAACGCTTCACCGGAGAAAGCATCATCATCTGGAGTGATCTTGATATCACTATTTCTGTGCCATGGTACATTGGTCTCATGTTTAGAACGCGCAAGGTTAATGGCATGTTGATGCAAGCAAATGCAGGGGTCTCATCCAAGATCAACATTCAGGTAGATTGGTTCAACACAGCACCAAACTTAAATATGTATACTTAGTCATAAAGCACAGTCCAATACATGTTTGCTCAGAAGCAGCTCCAACAGCGTCTAGTGAGGCTTATTCCCTAATATGTTTACTCCAGATAGCAGTTTATGTTCATAAGTCTAGAACAAACAGGTAGGAGAAATTAAATGCTACAGCACTGATCAATCCATTTGCCATAAACAGACGTTTCTGATAGAAAATAATAGATTGCATTCAAATGGAAGGCAGACTATTGATACAAATATTTCTCAATATATATTTAAAAACAAATAATAGGATAGTCCGGAATGTGCAACCTTTGGTTTGCTGCAGACTTTACAGCCCAGGTGAACGTGCAAACTATGCAGACTGCAGGTATCGTTACTAGTACATGACAAGGGATTGAAATAGAACCCATTTTTTCCAGCAATGAACCAAAGTTAATGTTTTCAACAGATACTGAACAAATATGTGGTATTTGAAGTCTACGATGGGCTGAACCAGGTGGCTAGTTTGCGGATGACTCAGTCCCGAATCAGTGATGGCGAGTGGCATCATGTGCTAATAGAACTGAAGAGTGCAAAAGATGGCAAAGACATCAAGTACCTGGCTGTTGTATCCTTGGATTATGGGATGTATCAGGTGAGGTGGCATCAGTAACCTTTCAGCATAAACATGAGACCAGAATGAGCAACTGTTAGTAATACAATATGGCGGCATAACTGTGAACTATACCAAGGCCAAGTTGTTCTACCTTAGGTCTGTAATGGGTTCAAGAACCTGTCTTTCCATCATTGCCCCCTTCCTTGCCCCACTTCTCATTCCCCATATCTTTCTCCTCACACCCAACCTCACAAAGCCTATGATAGCAATGTCTCACACCAAATGTAACTCACCTGCAAATAGGACTGCATGAACTGAAAACTGAGATGTTATATGTACAGTCATACCTTGGATCCCGAACGCCTTGCGAGTCAAACAGTTTGGCTCCCAAACACTGCAAACCCGGAAGTGAGTGTTCCAGTTTGTGAACATTCTTTGGAACCAAACATCCGATGTAGCTTACGCTTCTTCCGATTGGCTGCAGGAGCTTCCTGTAGCCAATTGGAAGCCGCACCTTGGTTTCTGAACGTTTTGGAAGTTGAATGGACTTCCGGAATGGATTCCGTTCGACTTCTGAAGTACCACTGTACCTTTGTTATCCATGAAAATCTTTCAATAAAAATAATTTTCAAACGAACCCATTTTCCGCCAATCGTGCATGAAGGATAACATGGTCTCTGTAGTTATAATAAGCGAGATTTTGCAACTTTTCCAAAACCCACATATCACACATCGGAGCCCATAAGAAATTTTTAGCGCCAAATGATTTTTATCCCTTCCTGGCTGCAGAACACACACACACAGAGAGAGAGAGAGAGAGAGAGAGAGAGAGAGAGAAAGACTGACTGAACTGGCTGTCCTGTAGTTGAATTGACGGAGAAAAAGGCATTTTACCTCTTGGAAATGCTTCCTTGTTGAAGCAGAACACAAACAGCTTCCATTACCTCTTTAAGTTTATTGTTGATTACGTCCCCTATATCAGTGAAATATTGTAACCGAGAATGTATAAAGAAGTGGCAATCTCCTTTGCTGTGTTCTTCATTTCAGAGCACTGTACAGATTGGAAATCAGCTGCCTGGACTTAAAATGAAAAGCATTATTGTAGGAGGCGTCTCTGGAGATCAAGTCTCTGTTCAGCAAGGCTTCTATGGTTGTCTCCAGGTGAGAGCTGAAATAAGTAACGAGGGGATGTTTACCCATGAGAAGCATTCTCATCTCCTCTGAGAATGGGCCAGTTTGGGGTAGAGGGCAGAAAGGGGTGGTATTCATTTGTTTATCTGCATCTCTTTTAAACACTGAACACTTAGTTGACTTAATTATGAGGACAATGGGCATAAGTCCCATTTAAATTAATGAGACTTTAAGCACATAACTGTGTCCGCAGATCCGTTTGATTTTAATTAAGCATATTGTGTCAGGGTGGCATCCAGTGGTTTGTTGGTTATGATTGCTTTTAACACCAGCTTTTAAGAAGTATGGTTTCCGGTTCATTAGCTCTCCATGACTGATCTGGAATTATTTTTTTTAGGGGGAGAGGCATACTGTTCTGCCGTTTTTAACACTGCATGTTAAAGCTGGGGCACTAGTTGGATGTTACCATTGTTTATGTTCCTTCACTCCTTTTTCAGGGAGTGAGAATGGGGGAAACGTCCACAAATGTAGCGACTTTGAACATGAAGCAGGCAATCAAGATTAATGTCAAGGAAGGCTGTGAAGTGGACAATCCCTGTGATTCTAACCCTTGTCCCCAGCACAGCTATTGTAGCGATGACTGGGACAGCTATTCATGTGTCTGTGATCCAGGTAATAATGGCTTCAAGCACACTATTCATAGTAACGAGACCCTGGGGGGATTATAGAATTCTGTGGTTATGAAAGTTCTTAAAGAACTTGGCAACAGTTGCAGAAATTCATGCTCATAATCCCATAAAAATCAAGAATAGCAAGCACCCATCATAGTTGTGGATGGTACCCTGTTGCTCTCCATTATCTTCGTGAACTCACTTTGAATGCCTTCTCTTGGAGGAGAATAGCATCCCACCCGAAATGCAAATTCTTCTGCAACGTCATTTTTTAAAAAGCTGCATTTTAAAGGACCTATTAAATGTCCATTTGTTTTAGTTTGCAGAATTTTGAAAGGTTTCTCCTTGCTGCAGAACGGGATTTTCTCAAGAAAAATGAAAGATTGACACGAGCTTGAAAATAATCAGAGAGTTAAATATGTGATGGAAAAGCAAAACAGAATTTAATTTGTTTCAATTGGTTTCAATTTTCAAAATGTTTTAGTATCCTCCCTGTCTTTATGCAAGCCAGTTTCTTTCAAAATGGGTTTGACTTTGAAGTTCAAACTACATAACTGAATCTGAGCCAAGGTGTGCTTACTTCAGAAATAAGGCTGCATTCCACACCATTTTTGCACTGGGCTAGGTGGGACATTAGACTAGGCAGAGGTGTTCCTCTGCCCTCAACCTGCAGAATGATGTTGAGTTAATGCACGTTTACTTCAGAGGTAAGACTGCAACCTAAACTGTCTTGCACTGGGGTGTGTATGTGCTGAACTGGGCAAAAGGGTTCCTCTGCCCAACCCTATATTTTTAATTAATGCCTTAAGCAAAAAAAGGAAAAAAAATGTGTGTGTAGGCGGAAATTGCTCCTAAATATGATCCCAACTTTTTAGAAAAGTATAACTTTACTGTGCTGTTAACAGTAATCTCTCTAGACAGTGTATTGCAGGAGGAGATAAATTTCCTGATAACCAAAGAGGTGCTATTAGCGCATAAGAATAAAATAGATTGCTTTCCTGAGATGCACAGGTCATAAATTACAAAGCAGTTGCTATATGTCTATAACCTTGTCTCCTCAGGGTACTTTGGGACAGAATGTGTTGACGTGTGCAGCCTGAACCCATGTGAGCATGTCTCTACCTGTGTCCATAAGCCAAGCTCTTCTCATGGATACACCTGTGAATGTGGGCAAAGCTATTATGGGCAATATTGTGAAAGCAAGTAAGCAAATGACACTGGCCAATTCTTAGCCTTCCTTTCCTACTCCATCCCCCTCCCTCAAATCCCTTGTATTTGTATAAAGAAATGAGGAGGAGCTTCCTTATTCAAAACAGAATTTTCCTTTATTCTTTTTATCATGTAGAAAATGTGCAAAAGGTGCATATTTGTAACAAATTCCACATCAAGTGCTATATAACGAGTGCCACCATAATTTTTATTCAATAATCATTTTTTTCACCCACCTTCCCTCCCATTTTCTGTAACTTGACAAACTATGCCTCAATGGTTTCAGTAGACGAGATCTTTTAGTTTTTTGTAGCTCCAAAGCTGAACATTAAATATATTTTCTACCTTCTTTGTAGAATTGATTTGCCTTGTCCTAGAGGTTGGTGGGGAAATCCCATTTGCGGGCCATGTAACTGTGAGATCAGTAAGGGATTTGATCCTGACTGCAATAAGACTAATGGAATATGTCGGTGTAAGGTAAGCAAAAGATTGCTCACTTCATTGGAACTAACGTTCAAGCTAAAGCATAACAAATAACTGCAATTCAAAATGAAGCAGTTGTGTTGATGTTATCTATCATTTCTGCAAGCCTTCTATATTGCTTTCCATGAACCTGACTTCAGTAGCTACATTTCAAGAAGGAGAAGAAGAAAAACATTTGGCCAACCTGAGAATTGGCCAAATGAACTTGTATAGGGTTATATTTTTGTTTGGGCTGGCTGTGACAAGCTGCAGACACCTACTTTCAGTCGGCAAAAAACTGAGCACCTTCTGCACATTATTAATTAAGAGTATGCAGAATCAGCTTCGAAGAATTTCTCCAGTTGGGTCTCTCACAAGCTCTTTTGCATATACATGCATACACATGCTTCAACTAGTCACAACTTCTTGCCACGTGTATATAATTTGTGGAAGTAAAAACATGTAGTTACTTCAGAAATGTTGTTCACTTCGAACACGTTTCTGCCTCCAATACACACATAGAAAGGGAATATTTCATTTAAAAGGAATGAAACATGCAGAGTACTTGACAGCCCTTGTTTTGTCCAAAGCTGTTAAGTAGTCATTCACACTCGAGGGCAAACTGTGGTTCAGAAGTGCATCTCTGTATTTTGAAACCAACCTTCTCAGGTCCAGATTGTTTGGCAAGTTTTCTCCGCTCAACTTTAAGCATCCTTTTACCAAGGATGAATGTTCCTTTACCTGAGATAATCTTTAAATCGCATTGAAGTGTGAATTCTACCCATTGCTCATATCCTTGATTTGCAAGCACCTCTCAAGCCTCTCTCTTTTTCCAGGCAAACCATTACAGACCACAGAGCAGCGACCGCTGTTACCCGTGTGACTGTTTCCCTTCTGGTTCCCACACTCGCACCTGTGACCTAGAAACAGGGCAGTGTCCCTGTAAGCCAGGAGTGATTGGGCGACAGTGCAATCGTTGTGATAATCCCTTTGCTGAAGTTACTGTTCATGGCTGTGAAGGTACCTATACATACTTCAACACCAGACCATTTTAGATTTAATTTTAATCCCGACTCTTAAAATCCCTTTTCATCTTCGCATCTTTTTGTTGTTTTGATTTGTTTCACATGCATTTTCATTCTTGCTATGTTTTCCTCTTATGTAAAGCACCCTATAATTATTTTTTTAATTGAAGGGCAATAGAAAGATTTCTGTAATAAATAAAATAAATTGTTAAACGGAATTTCAGAGAAAAGAGAATCGTGGCAGTGGGCAAATTTAATGTAAACAGAATATTCCAAATACTTGTGACTGCCTTTCCAACGGAGGCTTTTTCTGCAGAACAAATTGCCCGCTGCTTTGTTCAGATCTCCTTCTACATCTCTTGTAGAAACTTCTTAGATGAGCTTGCTAGTTTAAGCATGTACAAACCTTACAGCATCTTATGAGAAGCTGCTTTATCCTTTGCTTCTACTGAAAGTGACGATTGACATGTTTTATGAATACCCTCTCCTCCTTTCAAAGTCCAGAATAGAACTAAGAATGTCTAAATGTTTGTCCTCAGCGAAGCAGAATCCCTTCTGTTATAACTTAAGTGCTATTATATTATCAGAAAAAGAAATGTTTTCTTTCCCTTCCACCTTACATAGTGGTTTACAATGGATGCCCCAAAGCATTTGAAGCTGGCATATGGTGGCCACAGACCAAATTTGGGCTGCCTGCTGCAGTGCCCTGTCCCAAGGGATCAACAGGTAAGTACTGCCGCTAACATGTTGAAAGTGTTATCATAGCATCAGGGGGTGGGCGAGTTAGATGTTAAAACTTTGTTGTACACACAGAGAGTAATGTATTATTAGAGCCTGAAGACAAGAAACTGCATAGCATAGACAGAAAGTTTAATCAACATAAAACTATTAAGAATACCTTTTTAAAAAAAAAATAACACAATGGGAGGTAGAACGTTAAAAATCATGAAATGGTTGTAATATGGCAGGCATGTCCAACAGGTAGATCGTGATCCACTGGTAGATCACTGGACGTCTGCAGTAGATCACTGGTAGATCATTGGCTTCCCCCAAAGAAGCTGAACAACTGTGGCTCCCCTAAAAAAAGCTCAACATTTTACCTCCTCCCTGAAAAAGCTCAACAACTTTGACCCGAACCCCAAAAAAGGGGGTAGATCACTCCCAGTTTTTAACTCTGTGAGTAGATTGCAGTTTCTTGGGAGTTGGCCACCCCTGCAATATGGGAAAAGAAAAAACATTTTTACTGAAAATATAGCTGATACATTGTCTTTCATTCTGCAATATCACCACATGTTTTCCATTGTGATGTGTATGTAATTTAAATGGTAAATAATGGACAGACAACCCCCTGGTCACTGATAGAGAATTATGCCTTAGAACACCTGTAATATTTCTAACAGTTCCTGATACCCAAGTTTTTATTCTAGACACCCTTGATCTGTGCTGCTGGTAGGAGTTGGATTCAGTGGAAGTGTCACTCCACCAGGTTCTGTTGATGGAGTTTCCACCAGCAGAGGCCAGTCCTCTGCTGGATGTTTGGATACAGGGCAGGCCTGGCTGTGGATCTGCTAGACCTGCCCCTCTGTGTCACTGCCCATTCTGCCTTCTAAGTTACAATAAATACTCTTCTTTAAGATAACCCAGAGCTAAACATTTATAGTTTTCTTATCAATTAAATGTGGCATATGGCCATCAACCATTGTCTCTGTCACAAACACATTTTCTTTTTAAGGAAATGCTGTTCGTCACTGTAACAGCGAGAAAGGCTGGCTCCCTCCCGAACTTTTCAACTGTACTACCCTTGCCTTTGTGGATCTGAAAATCATGGTAAGTACAGGGTGCTTTGGAAGAACCGAATGTCTGCTGACTTGTGCATTGTGTTGTAGTCATAGTTGCCCTTTAATATCGCTGGAAATCGTTGCCGAGTAACTGCTATGCCCACAGGGTGAGAACTGCACATTCCTACATGGGATTACAGGTGTGTCACAAAGAGAGAGAAAACCCAATTCTTTACCTATGACTGTTACTCCCTTTAGAGTTCTCTGAGCGTTCACGTGTCCTGCCTGCTGCTACTGCTACAGAAACTTTTAGCGCTCTTATTCAAACTGGAACCAAGCAGGAAGTGCCTTTTCTCTGCCACACAGAATATGCTCAGAGCATTAATTATGTAAACCGGGAAGGAACACTAGTATTTCCTCTGATGGAGTTTAAGCTTTTGATTGTTGGGTTGTGTATGTGCAAATTCTGTATCTGAGATTGGGCAGAGGCCACCAAGAGCTGGTTCACACGGTCTTTCAGTGTTTAGGCAGGCAGTACACATAGTGGAACACAGGAATAAGTGTTGGGCTCATAAGTATCCTCTTACATGTATACAGATGTGCACCCACAAACACACACATATACCTGATCACGTGACAGTCCAGGAGTCAGTTTCTCACTGCGCTGCATGTAGATCTACACACTTGGGGAATCAGCATCCCATTAAACCCTTTGACATGGAAGAGAGGTGCAGTTTGCTTGCTAAGTTGGAGCCTTTGTTGTTTTGGGTCTTCAGAATGAAAAGCTTATCCGTAACGAGACCAACATGGACGGCGACAAGTCAGTGCACATAGCCAAAGTGCTCCAGAATGCCACCAACCACACGGGCTCCTTCTATGGGAATGACATTCGGACCGCCTACCAGATGATGCTCAGGGTGCTGCGGTATGAAAGCGAGCAGCAGGGGTTTGATCTAGCTGCAACGAGGGATGTGGATTTCAATGAGGTAAGAAATGCTGAACCGATACTGAGAAAACTTGGGCTGCGCCACTTTAGCTCCAGAAATAGCGCAGATGTGTTCCATACCACAGTCCTACCCACGTCCTGCAAGGAAAGATCACAAAGTTGGCTGCGGAAACTGCACAGCATACGGTGATCCTTTAAGTGTTTCTGAAGAGTGAGACTTTGCGAAGGCTTTGAGTAGGATGTACTGGATGCATGCATTGTCTAGTCCCCAAAATAACTGCCGTGCGGAAAAGTCACAGAACAGACAAATCTCTTGTAAATGCATTTCACTTGAAAACAAATGCAGATAGCTATTTCCCTATTTTATAGAGCCTGGGTTTTTATGTTATTTTTCTATTGTTACTTTTATAAATCTTGATCATGTGAAATACTTAAAATAAAACAGCCTCAGTACCCCCCCCCCCAAAAAATCTTTAAGCAAGACTACAGCAGGACGTGTCTGCATTGTTTCATTTGCATGTTTACCTGTAGCAACAATATTGGTCATTTTTGGGGGGACAGGAAGTATTGTTCTTCCATTTTGTGTGCAACATTTCCCCCTTTCTTTCTCCTAGAACATCATAAAAGCAGGTAGTGCTCTACTGGACCCTCGTGCCAAAGAGCACTGGGAACACATCCAGAGGACAGAGGGGGGCGCAGCACACTTGCTGAAACACTACGAGGAATATTTCAGTAACGTAGCCAAGAACATGAAAAAAACCTACATGAAACCTTTCATAACTGTTACCACAAACATGAGTAAGTAGCTGTCGTTCTTGATCAGATATGACTTCCTAATGCTTCAGGCCTAGGTCTGCAATGTTTATTTGATTCATTGGCTAGATTAATTAATTTTAAAAAGGCTTTGGGTCTGGGGAGGTCAGGAGAAGCCCCAGAACAATGTGAGTGGGAGATTGTTCCATCAGGCAAACAGAAATGTTTGCACTGGCAGAGCAATCTCCTTGAAGGCAACACTGTATTGGGAATTTTTTTAATGTCTAATGTCTTACAATTTTTTATGTGCTGTAAGCCGCCCAGATGGATGGGGTATTATTATGATTATGATTATGATTATTATTATTATTACTATTACTGAATTCCTCCCATTGAATTCAGTGGGTTGCATTCAACTAAGTTCTACTCAGAGTAGAACCAGTGAAATAAATGTATATTAACTAATGGGTTTACTCTGAGTAGGACTAGCATAGAATAAGGCACTGCAGCCTTAGTCATTTATCTTAATGCCAAGGCTTATATTATTAAGATTGTGTGAATGATGTACAATAATAGATCCAGATTTCTTCTCAACATCCATGTAGTTTACAAAGCTAATAAAGCCTCACATTTACTAAAACACCACTGGATGTTTGACTTGTATGTGGCAGAAATATGTATTACGGCAAGCTCTTTTTATCTGTTTAGTTATTGCTGTTGACATCTTTGAAAAGTCTAATTTTACGGGAGCTAAAGTACCACGGTTTGATGCGATTAAAGAAGATTATCCTAGAGATTTGGAATCGTCTGTTTTGTTTCCTGATACTTTGTTCAGAGCTTCCGATAGAAAAGGTAGGATGCTTATTCTACAGGCGTTTGGAAACCTGTAATGTGAATTCTCAGATCAGCTATGAGACAAAGGCAGTTGGATCCAGGTGTTGTTGTTGTTGTTGAATTTGTATACAGCCCTTCATCCATAGGTGACAGTTCACAAGGAAAAAATACAGCCTTTTAAATGTGTCTGTGGGAAGGAGGGGCGTTGTTTTGCTGTTTGGTTTTACTTACTTTTATGTTTTTATCCTGTATTTTACTTTGTGAACTGCCCTGAGATCTTACGATGAAGGGCAGTATATAAATCTAATAAATAAGTAACACAAAAATCAACACACATAATAAAAAACAAGAACAAAACAAAACAAAACAACACCTCACAACAAAAATCCTCCCCGGGGAGAGGCCCAGTGAAGTAAACAGGATTTAAGCTAGCCAATGGATCTACTTCAAACATGACTAGGTCTGGATACAACCCAATATGGGGTTGGAGAATGGGTAATGTTCACTCAACAAACAGAAGAAGCAGTTTCCCCCTACCTGTCCATTAACTGAGTACCGCCATGTCCATTTGTACCAACTCACGCCAGGTTTGGCTCAGCATAAGGCCATTTTCTCGATATGAAAAACTGAAGGGGGGGGACTCCAGTCATGTTTTCTTTTTATGTAAATTACAATATTCATAAGGCAAAAATAAATGGGTCCTTTTAAAATCACTTCATATTTAGCAAGCTCAGAATTAGGTCTTTAAAGCATGATAGTAAAATTTGGCATTGGTTTTCTCTTCAGCCATTCCTACGATGAAGCCTTCAAACCTTAGATTGCCTTCTAAAATAGAAGATGAGCTTTTGAAGAACAAAAATGTGCTTGCAAAAAGAAAACGTCGGCATCCAGAGGACACTGCGCAGCATGCGGTTGCTATCGTGATTGTATATCGAACCCTGGGGCAGTTTCTGCCTGAGAGCTATGATCCTGACCGAAGGAGCCTGAGGTAAAACTGAGCTTCATTCATTTGCTTTGGGTAGCATTTGTCTATTGTGTTCTGGAATGGGAAGGCCTTGCTACCTGAGAGCAATCATGTGTTGCGATTTTAATACTAGATGTCTTCAAAACTTACAGGTTGTAGCTAACAAAGTTAATTCTCAGAGTAGACCCACTGAAATTAATAGACTCAAGTTATTCCTGACCATTATTTTAGCAGGTTTACTCTGAGTGGGACCAATATTGACCACAACTCTATTCATCTACAAGGCTGCCTCTGTTGTTCTAAATCATAATCTAATTAATCTATGTTAAAAGAGATATCATTTTGGTAAGAAGCTGTTAAATTTCTTAGGGTAAATTCACACATGCTTGTACATCACCTGATTTCTAATGACTCATTGTCTCGCAGTAGAATATGTGCCCTGACTCCATTTAAAAATATTGTGTTTCAGGTTATGTCGGGTTATTATTCTATCTGCGGTTTCTGATTTATGATGGCTCAGTAACATGCATAAGCTATCACTTGATTCTTGCAGTCATCACATGATAAGCATACATGTGATAAGCATACACAGCGGGTGGCACTGTGGTCTAAAGCACTGAGCCTCTTGGGCTTGCCGATCAGAAGGTCGGCGGTTTGAATCCCCACTATGGGGTGAGCTCCCATTGCTCTGTCCCAGCTCCTGCCAACCTAGCAGTTCAAAAACATGCCAGTGCAAGTAGATAAATAGGTGCCGCTATGGCAGATAGGTAAACAGCGTTTCTGTGCACTCTGGTTTCTGTCACGGTGTCCTGTTGCGGCAGAAGTGGTTTAGTCCTGCTGGCCACATGACCTGGAAAGCTGTCTGTGGACAAACGCCAGATCCCTCGGCCTGAAAGCGAGATGAGCGCCACAACCCCATAGTCGCCTTTGACTGGACTTAACCATCCAGTGGTCCTTTACCTTTTACCTTTACACATTTGAACTACCCCTTCAAACTTTTTCCTGACACCACACCCATCTAAATTCAGTGGAAAGCTATCATCTGAAACTGGGCAAAATACTATAGCTTTGTTTTCACATCTGTAATGGTATGTTTTTCCCCTGGTTGTTTTTTTCCAGATTACCCAATCGGCCCATCATAAACACCCCAATAACCAGTGCAATAATTTACAGAGATGGGGAATCTTTACCAAATCTTCTGGACAGCCCCATTATGATTGATCATGCATTGCTGGAAACAGAGGAGAGAACAAAACCGGTCTGTGTGTTCTGGAACCACTCAACTGCGTATGTTTCACAATCTGTATTATTTTGGAAAGTTGCTATTGCATGTGGACATGTTAATGTTAATGGGTCTTCTTCATACAGCTAGTCTGAGAAAGAAGTCAGTGACAATCTTGCGTGCTGCCACTTTCTATCAGGAAGGGTAAATCTTAGAGCAGTGTTTAGCCCTGGTGCTGAGCGAGAGAGGGAGAGAGGAGGTTTTTCATGCCCCATTACATTTCTGCTCAAAGTCCAGACAGAGCATTTGGCTAAAATAAAGGCAGGCTGCTTAGTAGGAGGAAATGTGTGTGTCATCTTGTAACAAGTATCATGTGAGTCTAAAGGGAGCACACGAAGAGACAGCGTGCACACTGTCCAAGTGAAGAAGATGCAAGTTGGCCCAAAGGCAGTCCTGCAAGTCTTTATCGTAACTTGCTGTTGCTCTCATTAGTTATCTTCATTGGTTGTAATGAAAAAAATCGAAAATACATGCCTGTGGGCAGAAATGTGGTGGATTCTGTGAGACCTCTGACCTCTCTATATTTCATCTTCCAAACCCATATTATGGGTGGGATTGTAGTTTATTCTAAGGATTTCCTTGCAAGAAAAAAAAAGGGAGCTTGCATAAAATACCTATGTCTGCGATATATGTTGTGCTCATGCAGCCCAACATAGGGTTGTTCGGCTGGAGCTCCCATGTCAGCAAGGGCCTTCCTACGTGTAATTTTAATTGCATGACTTGTAGCCAAACCAGGGGCTTTAAAAATGTAAGGGGTATGTGTGTGATTTCCATGCTGACCGCAGCTTGCAGGGAACTTCCCTCTCTCTCTCTCTCCAGCCACTGTCCCAATGGAAATCCGCTTCCGGCTTGCAATTTGCAATCCAATTGGTGCCAATGGCAGCTTTTTCCCATTGCTAATTGCACCTGGAAGACAGGTGAATACCATTGGGATCACAGCTGTGGAGGGAACGGGGCGTGGTCCCGTACTTGCTGTAGTGGTGATGGAAATCATGGGGCTCATACCTAAGACCGTTTTTAAATATCCCTTGATTTGGCTATAAGCCGAGTCATATGTCGTGTGCAGCTAAGGTTTCCTGTCCATATATTTTTACATCTAACTAAGGGGGAGTCATATGTCACCTACATCTTTGCTAACTGTGACAGGATCATAGGAAGCTGCCTTATACTGGGTCCATCAAGGTCCATCAGTATTGTCTCCATGGACTGGTAGCAGCTCTGCAGGGTTTCAGACTGGGGACATTCCCAGTGCTCCTTCCAGATGCCAGAGACGGAACCTGAGCCTTCTGCCTGCAGTGCCAATGCTCTGCAGCTCACATGGGTGTAAATTTTAGACTCCTGGTGGGCAGTTAGTTTTCTTGGAAGCCCACATTGAGTGTGAAGTAAAGGATGGAGAATCAAGGTGCCAACTCGCATCTCTCTCGGTTGTGTGCTGGCAGGTCTGTTACCAGAAACACAATTCCCATCACAGCCTTCCGGTTCTCCACTTGATGGACAAATTTGGCAGCTAAGCGGCACTCCTTCTGGGGCCAAATTTAGTTTTGATTTCATCAGTTTCTGATCTTGACTTTAGACAGTCTCTTACCAGCCTGGGAACAAGAGCAGCAGCAACTATACATTTGATAAGAGGGCTATTAAGTTCAGTAGGAACTTGATAATTTCAACAGAAGAAATTTGAGCACATGCTTTGCTCTCCAGATGCAGTCAGTGAGACCTAAAGTGCCCACTTTTTTCTGGATCATGCCCTTTATTCCTGTATGCTAAGATTACAGCTATTACCGCCTCTGCAAAAAAAATGCCATACATCAAAATGGCATATTGAAAGCATGGGAAACGCAGGCTCTTTCACTAGCTATACACTTATGCAATCAATAGAAGAGCATAAAAATATACACATATCAAATAAAGAAAGAGACATATAATAATGAGTTTTACTACAGTGTGTTAACCAAGAGAAGATTCAATACTATTTGAAGATCAAAGAGACAGCTAAGCCTAATAAAGTAGTAAGAATGGGTTACGTAGTTTATTTAGGCCACCTGCATATAATTTGGACATTTGTCATGTTGAGGCAAGGTTTAAAGAAGCAGCAATCTTTCTATTTTAAGCATCTGCTTCTTGTGCTTCCCTAACCGCCCAGAGTGGCAGGGGCAACCCAGTCACATGGGCAAGGTATACATAATAAATCATTATTATTACAGTGGTGCCTCGCAAGACGAAAATAATTCGTTCCGCGAGTCTTTTCGTCTTGCGATGTTTTTCGTCTTGCGAAGCACGGTCCGTCGCAACTGCGCCTCTTCAAGCGGCTTTTTAAAAAAAGCGCAAGACGTTTTCGTCTTGCGAAGCAAGCCCATAGGGAAATTCGTCTAGCGAAGCAACGCAAAACCGAAAAACCCTTTCGTCTAGCGAGTTTTTCGTCTTGCGAGGCATTCGTCTTGCGGGGCACCACTGTATTTACTGCTGCTGCTGCTGCTGCTGCTGCTGCTGCTGCTGCTACTACTACTACCTGTTTTTGCCTTATGGAGCTATCATGGTAGAACACATGGCTGCCCTTCTTGGGAAGACATGGAGAGCACCAAATTTATGCAGGTTATTCCTGTCTGTATTTCCTCACAAAGTTCTGTGCATGGAAATTGGCAGAACAGATGCATTGCTACTTAATAGTCGGCGAGTGAAGGAGAGACGGCCATTTAAGGAAAATAGCAATTCGTCATTGAAATAGTTTCATCTGCCAGCCAGTCATACAAATGTCATTGGATCTTGGTTTTTTTGCTTCATTTCCCATTGATTAGAATTGGAGAAACCGGGGGCTGGTCCTCAAAGGGATGTGAGCTGTTCTCTAGAAGCCAGAGCCGAATTGTTTGCCAGTGCAACCATATGACCAGTTTTGCTGTCCTAATGGATATTTCAAAACGTGAAGTAAGTGCAGTTTCGTGGGGATTTTTTTGGTTTGTTAAAGTTATGAAATTAAGCAGGTTTGAGTAGACCTCCATCAGTGTTTTGTGTTTATCTTGAAAGGCAAATCAGCAGTGTATCAGAACGGCGTGCCTTGACACTAATTCCTGTTACAGTTAGTTTGCTTGTTTTTACTAATTTATTTTGCTTGCTACCATCTTACACTGTAGATTTCTCTGAAACAAGTTACATCACCACTACATTCCTGTTGAATGTGTTCATCTCCATCACATTCCCTGAAGGCCCATACAAGGCGGCAGGATGGCTAATTATATACAGAACTAGTACCCGGAATTTCCATCCCTTAATATCAGTTTTTTCACCCTTCCAATTTCCAAGTTGCTCTGCAGCTTTAATTCACCCTAAGCTTGAGACGGGAGCTGCTGTGACTCCCATTTTACAGATGGGGAGGCTCCGCAGTAAACCTTCTGGGAGCTGACATTATTCCTTCCTGATACAACCAACTGAACAAAAATGGCCATTGAATAGACAGCCATAAAAACTGGGCAGGAAACCTTGGCTTCCCAAATATAAACAGAGTTGTGCCTGGGCACCATTACCCTGCACTTCAGTCCATGCTTGCCCATTTTAAGTCATTGGATATCTTGATGGAGGGAAGTCACAGGCCCTGCACCTGGCTCAATAATCAACTTGTCAGGATTGAGAGTTGCTTCGGAAGTTACCCATATGTTTCCAAATGCAGAGAAGAATGACATTGCCCTGTCACTAACCCGTGATCAAGGAGAAGACAGTAAGCTGCAGGGTGGTGCGGATGTAGGCCATTCCTTACTAAGGATCCCTGGCAATAAGCCCTGCTTATTGCCTTCCTAGCCAAGATGGTTGCTCAGGTCTCTGCAGGCCAGTTTATATACACTCACGTTTATATGCACACACCGCTCTGTAGTTTTCTGTAAGTGACTGTGTCCCCTAGAGCCAATTGTTGGTCGTGTTCTGGCAAGGCAAAATTGTGTTCTTATCTCCAAAACTGTGAGGGCTAGAAACATTGAAATAAGGAAGCCAGAAAGTCTCATAATTCAGGCCACAGAGTCTGCACAAAATTCTGATTATAGGCAAGGTTAGCTGTAGCTGAGTGAATCTGCACTGTAACTGTAAATAGTATAGTATTCAGTGCATGGAATTACCCCTGCCTCTTGAAAGATTGTATCTTCATAAAGGCTCACAAAAGGATTACTTGAGTTTACTAATCTAGAGGATGGTCTTTCCTATTGGATATAAAGTTGAACCTCTGTTCTTGAACGTTTCCATTGACTAACGTTTCGGAACCCGAATGCCAAAATCCCGGAAGTAAATGCTTCCGTTTTCGAACATGCCTTGGAAGTCAAACAGCTTCCGCTGCTTGTTTTTCAATTTTCTCAATTGAATTTGCCAACAGCCCTTTGCACCTCGGTTGTTGAACATTTTGGAAGTCAAACTGTCTTCCAGAACGGATTATGTTTGACAACCGAGGTTCCACTGTACTTCAGGAAGCTATAAATTTGGAGGGAAAAAATCGTAAAAACTTGCTTGGTGGTTTGAAACTAATTTAATTGTGGTTTTCTTTTTATTACTAAGAAAAACCATCAAGTGAGTTGAAGGTACCTGACATTTTTTAAAGGCATTTTTATCACTCTTTGGAGTCACTACAGTTCCTGCTTCCTTACACTATGTGATTGGGTGTGTGTGAAATTAACTCAAGTAACATTTTTTCTATATAGCACTTAGAAAGGGCATGTAGCAAAAATGATTCTTCTTAACTCCACAGAACGGCGAGGCACTTCCCCTGAAGATTATCACTTACACAACCGTCTCCATCTCACTGGTAGCTTTGCTGCTCACCTTTGTCCTCCTTGTGCTGATCCGAACCCTGCGCTCCAACCTGCACAGCATCCACAAAAACCTGGTGGCTGCCCTCTTCTTCTCAGAGTTAGTCTTCCTGATAGGAATCAACCAGACAGAAAATCCGGTAAGAGTTAATTTCAATGCCTTTCGCATGCTAGCTTTTAACAGGGCACCAAACGAAACAGAAGCAATGCTTGATGCTGAGGCTGCGCTGGCCCCAATCCACATTCAATTTAGCACCGTTTGGGACAAGCAGAAGCTTGGCAGATGGTTTGGCTTTAAGCAGGAACCCTACCCTGTTCCTGTGACAAACGTAGGCAGACACAGAACTGCTAACAGATTGTTAAGCGGGCGCAAGACTGCATTGCTCATGGCTCCAGTCCTCTGCACGCTTACTGGGAAGAAAGTCCCGTTCAGTCAAAGCACCTGTTACCAGGCCCCGTGATAGGTCTCACCCCACCCCACCCCACCCCAAAGCATCACCCCATCAGGACCCCCAGTAAGTTTACCAGCGGTTTGGGGTGAACGTTGGCAGGAATAAACAGCAGGGAAAGGCTGTTATAGCTGCTCCTCTCAGCGCTAGGCCCTTAAAAGGGAGAATAAAGCTTTGTTTGTGCTTTGGGAAGGTAATGGGGCTGGCATTATTTCTTCTTCATCTTTCAGAGTTGAAAGAAGTACCAGGCACAGTGGCTGCCATCTTATTTCCACCTACAGGGGTCAGCAACCTTTTTCAGCTGTGGGCCGGTCCACCGTCCCTCAGACCATGTGGTGGGCCAGACTATATTTTGAAAAAAATAATGAACGAATTCCTATGCCCCACAAATAACCCAGAGATGCATTTTAAATAAAAGGACACATTCTACTCATGTAAAAAACATGCTGATTTCCAGACCGTCCAGAGGCCGCATTTAGAAGGCGATTGGGCCACATCCGGCCCCCGGGCCTTAGGTTGCCTTCCTGACATAATATCTCTGGTGCCTGGCAGACTGTTGCTCTGTCAGCAGGAGGTCTCAGAGGTTGAAGGCTCTACTACTAATACAGGGAAATTAGTTTGTGCTTAGGATTTCAAGCTTCACCGTAGCTGTAAGTGCTGCATCATCTTTCCTGCAGGTGGTTCTTTAAAAATTATTGTGCCCATCCTTTATTTTCAACAAGCCACTTCGAAAGGCCTATTTGTGTTTTATAAACCCGTATTTCTGTTTGATAGAATTTCCAGAAACCAATTTCCTTTATGTTAGCATGAGAACAGCAGTCTTCTGCCCCTCTTTTTCCTCAATTAACAACAATGTACTACTACCTGTTTCTGTTCCTTAAACCATTTGTTAAGGTATTTTCTTTAGCAAGCTACGTACTGCACAGTGAAGGGCCACTCCTTGAAACTGTAGCAGTGACTGTGTTTCTAGCAACTATTAATCCTTCCTTGTGGAATAAGAATTGTCCAAGGAGTCACACACGGATGAGCATGAAAAGTCAAAGAATGTGGGAGCACACATGAAATGGAATTCCTTGTCATTTGGTTTAGCTTTTATAAGTTTCTGTAAAGCAACAGTAACATGGCAGGGAGAGGTTCCAATCATCCGTGGATGATTGATGGGGGAAAAAAAATGATATATTTTCTTTGTTGCATACCTGAAATAATAGTTTTCATCATGGTGACCTGTACAAAACTAATATTTTTAGAAGCCCACACACACACACACACACACACAGGTTTAGAGCAGTAAAAACTTTTTTTTATTTTGTGGGGCATATTTTTAGTTTTGTTTAAAGAACTAGCCAGAGCAACTAAAACCATAGTTCTCAAAGTGTGAGGCAGGTCTGTAGGGCTGCCAGGGGAGGTTCAGTTCCTCACCGACTCCTTTGTGAATGCCTTGATTAGAGGAGGTGGCCAAGTGCCAATCTACTCACCCTTCCCCAGTAGTCCAGTGTAAGAGATGGTGACTGCGTTCAGATGGAACGATAAACTAGGCTTTATTGTTACAGGGATGAACCTAGGTGTCTTGATCTGGTATATTACCACCAACTCCTCCATTATGGCTGCACGGAGGAGATCAGAAGCTTCAGCTTCCATTTGTTGATTAATCAGCTTTGAGTTACATCCAAACCCTAAACTGTCATTGATCCTAACCAAGGGAAGGGAGCATGTGTCCCTTCAGATGTTTCTGGACTACAACTCCTATTACCCCATATCATTGGCTATTCTTTCTGGGGCTGATGGGGAGTTGGAATCTGGAGGCCCACAGGTTCCCCACCTATGTAGTAAGCCACCCTTTAGGCTAGCTGCAGTTTGTCCAGGCTTGAACAAAGCACTAAATTGCAATTTCATCTGAATTTGGGGGAACCAATTGAAGCATCCGTTCATGTTGAGCTATTTCAATTGCTTTTGTTTGATTTGCCCATTGCAAACAGCTGGAGGTCTGTAAATTTTGATAATAAACCTGATTTACAATGGAGGTTGAATAATTTCGATTGCAACTGTACTTGGCTAGGAGGCTGCATTCATCTTGGCAAGGCAGATGTTGTGCAAGTATTTCTAAAAGAGCACTAGTACATTAGGATAAACTTTCTGTAATTAGGGAAGTTGTGATTGCTAAAGGCTACCTCTAAGTTTAGAGGCTTGTTTACGTCTAACGGAAGTCCATCTCTTGTGCCAGATTATTTTGTGGCTCAACAGAAGCCATTCTAATTTTATAGCCTCTTTCTTTCTCTAGTTTGTGTGCACGGTGATAGCCATTCTTTTGCACTACTTCTACATGAGCACCTTCGCTTGGATGTTCGTCGAACAGCTTCACATCTACCGGATGCTGACGGAAGTGAGAAACATCAACTTTGGACACATGAGGTTCTACTACGTCATGGGCTGGGGGATTCCTGCCATTATAACAGGTAAGGAAAATTAGATGATGAAGGAGGAAAAGCTAATATGGTGGGGAGATATCTACACTACAAACTTACAACTGTCTTCTATCAGTATGGCTGTCATGGCATCCTTTCAAAGAGTCATGGGAACCTGGTGACATCGCTGCATGTTCTCTACTTGAGATGCCTGACATTTTAAAAGTTTTGCTATTTAGCTCTGGCTTTTGAACTGTTCGGGACGCGGGTGGCGCTGTGGGTTAAACCACAGAGCCTAGGACTTGCCGATCAAAAGGTCAGCGGTTCGAATCCCCTCGATGGGGTGAGCTCCCGTTGCTCGGTCCCTGCTCCTGCCAACCTAACAGTTCGAAAGCAGGTCAAAGTGCAAGTAGATAAATAGGTACCGCTCCAGCGGGAAGGTAAACGTCGTTTCCATGCACTGCTCTGGTTCGCCAGAAGCGGCTTAGTCATGCTGGCCACATGACCCGGAAGCTGTACGCTGGCTCCCTCGGCCAATAAAGCAAGATGACCACCACAACCCCAGAGTCGGCCACGACTGGACTTAGTGGTCAGGGGTCCCTTTACCTTTACTTTGAACTGTTCAATAATGCCCCATATCTGCAACACTTCCATACGGACTTCCAGTTCCCTGTGGAGAGAAACTGTTTTTAAATCAATGGATATAGGCCCTATAATCACTCCCCTTTCCTCGTGCTGGGCCTAATTCAAGAAGTAGTTGCATCCTTAGAATTATACTTATCAGTGGTGCCTTTAGATCAGAGGTTTTCAACCTTTTTGAGTCCACATCTCCCTTGACAACTACATTCTTTTTGTGGCACCCCTGTGGGGCTTAGGAGTCCAGTTATGTCGCCCCTTGCCTGCAAAGCTAGCAGCCTCTCACCCTTTTTGGAACACCCTCCCTTGTGGAGTGTTCCTTCAGCCTCCTCTCATTTCCCCTCTTGCAAGCTCTCTGGGCAGCCACTACTGCTGCCTCTGATCTCTGAGCTACTCCCCCTCCTGTCCCAAAGAGAGGTACCTCCTCACACTGCCCCACAGGGGCCTGCGAAGAGGATGCCCCCAGCCTTAGTGGCCCAACAGAGACAGGCCAAAGGTGAACGTGAGGCCAGCACCTTACCTTGGGAGGCCAGCAGCGGGTGCTGCCAGCCCTGCATGGCAGAAAGGCTCCCCTTTGGCGCTGGGCACTCAGCTCCCAGGCAGGCCTTGCACACAGCAAGCACAAGAAAGGCCAGCACAGTGCCTGCCTGCTTGCCTGCCCAGCCTCCCACTTGTCTGTTCATTCCCAACAGCAAGGACTGACTAGGGTCCCTCTCCTGCTTATTCTGAGGCTGCCATAGCTCTCAGCAACCAGCATCCCCTGGCCAGCCCCAGAGTCACCATTCGCCTGCGGAGCTTGTAGCCAGGGCTGCTGCAACAAACAGCTGTGCAAGCCTTTGGGAGGCAGAGACGCAGGAGGGCATCAGAGGAAGGGAAGGAAGGAAAGAGGGACAGAGGCCAGTCTTGGTTGAAAACCACTGCTTTAGATATTAGGAGCACTTGCAGGCACAAAATGAAGACGAGACACACATTTGTACTGGGTGCCTCTTGCCCTACTTAAAGTAACTTCTGTGCAGATAAAGGGACTTAAAACATAGCTGCATTCAAGTTGGAACAAGAATCGCACACATACCTCAGGAATAACTTCATTCACTTTATTATAATTACTTGGTTGCTTGCAGTGTTTTTCATATTCTGAGAAGAGAAAGAGGCGGACATGCTCTAGATTTCACTTGCACTGGTAGAACTATTCCCTCAGGCACACAGAAAATGTGACCCTGCAGACGATTATTTATTATTTTGTTTACTATTTAATTACATCTATATTGCCACCCATCAATAAATATTCCCCCGGTGTCTTATAACAAACAACATTAGAGGTGCAATATATAACAATTAAAACCAACAATTCAACAACAAAAGAAGACAGAAGCTTCCGTACAGCAGAGACAGCATAAATCACTTGCAGCCCTTGTTTCAAACACAGTTTGAAAGACTGGATGAATGAAAAGGTCTCTATTTGGTGCCGAAAGGCCACAGAAGAGGCACCAAGCAAGCCTCTCTGCAAGGAAGCTGTTCTCCATAGCTGAGTTTCCACTACACACACACACACACACACAAAAACAGCCCTCTCCTTGGTTGGTACCTACCTCACCATATTTTTAAGTTATGCATATTTTAATTTTCTTTACTTAGAAGATTTCTTTGTTGCATTTTAAGGACCATTACCTTGCAAAGCTGTTGATACTTAATACAATGCATCAAATAAACAATCAGTAAAATGTTGTAAAACAATTAAAAAAACCTTTACATTCAACAAAAAAAGAAAAGAAAAACCATCATTGGACAAATAGCACAATTATTCTAACCCACACCCTGCATGACATTTCTGTGTCCAAACACCCCCCCCCTTTTTTTTTTAATTAAGGTGTCTTTAAAGCTCATTTAAAAGAAAGAAGAGCCAGAGTTTGCCTAACTTCCACTAAAATTATGTTCCGTGGTGAGGAGAGCACTGCAGGAAAAAACCTGTTTCTTGTGCATCTGGTTAGCCACTGTGAGAGCAGGATGCTGGACTATGTGGGACATTGGCTATTTTTACTTTGTTCTGTTCAGCATCCAGGGATTTTCAGTGCTTGGGGCTGAAAGAAAGCTACCTTGGGCCTCTGTGCTCCTGTTTAAAAGGTGTCATTAGTGAGTTGTGAGATGTATTCCTTGTAAGGTTTATTTTGGGGGGGGGGGTTGGAGAACAGGGTGTGAAAGACTAAGTATGTGTTTGAAGCCAAAAACAATTTAAATGAAACTTTCTGGGCTTCTACTTGTTCTATATTTTTCTGCTAATGAAATAGCAATCATTAATGAAAAAAATCCTTAGTGGTGCACCACAGGCTCAAATAAATATCGCTGATAGAGCTGTCGTGCAGTGTTTAAAATGGTAGCCAATTAATTGCATGACTTTTAATCAGTTAGTTAAAGCTGCAATCCTATGCACACATATCTGGGAATAAATTCTGTGGAACTCTTCTGAGCATAGGACTGTGCTGTAATGTGAATAAAACCGGAGTAAAACAATCTTTGTTTTTAAGAGTATGCACAGCAAGCGACATTTTATACAAGGCATTTCCTTCTATGCGAGGGAAGCGGAATGCTTTTAAGCTGCTCACTGCCACCTCCGATTTTGTATGTGCTTAGGTTATACTTAAAAAAAACAATTCCTGCCTGATTAATGTGGAATACCCTTTAAAACGGATCAATTTGATCCATTAAACTAAATATGGAGCTGGCAGCCGGGAGTTGCCTCACTCCCATGAAGGGGCTCTTTGTCTGGGGTAAGAAAGGAGCCGCAGGAATTGTCCGATTTGCTCAGCTGTTTGTTGCTCGCCAGCCACTTGGAGCTGATGGCAAGTACTTCCTTCACCCATGGAGGCGCTTTTCTGTATGTACAGGTATGTGGGGTGGGGGGTGTTCATTCAAGGATGCTGGGACAGGTTGTGGAGGGCAGAGAAGGAGGGAGATGCATGTGTGGCCTCTTTCTGTGTGTACGTGCATGTGTGTATGAGAGAGAAGAGGAAGGGAGCCTGTATTTGTGGTCTCTATGCATGTGTGGCCTGTGAAAGAGAGGGAGGGGTGAATTTGGTCAGAGAGGGGTAGAGCTGTATGTGTGGTCTGTGTGTATGGAAGGCCTGTAGAAAAGAGGGGTTGAGGGAGGGGGAAGTATGCATGGCAAAGAGAGGAGAAATCTTTGTGTGGCTGTTCACATGTGGAGTGTCTGTGTGCATGCGAGAAGCAGGTACAGGTGTGTCTGCTCTGTAGAGCCCAATTCAAAGTGCTGGTTTTGACCTATAAAGCCTTAAACAGCTCAGGACTGCAATACCTCAGGGACCGCCTCTTTCCATATGAACCTATCCGGACCCTGAGATCTTCTGAGGCCCTCCTTCATATATCTCCTCCTCGAGAGGTCCAGAGGGTGGCAACACGAGAACAGGCCTTCTCTGTAGTGGCTCCCTGTTTGTGGAATTCTCTCCCCAGGGAAGTTCACCTGACGCCTTCATTTTAGGCGCCAGGCAAAAATGTTCGTTTTTAACCAGGCCTTTGGTTGATATGACTGACATCCCTTTTAAAATGTGGACTTTTGGGGGGTGGTTGTTTTTATTTTGCTTATATATATTGTGATTTTTATGTTGATCTTTTCTGTGAACCACCCTGAGACATCTAGGTATAGGACGGTATATAAGTTCAATAAATAATAGGGCCGGCCCACCCACAAGGCAAGCTGAGGCAGCCACTTGAGATCCAGTGGGCTCCGCGCTCACCCCACTGCCAATGGAGAGGCAGCAGTAGTGGTGGCTTTTGGTGAGATGC
Organism: Podarcis pityusensis; assembly: GCF_964106645.2. Taxonomy (NCBI): domain Eukaryota; kingdom Metazoa; phylum Chordata; class Lepidosauria; order Squamata; family Lacertidae; genus Podarcis; species Podarcis pityusensis. The sequence goes on from NC_138035.1 coordinate 66,942,929, forward strand.
TGCAATATCTTGTGTGTGCTGCAAGATCTCGCCAGAACCTGCCACCACTTTGCAGGTGCTGCCACACATCCCTGGCGGGGCTGCGGGACAGTACTTTTTCTAGTACCAGGGATGTCCTCTGTTGTTATTCGACAGCAACAGCAACATTGTTTGGGGGGAAATCATTATCGTGTTATTTCCACAGTCAGGACCAACAGGAATTCCTGTGTTAAACATGGGGTTGTGCTGCAGGGCAGGAGGAGAAATGACTGTACTCTCTCTCATTTGTTGTCATGCCACACACCAATGGAGCCATTTGGTGTAATGCTGCACACCCAAAATAGAGCCATTTTGTGACTGGTGCCCAAAACACTTCCTCAAAATTCAAAATGTGTCCGCTGGCCCAAAGCGGTCAGCAGCTTCTGCTTTATGAAATATTAACTTTTCAGCTCTGTGTATACACACACACACACACACACACACACACACACACGTATAGTAATTGTCTACTTTCCTAATGCAAAACTATAAATTACAGTTTGACCGGTCCCACTCCTTATGTATGTTTGCACAATAATTAATAATGCAAGCCAAACATTTGTTGCAAATGATCAGCGGTAGCAGAACAAAGCAGACGATAAGGTTTGCTGACAGCTTATTGTGAGTCATGCATGGTTTCCCAGGAAGTCAGGACTTGAAAAGTTCAGAAGTAGGCTCCTTAGAAAACAAAGCATTGTTCTCCATTGGTAGCTGACAGACAAGTAAAATTATGATCCTTTGCACATACAAAAACTCATGCAACAGAAAGGGCCTCATAATCTGCAGTCAAATTAAATTATTGACAATTATATAGTCTAATGTTTTCTGCCCAAGCTTGAGGTATTCAGTAAAATGGGTACCCTTGGCAAAAACTGAGGCAGTGAAGGGTAAAGGGATTATTTCCACTCACAAATATTCTGAAAATATTGAGCAGTCCTGATAGAGAAAGATAAATGACTGGAGAAAATATCTGAACGTTTTAACTCTTGCAGCATGACATCTCTAAACATTTTTCTTGAATATTCTCCAGGATGTGTTTGAAGCTTCCCTTCTGCTTCTAACTGTGGGAATTGCTTGCGTCAATTCGTGATCTAAGCCTATACTGAGTTGTTTTGATGCTGAAAAGCTAATTTTTCCACCAAGCTTGTTTCTCTGCAGATGTATTCCTTGAGAAAAGTAACTAAACTCTAGAAAATGCATGTTATTTGATACTTATCCAGTTGTCTGCATTGTGCCTCATTCTGTAAAATGAATACAGTGGTGGTACCTTGGTTGTCAAACTTAATCCGTTCCGGGAGCCTGTTCGACTTCCGAAACCATTCGAAAACCAAGGCGAGGCTTCCAATTGGCTGCAGGAGCTTCCTGCACTCAATCGGAAGCCGCATTGGATGTTCAGCTTCTGAAAAATGTTTGCAAAACGGAACACTTACTTCTGAATTTGCAGTGTTTTGGAGCTGATTTGTTCAGGAGCCAAGCCGTTCGAGTACCAAGGTACCACCATACTCTATACTAACAGGCCTGGTTGCTGTGTTTTTAGTTGTGTTATTTTTGTATTTATTTGAATCACACAGTTTTTGAGTTCTAAAAATGTAGAAAGGCTCTCTAGCACTTTTCAGACATTACAAAAGTATTTCATCTTCCTGTGGATAAAGCCCATTGGGACGTGTATTTTATTGCATTGCATTGTATATGATTCTGAGCAGCCCTAAAACAAGCCCCAAACGTAAGAGAAATACTATAATTCCTGTTAATTTTCATAGTAGGTGAACTGCACACTTAAGGGCAAGAATTGGGTCTATTTTAATTTCGTAAAATCTTAAGGCAATGTGCAGAAAGTAAAACTGCCAGCAAATATTGGATTCAGATGTTTGGCCACACTTTGGTGCAAATGCCACAAATGAATATTCAGTCTTGAGAAGCAGACTATTTCTGCCAAATTAACTGATGCCAGACATTTCCGGATGGCTAAGTATTTTTGGGTGGTGGCTGCTCTGGGAGGGAAAGACCATACCTCTCCGGCAATGGTTACCCAGAACTCGTGATATGGATGGATTGTGAGTGTGAACTATTTTGACAGACACTCCACATCAGAGATTCCTTCCACTTTTGTCTTGCGATACAGGTCTTGCAGTGGGGCTGGATCCACAGGGCTATGGGAACCCAGATTTCTGCTGGCTCTCCGTTCACGACACCCTGATTTGGAGCTTTGCAGGACCTATTGTGATTGTTGTGGTTGTAAGTATTGCAGGATCTGCCTTCGGCGTGAAATGCGTCCGAGCTGAATTTATTACTGCCAAGCACTTTGACTGTAGAACATTCTTTAAAATCCATCTGTCGTATACATCCCTAAATTCAAATCAAATGTACAAAAGACATGGGACAGCACAGCTCTGATAACTAATCCTAAAACTATAAAAAAGAGCCTTGCCATACAAATTTCAACCAAAACTTGGCATCCCTTTCTGCACACTAGGAGACTTGTAACTTATTAAATCAACCTTTTGTCGATTACTAAAAGGCTTGGATATTTTTGTGTGTTTCCTGGCCAGGAATCAAATCTAGAGAACAATTATGCCCGTAAGTATCATGATGTGTATAGCTTGCACCCACTTAGAAGTTGTAATTGGGAATGAACTTGCAAGCAGGATTTGAAATATGAGCAGCAGAAGGAATTGGAGAACACAGTAGTGATGTGATGGTATCAGAGATGGAAGGTATTGCACAGCAGAGGGGGAGAAATTCAGACACCATGGAAAACGGGGTGGGAAGTTGGGAAAAGATAAAAAAAATATGTATTTAAGTATATATGTCAACTTTTTGAAAGTGTAATAACATTTATTACCCCCAAAAGAGTTTTAATTGGAAGCAACGGGCCTCTTGGGCCTCCTCACATAGTATTGTGGATATGCATCACTCACCCCTGAAGTCTCTTTTCCTTTCTCAGTCTGGAATACTGTAAGCTTGTAAGGTCTCTAACTCCTTTGAAGAACAAAATGTATTTGGGGAAGAGAAATCGTTTCCTCTTATCCTAACGAATCCCCTCTCTAAGGACTCTTTCAACTGCAAAATGGACAAAACATCCAAAGTATTCTGGCCTGGGGAGGATGGAAGTCAAGTTGGGGGGTGCACATCATAATGAGTTGATCTTTCACCCCACCGTCACCGGCATATAGCTTAAAAAAGGCCTCTTGCATAATACTGATCATGTTCAGGGCCAGATGAGCCCCCAAACCTCAGCACTCCTGTGTTATAAAGCAATTGCACTACAGTACTCGACAGTTGAGTTCAGCACTGGCGTGCGGTAACATTATTAACCAAGCCCCAGAGCTCAGCAGTCTCACACTTATTGTGCCCCAAGGGATTTCCTGGTTGTTTGTTCCTCCCACGTACTGCGTGAATCCTTCCTGGCCTCAAGCCTGTCCCATACTTTGACGTAGACTAGTTTATCCAGCATGCTGTTTTTGCAACAGTTACAAGCATTCATGTCCATGATAATGGTATCTGTGCATTTGCAGTGGTATCTACCTTTTGCAAGTACAATTTGTAAGGCCAAAATCTTTCTTGTTCTTACTAAGCTGGCTCCAGAAGCTTTGTTTTACTTCAAACCTTGCAAAGCAGAATCTACAAGACAACTGCGCCAAAGTTTCTTGAATTAAGAAAGCAAAGCATAACATGAAGTGAGGGGCTCTTAGCTGGGTAGAAATTTGTGTTTTGGTGAATTCATGGAAGGAAAACACCTGCTCATCACTATTCTGATCCATACTTTCCCCCTCCAGATCAACGTTGTGATCTTCATACTAGCAGTTAAAGCATCATGCAGACGACGGCAGCGTTCACTGGAAAAAACTGGAGTTGTGTAAGTTTGTAACCGTGACCGAAAGAAACTAATCATGAGAAGTGGTAAGACAGAGAGACATGTTGTTCCTGCTCCCAGACTGAAACTGGGACACCTCTTCCTTCGAAACGTTGTTTAGTGCCATTGTTCTTTTTACTATTTGTTGAATCTTTCGTTTCCCTTCTGTCAGCTCTTGCTCAGCCACTCCCTCCCTTGTCCCCTTTCAGTTTTCTCTTGCTTGTGATCCCCATCTTGAGTCACTTTCTCCCATAGCATAAGTACAGTGATGTACTCCCTGAAAGCAGCTGCTAAAGGTAAAAGAATTGCCTTCAGGCCAGAAGGTGCCTACACCCTGTGACAGCATGCTTCTGCCATGATGTAAGCAAGGAGAATAAAATGTTAATTTTAAAAAATGTTATCTATACCCTGCCAGAATTGACCCATGGAGCTGCTTACAACATACTAAAATTCAACACTTTTGCACAATATATTAAGGAAGCATGGGTACATCTGTGGAATGGGTAGTCAATGTGTTGACCTAATGAGTCTACAACTCATCAGCCCCAGTTAGCATGACCATTGGTCAGGACTTATGGGAGTTGTAGTCCACTAACATCTGGAGGGAACCATCTTGGCTCTTCCCAGCCTGTGGCATTACCGTTAGGCCCCAGGTAATTGATAACCTAATCCAGGTTCCAGGATCTTCCCTTGGCAGGGATGGGGCTAGAACGAACTTCAGGTGGATCAGGTGAATAAAAGATTCCAGTGCACAGAAGCAGCTCTTCTGTTGATCTGCACACAAATCTCCCCCACCCCCCCAAAATGCTTGTCCAGTCCGGAAGTTTGCCTCATTGTCTTCTGAGGAGTCCCACCCTCAAATATGTACAAGTTAGAGGCAAGGCAGTCCCTTACCATTTTACTAACGGTGTACATAACAGGCAGGTATTGCCACTGCCCAGTGATGAACAAGGGTAAGTCATATCATCTTGTTTCTGGAGATTGTTGTAGTTTTCTGAATCCCTCTGTTGAGGAAGGCACTTCTGGTGTGCTCAGTATAATACTGTGTGTGTGTGTGTGTGACAGAGAGAGGAGTTGGTGTCAGTGGAAGCATACCACCTGATGAGGAAAACACTTGCTAGCACATGATGCGGATGGTGCTATGGTCTAAACCACTGAGACTCTTGGGCTTGCCAATCAGAAGGTCAGCGGTTTGAATCTCCGCGATGGGGTGAGCTCCCATTGCTGTCCCAGCTTCTGCCAACCGAGCAGTTCAAAAGCACACCAGTGCAAGTAGATAAATAGATACTGCTGCAGCAGGAAGGTAAATGGCATTTCCATGCGCTCTGGCTTCCAGCACGGTGTCCTGTTGCACCAGAAGCAATTTAGTCCTGCTGGCTACATGACCCAGAAAGCTGTCTGTGGACAAATGCCGGATCCTTTGGCCTAAAAGCAAGATGAGCGCCCCAACCCCATAGTCGTCTTTGACTGGACTTAACCGTCCAGGGCTCCTTTACCTTTTTACCTTTACAGAATAAATGCCCTTTACCTATCACCTGCTTTATCAGTGGGTGTTATTTAGGCCATAAGCCAAACCTCTGGGGTCTGGCTACCTAGGAGACAGCAAACTGGAATTCACAGATCAGTAGTTAGTATCTCTGCCTAGAGTGTATTTGGTGGACGAGTCACAAAAACTGATTTTTTACAGGGTCACATAGCAAACGAGACAAAACTAGTGTTTGACTTTCCTTGTGTTTCATTCTGAATTTCTGCATTTCAGCCAGAGCTTTGAGAATTTCTTTCTTTCCTGGGGCAGAATTGGGAATAGCAGTGTGTGTGCTTCAGGGACTGCCGTATTTCATGCCTAATACAAATTATTTCGTGGTTTTCATCTAGCTCTGTACTGCGGACTGCTTTCCTACTGCTACTGTTGATCAGCGCTACCTGGTTACTCGGTCTGATGGCGGTGAACAGTGATGTAATGACATTTCACTACCTGTTTGCTATCTTCAGCTGCTTACAGGTGAGTTTGATAAAGTGTCTTTATGGCGTGCCTTCAGATCCATTTCATGCTCCTTGGATTATCACTTCTCTGATTATGCAGTGCTGAGTCAGGGCTTCATAGGTAAAAATGGCAAACTTAGTGAATTCCTCCTCCTTCAGTTATTAAAGGATCCCCTCCCTGGAAATTTTTTTCTATTTTTTAAAACATATTCTTCTTTTGTCCTTTTTTCTCTTCATCCCTCTAAAAAAATCTAGGGCCTGTTCATCTTTTTCTTCCACTGCATATTCAATAAAGAAGTGAGGAAACATTTGAAGAATACTTTCACTGGAAAGAAGCCACTCACCGACGACACCACGACCACAAGAGCTACATTGTTAACCGTAAGGAGCCATTCTGCAAAAAGCATTTCCCAGCACTGACGCATAATAGTTCTGTATCCTGACAAAATTGCTGATGCCAAATTTTGTCTGGATTCCCTGCCATCAGCAATTGGCCTAGAACTCTTTATTTTAGGACATATCCTCTCTTACCAACATAAAACAGAGCTGCATTCAGCTTTGGTTTTTTTAGAATGTAAATGGAAGTATATGCATTGGGATTTATATAATTATGCCATATTCCTATTAAACTATTTAAGTGATTGGAGTTGACTTAAGTCCATTGATTTCGTTGGGTCTCCTCTGAGTAAGACTTAGTTGGATATAACCCTACTGCAACTCACTAGTTTTCTTGTTAGTGTTTAAGGGCAGAAACTCATTTTAAGGAAACATTTAGTGTTATTTCTATCCTGTTTGTGATATTTTTAGATCCCAAATTTACATTTATTATCTGATTTTTATTAATCAAATGAGGGATCATCGGAAACCTTTGGCCACTCAAACGTTGACTTTCAGGAGCAAAGTTTCTCCTGCTAAAAGCTCGCCATTTCCTAAAAGTCAAATTTTGGATGGCCCAAGAAAAAGATTAGCGAGACCAATTCTTTCTTTGGACAAATAACTTAAAAGTTAAGCTTCCTCCAAACAAAAAATGTAGGGCTCATTTGACTACCAAAGCTCATGATCAGGATAACCACATGATGTGGCTGTTGATTGGGTGTACCACTACAAAAAAGACGTGAGGGTCACCTGTTACCGATTGCTCATCATATTAACCCCCCCCCCAAAAAAACACAGTAAACTAGCATGTCAGGAAGAAAGCTAGCAGGTCTCCATGAGATCCAGTTTTTATGTGTTCAGGGGCATTGGAGTAGTTAAGTATGCAGCCCCCTAATTTCAGTATGAAATGGAACAGCCCAGCAAGAGCTTCACCGCAGATTTGGCCTCTGTGTATAGATCAGCTTTAATAATATTGACCCCTCTCAGTTTGATGGGTGGTTTCAAAAATAAACGTATGTGTTTATTGGTCAACACCTCTTATTTTTCCCCTTCTCCCAGCGGTCTCTGAACTGTAACGACACGTATGTAGAAGAGCCAAATATGTATCGCACCACTCTTGGGGAATCCACCGTCTCCTTAGAAAGCACCGTCAGGTCAGCCAAGAGTCACAATAGCTACCTTGCTTATATTCTCAGGTAATCTGGTGGCGGCGCATGGCTTTCAGGCCTCTCCCTTTTCTCTTTGTGTTGCTTTTGCAAAAATGAAATGAAATGCATTGCTGCTTTTGCGCAAGTTGTGCTTCCCTTACGCTTCTGCAGATTTGTTTTTGTTCAGTATGCATCTTGCACCTTACCTGTGCACACATTGTTTGCATCATTTGATTTCACCATTTAAATATAGGCTGAATGCCAATTGCAGTGGCTATACTGATGCCATACAGTCCGCCAGGCAAACATTGCATTCGAAGCAGCAAACTAGAATTTCAGATGTCCATGTGGGTTTGCTTGCTATCATCCCCCTTTTCTTCTTCTTAGAGATGAAGCCGCCCAGAAGCTTAGTGTGTCATCCAGCCAAGCAAGAGCAGGTCATACAGAAGGCGATTCCTCCATCTTCCACAAGAAGCCATCAAAATCCAACGGTAAGAGGTCTTTCTTCTCAGAACCGTATATGACAAACATCTCCTCTAGTCCCCACCAACCAGTACCATGTATTAATAAAATCAGTGCTTTTCTCAGCTTCAGTAAACTGTAGGGTGTTTGTCTCATTGTCAGGTGTCATTGATTAGGGAGGCTTAAGTAGCAGCGCTGTGGGTTAAACCACAGAGCCTAGTACTTGCTGATCAGAAGGTCGGCGGTTCGAATCCCCACGACGGGGTGAGCTCCCGTTGCTCAGTTCCTGCTCCTGCCCACCTAGCAGTTCCAAAGCACGTCATAGTGCAAGTAGATAAATAGGTACCGCTCTGGCGGGAGGATAAACGGCATTTCTGTGCGCTTCTCTGGTTCTCCAGAAGCAGCTTAGTCATGCTGGCCATATGACTCGGAAGTTGTACGCCGGCTCCCTCGGCCAGTAAAGCGAGATGAGCACCGCAACCCCAGAGTCGGCCACGACTGGACCTAATGGTCAGGGGTCTCTTTACTTTACTAAGTAACAGCAGCAACAGTAACTACCGTATTTTTCCGTGTATGACGAGCTTTTTTGACCCAAAAATGAGGTTCAAAATTTAGGCTCATCTTATACACAGGTAGCTGAGGGGGGATGCGCGAATGTTTTTTTGGCGCGAGCCCAAGCTTGTAAGTGGCGATTGGCTGCTTGATTGTTGGGAGGGGATGCCGAAAATTGCAGCACACAACCGCTCGCGTCACTTACAATTGCCGCTTACAATCTTGGGCTTGTACTTCATTCTGACGGGTGAGCGATTTTCAGCATTGGCCACTTGATTGTTGTGGCGCTGAGGCAGCCAATAGACAGGGAGCTGATAGGTGATTTCTGTGACGCAAGCGGAAACCACCTATCACTCCCCAATTCCCACCAGCGGCCGCCAATCCCGCTACCGCTTGCTGCGACAAGGGCAGCTGTCTATTGGCTGCCGCAGCGGCAAGCAGGAGGGCTAATAGCAGCAATCAGACAGCTGCAACACGAGCGGTTGCGTGCTGTGTTCCAGTGGGTGAGAAATTTTTGGCAATCCCCCCAAATAATCCTCCCCAAAAGCTCATTTCCCCTATTTTCTAAATTTTGAGGCCCCCAAAATAGGGGGTGTCTTATAGACGGAAAAATACGCTAATTTCAATATTGCATCAGGACCATATCAATATTTGTAGTAATAGGAAATGTCAGAAGCCGTAAGTGTACTACTGTGTTGAAAAGGGCAACAAGAGATCCTCCACAATGCATAATATAGCAAGATACAAAGCTGTGTTTGTACAGATACTTGGGTGTCAGGGCTGGTTCAGCTGCAGGTTAGCACGGAGACACAGAGATGAGCAATAAAATTGATTCTTTATTCAAAGAAACAGAATACAAACTGATAAACCTACAGGCAGGACTGGCCCCGGGGGTCAAGCAGTTGCCAGAACTGTGTCTCCCACTTTCCCCTAAGTCTCCTCCCCATCCAGCTGTTTTCCCAGCCATCTTAAACTCCGTCCGTTTTCTGTGCTCTTTTCTCTGCTCCATGCAAAGCTCTCTATGCCCTTGGAGACAAGGGAGGAGTGGAGCTGAATACAGTGGGACCGGCAGGCTCCTGTTGCAGCCTCAGCCCCCACCTCCCTCTCAGCTGCCTCTCCTTCCCCTCTCACTCAAGCCTGCTGCTTGTTCAGCATCCAGCCATCCTGCCCCCCGCCTCATCGTGTCCTACCACCACTCCCCTGGCTTTTATCCTTCCTCCTCTGAGGCTTCTCTAGGGCACAGAAGCCAACCAGGAAGCAGGACATGAGAGCCACAGGTCTCTTCCCACTTGGGATTCCCAACAACTTGGCATTTAGAGGCATCCAGCAGTGAAGGCAGTGCATAACTGTTGCAGCCAGTAGCCATCAAGAGCCCTATCCTCTGTGACTATGCTGCACAAAGAGGATTGATAGAGCAGACTAGACCAAACACCTGTGACTAAAGAACGCCTGAAGGATGTGATAAGTTAATGAACTTGCTGTTTCTTGCATATAGTAAACCGGATGCCTGCGTTGTTTCAACACTTTCATTCGTTTACTTCTACAGAGAACGATTCTGACTCGGACAGCGAGTTGTCCCTTGACGAACACAGCAGCTCCTATGCCTCCTCACACTCGTCAGATAGTGAGGAAGATGGGGTAGAAGCAGGGAAAAAATGGAACGCAGCCAGCTCAAAAAACAATGACCGGGGTCCACTCCACAGCACCCCCAAAGGTAAGAGAGTAACAGCTAAAAATGTGCTTCCTCCTGTGGGGGCCTTAAAGGTCACTTTGAAATGGCTGGTGTGCTTCAGAGAGTAGCAGGGTCTTGTCCTTGGAAGATGCACCCCAAATCTAGATGGGTTTGGCCTAAGACAGGGCTGGAGGACCCTTCTTGCTGACAGTGGATGGGGAAGCCAGCAGAACCGGAGCCAAAAGTACTACAGTACTTATTCCATCCTGTTTCCCATCCACCATCCCTTCTGTTCACCCGCATGAAATTAGACGGAGAATCTTAGGCCACAGGTTGCCCACCCCTGGAACAACTGACTTGTTATTTCACATTCCCCACCTGATTCATGTGCCAGTCGTAAGGATAGACAAACATCATTTTAAAAGTTAAAAGGGCAGCAGAGATGAGCCATAGTCAAAATGAGCATTTACTGCGCAAGAGGATTCTTAGTCTAGAAAGGTCTTCTGCTGTCGCAGTTCCTTAAGTGAATTGGTTGCGAAGCTGCGGCACCAGTAAATTCAGAGAAAGCCAAAAATACCCCTGGCCACACTTGGGTGTTATCCAGAACAGCGTGGAAGGCCGAGAAAGAAGAAACCTCTCAGCAGGCACAGGAATGCTGCTCCAATCAGCTGACACAATCCAGGCAACAGGTCCATGGTGAGCAAAGGGCAGGGCAGCACGTGAAGCCACCAAGAGAGAAAACAGCTCCTTGTTCTCTTCAGGAATGTGGAGTGTTTTCCCGGCCTTGTGTCTCTTGTGGCATTTCAGCAAGAGCAAGAGTGCAGTGTTTCCTAATGCAGCAGGACTGCCCTGGTTTGCAAACGATCCTCTCCATAACAGGAGAGGCAGTGACAAGCAGACTGAGCAGAGCAGATCCACCCCCCCCCCTCAACATCACCTAGTGAGGCTTAATTTCATTTATAAAAATCATTTGCAAAATGTACAAGTCACTTTATTTGGCTGAAAATGGGGGCTTAGAAAGTGGCATACAGTGACCTCAGGTTACATATGCTTCAGGTTACAGACGCTTCGGGTTACAGACTCTGCTAACCCAGAAATAGTACCTTGGGTTAAGAACTTTGCTTCAGGATGAGAACAGAAATCGGGCTCCGGTGGCGCGCCGGCAGAGGGAGACCCCATTAGCTAAAGTGGTGCTTCAGGTTAAGAACAGTTTCAGGTTAAGAACGGACCTCCGGAACGAATTAAGTACTTAACCCAAGGTACCACTGTACTTGAAACTCAAGTAATCACCAAACCCTTTATTGTAAAAGGGAATCACTCGGAATCCAGTTAAAGTACTTCTTGGTCCCTGGCTGTGATCAAGAAATCACCTATTCCCCCCAACTTAAGTTTCTTGTGCCCTAGTTTTATTTTTAAGCGAGAACATTTTCAGTGCCAATAACCCTGCTGTTTTAGAATAATGAATTTTGGATTGTGTGTGTGTATGTGGTGGTCCAATAAATGCTCAGTGGTGAGAAAAATATGCTTCCCAACCCCCGATTACATTGCTGAGCTTCCAATTCATTTGTGGAGCGAAGGTTGCCAGCAGGGTGGCTGCAAATAAGGAGAAAAGAAGCAACTATGAACCTAAACCTGAAATTATATGCAAACCAGATTTAAGGACTGCAAAGGAAGCTGCCTCATCCTGAGTCAGATCATTGGTCCATTGGGCTTGGCATTGTTGACACTGATTGGCAGCAACTCTCCAGGTTTCCAGGCAGGAGATACCACAGACTGAAACTAGTTCATTTTGGCAGCTTTGGCCAAAGGTGTGTCATTGCTAATGGGCGTATTCTGTGTTGTAATGGGCGTATTCTGTGCTTCCAAGAACAGAGGAAGCTGCTGAGAGAAGCTCTAATGTTGTGTGTCGCTTTTTGTTTTTAATTGGGGTTTTATTTTCCTGTGTCCTGCAGTGGATTCTGTTCCCAATCACGTGAAACCCTACTGGCCTTCTGAGGGTGTAACGGCAAGTGACGGCGAGGAGCCAAGTGCAAAGCAAAAGCTGAAGGTGGAAACCAAGGTGAACGTGGAACTTCACCGGGAAAACCACACCAACCACAGCAGCGAAGCGCCTCAGGATAAAGAGAACGAAGGGCAGCAGAAGGAGAACAAGCCACTTGTGCAGCAGAACCACCAGCAGCCAGAACAGAGGAAAGGTAATGGAGAAAGGTCTCCGTAAATATATCCCCAGAAATAAATGCTCAAGAGACCGTTAGCTCTTCCTGTTTGCATCATCTCAGCCTCTCCTACGTTGAGCACACCACCTTAAACATACCCACATTTCACTGGATGTCACAATTGGACATCCTCCCATCTGTTCTGAACAAAAGAGAGGTGCAGAGAGCTTTTCTTCAGACAAGCACAGTGCTTTTCCCCATCAGTGGGAAATGATGCCTGCTCCATTTTGTGGTCCTGCCTTTTCCCCTGCCCTTTCAGATGGAGTAGCTGCTTTGTTCTTTGCCATGCCACTATCTCACAATGCCAAATGTGCCCACTGGCCCAAAAAGATTGACAGCCATTGTGTTTAACAATGGGATTTGGTGCCATGAGATGTGGGTGATGACCACCACTTAGACCCCTTTAAAAAGGAATTGGAGTAACACAGAGAGGAGAAATCTCTTGGTTGCTGATAGTCATGCAGGCTGAATAAGACGTGCGGGAGCAGAGACAGCCTTAGGAAGTGGGAAAGAACAGTGGGAAAGGGCTGTGTCGTCCAGTCCTACTTGTAGGCTTCTTCTTGGCAGCTGGTTCGTCACTTTGGAAAACAGAACGCTGGACTCAATAGGCCTTTGGTCTGATCCAACAGGTCTGTTATGTATTTAATACAAAACAATGAAACACAACAGTTCTTCACCCACCTTACAGTTTTGCAGGTGTGCACCTAAGATGCTTTGGTGCAGTCCTAAAAATGTAGTTCGAAAGTGGCAGACATACCTTTTGAGGATGCATGCATCCTAAGTGACAGGGAGCCATGACTGACTGTCAAGTGTAAATTTAGTGAGATGCCTAGGCAGGAGAGTACGTAGAATCACCTGCCGGACATGGCTGTGAAATCAATCCCTACAAGCAGGGAAAACTTGCTGGGTTTTCATTTCGTGTCTCAATCTGAGCTCTCTTCTATGATGATTTGTACCAAAGGGTAGGTGAAGGGCAGGTTTGGGTACCAGATTGTTCCCGTATAAACTGTTTTTTCCAGATGGACAAAGTCTTGGTAGGCATTGGTGGTTGAGCGCAATGATAGGCCAGACTTACTTATTTCCAATCTAAGAATACATGGAACATTGAGTCTTCCTTAAATACAGGTTTTGAATTTGTCTCCATTTCATTATACTGAATTCCTCCACTCATCACTTCCCGTTTCTTTCCACGGAAGGCATACTGAAGAACAAAGTCACCTACCCACCGCCACTGGTAGACAAGAACATGAAGAACAGATTAAGGGAAAAACTGTCAGATTATAATCAAACCACTATTTCGTCAAGAATGACTTCCATTGGGACTAACAATGGCATCCGCGCCACTTCAGATTCTGGAGTAACAATAAAAACCCCCAGAAGAGATCAGCCTCCAGAACAGATAAACGGTTTGGCCATGAATGTCCATGTGGGAACCGTAACTGCAGAGACTTCTGATTCTGAGTGAGTGTGACTGTTTGTGAATTGCTTCTCTCTGTCGCGTGGTGTTGCCCCTCTTGGGTTTCTGACACCTGCTCCTCTCCATACTTTTTAACACTTCAGTGGCCCATATTGCAGACGTTTGTTCTTATAAAGCCTGGAACAAACGTCAGGACTGTTTGCTCCTCCTTTTCGCCTGCTTTCTCTTGTGCACTAATCCTGCTTTGTTGTAAACCAAAGTTCTCTGTTGCTTCTGAAACTGGGAACTCTGGTTTAATGTCAGTTGACTCATCAGGATAGTAAGCCAGAGTCATATCCTGGAACCTAATTAATCACAATATCCCCTACCACCATACCCAAGTTAACAGAATACTTGCTTTTTACCGATTACCTTGCCTGAAAACATCCTGTCATTAATTTCACCCACTTTTTAACTTTCCTACTGCGTCAAGCTGCTGACGCCTGTCTGTCTCTCTGCATGCTAACATATTAAAATGAGCTCGGTAGTTTCACTTAAAGGTTTTGTCAGCCTGCCTCTGTTTTAACCCCAAGTTGCATGATTGCTTCTCTTCATGAACAGAGGCAGTAATGAAACTTCAATTTGAATCATCAGGAAATGGTGACACCTGCTGCAACTTGCGAGAGACGACTCTGCCGGTGATGCCACGTCCCGGGGACCTTTTGATTCTGCCTTCGCCAAGGGATGTTGCATCTGGGGAAAGTTTCTCACGGCGGCACCCCATGGCCATGCCCTATTTCCCGCAAACTACACAGTAAGGCAGCTTATGGTACCTTCAGGGTCTGCCTGACTGCATCAGTTGTGCCAAAACAAGTGGAGGCTGATGAATGGAAGTCGCTACTGGAGAGCAATGCCTTTTGGGAAAGTGGACAGAGCCATAGCACTGCTGCAAGGATATCCTTGAGGAATAAATGGTCCATAGTACAGTAGACATACCGGCTTAAACCAAGCCCTGCCTGCTCTCACTCTCGGCCTACGCTGGGGATCTGGGGATCCAATAGGATCTGTGAACTCAGGAGAAAAACATAACCACACCAAGTGCCCTTTCAATTCCTTTGCCAGCTTCCACGCCAGCTTGTGGTGGACACTTTTGTCTTAAAATACCATCATTTTGATATAAATATATAAAAATATAAATATATATATATATATAGCTGTAGATATTTTTTATATATTTTATATGGTGATTCTTTAAAAGTTTCTTTTTGTACATTTCATGTAATATGATGGTTTTCTTAAAAATTTGATAGCAGGAGAGTAATTGTGAAAGAGCTTCGATATTTTTTATATTAAAAAGAATTGCACAAGTGTACTTGAATTTGGCATTTCAGGGTGGGGAAATATAACTAACGTCTGCATCACGCCTAACTGTAATACAGTCTTTTTAAAAAAGGCTGCCACTTATCTCTGGAAACTTAAATTCAGGAACAGAATTTGTCAGAATAATCTGAAATATTTTAAAGAATTCAGTGTGTATTTTTGTACTCCTCTACACCAGCCAATCATCCAGTAACAACAAATTTTTTGTACTCCTCTATTTGTGGGTGATTTTTAAGGAAGTCTGCCTTTTCCCCCACTATTCTATCTACATGTAGACATTTTCTTTATTTTTCTGCACTACAAAATTTATACTTGCTTAGGGGGGAAAATGTGAAATTAACTATTTTTGTGTCGCGCAGTTAAGGACTGTAAGCAGACTTGATAACCTGAATGCCCAGAAGTGCCTTTCCAGAAGTAAAGGCCTTTAGTTAATGGGCTGAACAGCATTTCTCCATAATGTGGAAATCCCTTTTAGACTCCCGGGGGTCGGGGAGGGTAGCTGACAACAAATTCACAATTTATAAAAATAATAAACGTGTAACTTGTATTTATGATACTTGGTTTCAGAATGCACAAAGCTGCCACTCGTTTGTTCATTTACCCAAAAAGGGAAACTTTTAAGTCAATCTGCATGATGAAGCCTAGTTAAGCCCCCCAGATTTCAGTGACAGACTTGAGCATTTGCTAAGTTCTTTCTCCCTTTGAAATCAAGTCGCCTTATAAGTGCTTAACTTTGATAAGGTCAGCGATTCAGTTTTAAGAGATTATGAACGCAGCCCTTTAATATTTAGATTGCATTCAGATATTGCAAAACTACCTTATTTAAGGGATATCTGATAACTGGATTTCAAGAGCAAATCAGAAATTGTTTTGTTCAATTTTATTTTATTTTTAAACCAACTCCCTTGTCAAGCTCAGAGAACCGGGAAAGAGTATGGCTCTTTAAAAAGTATTGCTTTCATGCTGTATGAAAATCTGATGTAAAAAAAAGAAAGTTTTAAATGTGAACATATCTGCCTATCATACCTGGGGATGTGCTAAATGATGCTACAGCTGTTTCACATCTATGTGTATATTTTGTCCCAATGAAATGTAGTTAGTTAATTTTTTTTATCAGAACTGTTAAAGTGTGTCAGCTGTGCTAACCCTGGGGGTGGGGGGTGAAATCCTGGGGTGGGGTTTTTTTGGTAGTTTATGGCAGATTAGACACTGGAGGGATTTTTTAAACAAATGTATATTTATTAATGTGCAGAACACTGGAATTGAAGCACAGATGAGAGAACCTAACAATAAATTAAGTTTGTGGATTTGTATTAATGCTTCCAGCCATTTATTATCCATTGGTCTCCTCTTGGTAACCCACGCCAAGAATCTCATTTACCCATAACTGCTGGTCTCCCAAGAGCCTCCAACTCCCAGGGGTATTCCTTCTGTTGCTCACATCCACAGCGTTTGGGTTTCTTTCAAAAAGCCAGAACCAACCACAGTGAAGGTGGCATTCTTTTCCTCTTCCACTTCTGTGACTTAAGATCCCTGCTGGATTGGGCAAAAGGCCCACCTAGTCCAGCACGCTGTTCTCACAGTGGCCAAGGAGATGCCCACAGGAAGCATTTCCTCAGCTCTCCTCACCTGCAATTACTTGCAATTAGCATTCACAGGCATACTGTCTCCGATAGTGCAGGCAGAAAGAACAACTGGTCTTACCTGAAGTGTCATTCTGGGAGTGGGGTGCCGTATCCAATGGAGTGGGTGTTCACCCTGTCGCGAGACACTAGACAGGAGCAAAGACTTGTGGGAAGTAGGCGGTGCTCCCTCAGTTTTCCGGATTCGCCAAGCCTAAAGTACCTAAAGAGAGAGAAAATACCTGCCGACTTCCCCCTTCCCCGGCTCTGGAAATTTCTGTAATAAAATCTCTAAATTGCTAAATATCTGAAAGGCAAGGAACATGACAAACTAGCACTCAAGATAGGCCATACTCCCCCAAACAGTGTATAGTAGAACTATACAGTAAATACACTCCCAGAACAAAACTTCAGGTAAGACCCCAGGGGTCAGCAAAATTTTTCAGCAGGGGGCCAGTCCACTATCCCTCAGCCCTGGGGGGGCGGGGGGCGGACTATATTTTGAAGGGAAAAAATGAACGAATTCCTATGCCCCACAAATAACCCAGGGATGCATTTTAAATAAAAGGACACATTCCACTCATGTAAAAACACACTGATTCCTGGACTGTCCGCGGGCCGGATGTAGAAGGCGATTGGGCCGGATCCAGCCCCCGGGCCTTAGTTTGCCTACCCATGGGTAAGACCAATTGTTCTTTTTAGTTTGTGGAGCATTGTATCCATTGAAATGGGACATACCACAGACTTTTCCCAGGCAGGAAGCAAGCTGGAAAGACGATCCCCCACAAGGGACGCAGACTAGTCATTGGGTTCGTTGTTTGGTTGTCTTTGCATTTGAGGAAGCCTGGAACCACTGGAACCCTCGCCTCCCTTGAAAACATTGACAAAAGGGCTCGGACTGGAATATAAAGTCCCTTTGCCTATTTGGGGTTCGAAAGGGGCAAAAGGATTGAGACTGAGAAGCGTTTGGTGAGAAACGACTGGCTGGTTGCTTGTCATCTCTCTGGGTTAGCAAAATTTTCCTTTTACCCTTGATTCAATAAGGACATCTTTCAATGCCCCTTCTCCAAAAAGGTGACCGCCAGAAAAGGGACTGGTAGAAAAGTTCACCTTAAGACGCTGCATCTGCATTTCGGCTCTTTAGCCACAAGGTGCGCCTGGCCGTTCTCTGGGATGCCACTGCTCTTGCTGAAAACTGAATGGAATCCATAGAGGCATCAGCCACAAAAGCCCGAGCCTTTAGCTTAGTCAGAACTTGGTGTTGACGGCCCACATCTTGGGGAGGAGATTGCAGTAAGTCCTCAAGCCACACAATGCATGCTTGGGCATATGATGAAGCAACACAGGAAGCTCTTAAGGGCAGCTGCTTCATGAATTTTACATGGAGCAAACTCCAGCCTCCTGTCATGTCTCGTTCCGGAGTTGGGCATCTCCCTCCTGGGGGACCAGATGACGAGATGTGTCAAGCGACAGGGTAAGCACCAATTCCATTGGATGCGACGCCCCACGAACTAAAACACAGCCATTGACTTACCAATGCATATTTCAATTACATGCACACAGCTCAAACCTTCCTGCGGAGAGTAGGTTTCAGCTTCTCTGAATAACCAATGAAGAGTTGCTAAGCAGCCAGGGACTTGGCTCTCGCCGCCCTCCTCCTCTGGTGAAAGCTCTCCGATTGTAAGCACATCTGAGACGTTCAGAATCCATCTGTTCAAGTGAAATGGAGCTTTTCAAATCGTTCTGTTCTAATCTCTCTACCCCACTCAGTGAAGTAAGAAAGCCAAAAAGATTGCAGATTGTATTTCTAGCTCAACAAGATATGCAGTAGAAAGTTCCTCCCCTGCCAGCTTTTCAGTTTCCTGAGTGTTCAGTGTTAAGAGCAACCCCCTACCTTGTATTTGTAAAATGTTTACAGAATGGACACCCTCTCATCCTGGAAGTAAAGTTTAAATGCTTCCAGGGAAGGGAAAGCAAAGAAGGCCTAAGCAAAATCTAGACATCTACCTAAGTATTGGCATCAGCCCTAGTAAGATACAGTTCCTGGACAAATAGTCTATTTTAAAAACTTTGAATGAGGCAGACCTTATATTCAGAGTGTGAATATGAATTTCAATGGTCCAGGAAAAGAATTTCCTTTGACACTTAGACGTGGTGGATAACTACAAAGGGTTGATATCAACCCTTTTATCAGCCGTGGTTTAAAAATAAAAATTAAGAGCTAAAGCTGTGATCTGACATTAAACACACCTGCTCGTTGGAAGAATATACTGTTGGTAGTATTTATGTGGCCCATTTGGACTATACACAAACCTTCAGTTAGCTGCATTTACTACAGAAATTAAGAATGCCAATCTTAAGAGTCGATATATAGGTGACTCATAGTAGCAACACAGTCCAAAGGTATGAAAATAAATTGGGAATCATAGGGTATGAGCCAATTCACCTGCAAATCTTGTCAAATTACAAGGGTAAGGAACAAGGGCCGCTATTATTTTTCGAAGGACTGTGCATCAATGCTGCTACCTATGCAAAGTACAAGAGGACAGGATTCTGCCCAATGAAGCTTACTGTCTAAAATTCAACACAGGAGATAATGGGGAGAGAAATGGGGGCAGAGGGAAATGGGAAAAGTTTGTGTTTCTTTCTGGCCACACCTGCCTTATCTTAGATTAGCGGATTACGTGGTTGTACTAAAGGTGTCCAGGAACAGGTAGGTCTTGAGGAGGATCTGAAGGAACTCAGGAAGGTGATGTCACACAGGAGTTCTGGAAGGCAGTGAAAATGGTGAAGGAGCAGGACACCTGCGGATGGAGGCATGTGCTACTGCTTAAAATCAAGTACATATACCAATAATTATGTCACTGTCTTTTCACAGAACGTTTTAGAACTCAATGCAAACTCTATTTACACCAAGGTATGCTCACCCCCCCCCCCCTTCTTGCTTACGAGTCTGGGCTTAAATAACTATTCTAGCACAAACTGGGACTGAAAAGTGACAGCTTCTCACCAAACACCATGTAATATTTGTATTTTGTTAGCATTATATCCAGCCCCTAGCTCATCACTAGCAGAAAACAGCATGGGGAAGTATTTCAAATTACTTTACATCTTTGGATTTTTCCAGCCCTGACGTCCAGTAGAGGGAACAGACATACATCCACTAACTAAATTATTCTCAAACTGACATGTGCATTAACATGCCAGAATAACTTTTGTTTTAATTGATTAATTAAGGAATCAGCTGAAACGCTAAGCAAAGAATTGGCAAAAGCAATTATTCTTAATGGCCCTTGTGAATTACTCCAGGAACAATCCTAATCCCTTGAAATGAAAAGAATATTTACCACCCAACTTAACTGAGCAAGTACAGTAGTCATTTTCCAGTACAAAAAAAATAACACCTAACAATAACAGACCACATCTCTAAATCAAGACTAAACCAATCCATAATTGTTTAAAGGCTTCCTCCTATTTTGGGAGTATGGCCAATTTTAAGGGTTTTTTCCCCAATGGATAGAATCTATTCATTTCTTCTATGAAGGTGAAGTGTGTCCACAACAATTTCTATCAGTGCTGACTTAAATTTCATATACATGCTTGTGGAAAAATGAGCTTTTGGAAGATACAATAAGCCACAAGAATTACGCTCTTAAAACACCCCCTAAGGGTATGTTTTATAGAACATAGTGTTTTGTTTGTCATCACTCTGAAATCGAATCTGCTGAACAGGATAATAAGGGGATATAATAGGGTTGGGCGACATCTGGTTTTCAACATTGCAATATATCTCCAGCTAAACATCACAATATACCGATATATCACGATGTCTGAAATACGGATGGAGCTATGTAGAAGCAATGGCTGACTTCAAGGTTTTCCCCACATTGTGATTTTTGCATAGCACACACACGTCGTGATTTGCAATATATTTCCAGGTCAAAAATTATTAAACCGATATCGTGATATAGACTTCAAACCAGTTTTGGATAATAGAACGATATATCACCCAGTCCTAATAATGACCATTTTCTATTAGAGACTTGTTTATCAACTCTACATTTAACAATTGTTACTATATATATGTATGTACAGTGGTACCTCGGGTTACATACGCTTCAGGTTACATATGCTTCAGGTTACATATGCTTCAGGTTACAGACTCTGCTAACCCAGAAATAGTGCTTCAGGTTAAGAACTTTGCTTCAGGATGAGAACAGAAATCGTGCTCCGGCAGTGCGGCGGCAACAGGAGGCCCCATTAGCTAAAGTGGTGCTTCAGGTTAAGAACAGTTTCAGGTTAAGAACGGACCTCCGGAAAAAATTAAGTACTTAACCCGAGGTACCACTATATAGGGAGAATATATCCAGGGGTCAATGGCTGGCTTGTCTGTAATATGCCTGGCTGAAAATTTTCATCCCTACGATGAATCAGAAATGAAGCGTCTTCTTGCACGCATTTTTCAATATCAAGATATGCCAGTATCGTGGCACAGTACTCAAACCTGGCACAAGTAAACACACACGCCCTATTTTAATATTGAAGCCGCATGATGAGCTGAATATGGGGTTCGCACAACAAACCTTATGACCATATATGCAGACAGTGCTTTTCTTCTAGGTGCCGGTACGGTGTACCCTAGAGTATCCCCAGAAGAAAAGATCTGTATGCAGGTATGTTAGAGGTGTTTAAGCAGTAGAACCAAACAGGAAGCCATCCCAGGCAGGAAATATAGTTGTTTTCAAAGCACTCAAGCAAATTTCTGTATTCTCACAAGTCTCAAGAACTACATAGCTTTGAAGCCAATACGATCATGGACTCACCAAGTGGTCTTGGCCAAATCACGACCATGCATTTTTCTTATCTTTTCAGGGACACAGGTTTTCAGAATCAATGTTTATAATCACCACCCTTCCCTCCGAAATGTTGTTTGGAGTAAAAGATTTGAGATCAATTTTGGCTACAGATCAGTCCAGAAGACACAACAGGGAACAACGCCAACAACAAAAGACCCACTAAAATCTTTGAAATCTAATTAAGTAGCAAGAGAAGATTCTGAACTGCATTTATATGAATCTGAGGCACAAGTAGTCTAAATATATAAAAAACTTTTTTTTCTGATAAAATGTGCCTACTGCTTTGAGAATATATAATCTAGAGAACAAATTTCAACAAAAATACAAAATCAAGTGTGAGAATCCAACCAGCTCTCAGGATTTTGGCAACGTTCAACTAGTCCTATTGAACATAAAACAAAACATTTTTCTTCTCTGTTTAGTAAACACACGACAGGGGAAATGTGATTATTTCAGAAAGAGCAGCTTGGACTTTGGTATATTGAAAGGAGTCCAAGCAGGTCATTTCTGAGCAAAACTGAAGCAGCCAAGAGCCTCACTTACTCTCAGCCAGAGTCACATAAAGGCTTAGCAGGAAATAAAAGAAGGCTATGAAAACAGTTGGCAACTCAAGTGGATCCAAGAGGCCCCCATGGCAGATAATGAGCTTCATAGAAGTCCTGTACTCAATGAGAAACCAAAAATCATTAAACCATTGCTGGTGTCACAGCTGCTCCATTCACAAGGAAAACACCATCTTCAGAAGGGAAGCAGCAAAGGACACTGTTGCACTCCGTACGGGGATTAGAGAAAAAGTGAAATATCTTGCATGACCAACACAAGGGCGGTTTTGACACCTGCCGTTTTACTTAATGCAATAAACATTCCCTTTTTGTTAATTCACAAGCCATTTAAAAACAAAACCAAGGTTAACCTTTTCTGCTCCCTTTAAAATGGATGTTGCTGGAAAATTTTTTGATATTGCTGTAAGACGGAACAATCGTCATTTATCGGTGCAACCATAGCAAAGGTAAAGGGTAAAGGGACCCCTGACCAGTAGGTCCAGTCATGGCCAACTCTGGGGTTGCGGCGCTCATCTCGCTTTATTGGCCGAGGGAGCCGGCATACAGCTTCCGAGTCATGTGGCCAACATGACTAAGTTGCTTCTGGCGAAACCAGAGCAGCACACAGAAACGCTGTTTACCTTCCTACCTATTTATCTACTTGCACTTTTGAGGTGCTTTCAAGCTGCTAGGTTGGCAGGAGCAGGGGCCAAGCCACTGGAGCTCACCCCGTCGTGGGGATTCAAACCGCCATCTTCTGATCAGCAAGTCCTAAGCTCTGTGGTTTAGCCCACAGCGCCTCCCGTGTCCCTGCGGTGCAACCATACAACCAGTTATATATACTCTTTGAATATTTGGTTGCATGAAGAGTTTTTAATTCACATTCCGTAGTTTAAAGCTTTCACTCTCTCTGTTAGGTGGATTTGTAGCTGGTTGACTGACTAACCCCAAAGAGTATGGCTCCTCATCATCGTGGGGGAAAAGTGAAAAGTGAGGTGTCGCAGGGTTCTGTCCTGGGCCCATTGTTGTTTAATGTCTTTATAAATGACTTGGATGAAGGAATTGAGGGGATGCTCATCAAATTTGCAGGTGGCACTAAACTGGGAGGGGTAGCCAATGCTGCAGAAGACAGAATCAAGATTCAAAATGACCTTAACAGATTGAAGAACGGGGCTGAAGCTAACAAAATGATTTTCAATAGGGACAAATGTAAGATTCTGCACTTAGGCAGGAAGAACCCGATGCACAAAGGTTAAGATGTGGAACACCTGGCTTAATATCAGTACATGTGAAAAGGATCTAGGGGTCTTGGTGGACCACAAGCTTAATGTGAGTCAACAGTGATGCAGCGGCAAAAAAAGCTAATGCTATTCTAGGCTGCATCAACAGGAGTATAGTGTCCAGATCAAGGGAAGGTATAGTACCACTCTATTCTGCCTTGGTCAGACCCACCTTGAGTGCTGTGTCCAGTTCTGGGTGCCACAATTTAAGAAGGATGTTGACAAGCTGGAATATGTGCAGCAGAAAACAACCAAGAAGATCCAGGGTCTGGAAACCAAGCCTTATGAAGAATGATTGAGGGAGCTGGGTATGTTTAGCCTGGATAAGAGGAGATATGATAGCAATCTTCAATATCTCAAGGGTTGTCACATGGAAGAGAGAACACGCTTGCTTTCTCCTGCTCTGGAGGGTAGGACTCAAACCAACAGCTTTAACTTACAAAAAAGGAGATCCCGACTAAACATCAGGAAGAACTTTCTGACAGTAAGAGCTGTTTGATAGTGGAATAGTCTCCCTCGGGAAACTGTGGATTCTCCTGCCTTGGAAGTTTTTAAGCAGAAGTTGGATGGCCATCTGTTATGAATGCTTTAGTTGAGATTCCTGCATTGCAGGGGGTTGGTCTAGAATGATCCTTGGCACTCCTACTGGTCTTGACGCTCCTACTTTCAGCTAGGGTTACTCATACAGGGTCAAGCAAAATCCCACATGCAAATACAGTGATACCTCGGGATGCGAACAGGATCCGTTCCGGAGCCCCATTCGCATCCTGAACATAAGGTAAGATGCGACAGCGCGTCTGCGCGGGCTGCATTTCGCCGCTTCTGTGCATGCGTGTGATGTCATTTTGACCGTCTGCGCATGCACAAGCGGCGAAACCCGGAAGTAACATGCTCCGTTACTTCCGGGTCACCGCGGAGCACAACCCCAAACGCGCTCAACCTGAAGCGTATTTATCCCGAGGTATGACTGTACACCTTCCATTTCAATAGCCCACGCTCCTGAAGAACAAGATAATGAGCTTGCATACCCAAGGCCTATTCCCAACTACACACCAGACACACAAAGTGAGGCTTCATTCATCAATATAGCCACCATTATTGTAAGCTTTCAAACATTTCCTGGGCTAGGGAGAGCAAGGAAAAAAATTAAAGCGTTTGCTGTTAAATCTACAGCTGGCATAACTGTATGCTCGTAGCAGGTGCTTTATAAAGCAAATGTTGACAGAATAACTTTGTTACCTTAGAAACTCGTTGCTATGAGGAAGCAGCTACAAAATCATCTTAGGTGGTCTTTATATTAGGACAGCTTGTTCTAACTCGACACTCCTACATTGCTCACAGCCACCTCTCCCCAAATGTGTATGTACCATACATAGAGAAAATGGTTAAAGCATACTGGTTCAGATGTTGTTTTATAAGCCCTAACAAGATCCCCAGCACTTCAGAAAAAGCTGCCCTGAGGTACATGTAAAACTTGAAGGAACACTCTAAAAAAAACCCCACATTTACCTCATAAGGGGTGGGGATTTGTATATGCTCTCGTCATATCAAAACATTTCAAATAACCAGACACACGATTCAATCATTTGTTCATATTCTTAGATTCCTGGATGTATAGTAACTCATAAGCATTTTATTTATAGTTGGCATAGGAACTTGCAAATGAGTTATTTAACAAGTGTGGAAAATGGAAACTGTTCTTCAGTAATACAGAATTTTGAACCTGAAAAGCTAAAGCACCTTTCCTCACAGAGGCACAATTTTGATCCATAGAAGAAACACACTGTTGGAAAAAGCTTAATAAAGTTTACAATCTCAGACTTCGGAGAAAAATCATGGAGAATCTCTCCTGCACAAGCCTCATTAGACGAAAGAGGTGCCATACTAACAGAAGGCTTTTCCCCAGATGTTGCCAGGAGGTTTTGCTCATTGTCTTTTAATTAAGTAATTAATCGGTTCATTTTGTATACCGACGTTCATCTGAGGATCACAGGGCAGTTTACAATATAAATAGAATTATGTTGCTCTTACACAGGGCAATTGGAGAGCCACAGCTAATCACCAGTGCTGTGGCTAGATGGAACAATGATTGGACTCAGTATAAGCGGCTTCCTGTGTTCCAAATTGTCATGTCTACATCAAGCAAAATGTTTAAATGGCTGTATTTCCTTCTATCACAGGGAACGCTACACAAGCTGATAAGGAAAGGCACCTCTTTCAAGGTTAGAGAAATCTAGGAGATTCAGCAAACAGCCAGGACGTTATTCCACAGTTCCTAGTTTTCCAGGTGCTATGGAGTTTTCCCAACAGATGACTTGGTCATGACCACAGAATGGAAGATGGAAGAAGGATCCCCAAGGATGTGCTCTCTGGGGAGCTGGCTTCAGGCACCAGGCCCATTGGAAAACCAACTCTGGATTACAAAGATGTCTGAAAACGTGACATGAAGGCTGGTAACATCAACCCTGATGTGTGGGAATTCCTTGCAGAGGACCGCAGCAACTTAGGAACAGTAAATCTTCTTCTGTTTCTCACCACCACAGGTCATTCATCATGTCAAAAATATTTCATTTTTTAAAAAAACCTCTAAAGTATTATCATAATTCACCTCGTGAAATTATCCCAACAAATACGTCAATGTGTGTATTCATATGTGTTCTTGTAACTGTAAGACCATTTGATCTCTCTCTTTTAATTCAACATCATTAAGTAACAAAGTCTTTGCATGAAAGAAAGCAGTCACGTGGCTGGTTCTACCTTGACCTCAGGCCCATTCTCAGCCATCTTTTCTCTGTTTCTGCCCTGCTGCAAAGTATACACCGAGGGACCCAGTCTCAAAATCTTTCCACTGCCAAGACATTCATCACCCTTGTAGAAAACAGCAAACTGAAAAGACAAATGGCAACAATGTTTACAGCACACAGAGGGTTATGTGTAACTGCAAGGAATAGATAACTGAACACAGAACCAAAGTCACATGTACGCTCTCCTGTTCTGAACATGGCAATGTGAAAAAATAGCCAAGGGCATCAAAGTTATTGGTGTGTGTGAAACTCAATATATAAAAAAACTGCACAGATATATAGATATACAATATACAGTTTTAAAGAAGCAATCTTCTAAATAAACAAAAAGGCAGGTGTTGCATTCCATGGCAAGTATGTTAAATGCTTTTCCTTTGATATACCACACAAAAGGTGCCTATAAAAATTCTCTTCACTAGGAGACTAACATCTGAACTTAATCATTACTATCTAGCACACCCATCAATAGACCACAAGCACACAGCCCATAGCATCAATTAATCTGCACACCAGGACACATACACACATTTTTATGTTGTATTGTAGAACCTTTTTTGTTAGGGTCAGGATTTGAAAGCCATCCTGCAGTTTTGGAGGCTGGTGACTCAAGACATCGCTAGGTCCAAATAAAACAAACTACTCAGCTGTGTATGAGAATTCAATGGCAAGACTCTTCTGAAAAGTTAAGTGTTCTTAAGTCTCACTATTTTGTGGACACAACCCTGCGCTTGGCTACTCGCATCACTCTCTCAAGATTTCAGTAGGGCTTGCTTGAGTCACCACCTTGATGCGAGGCTGCAGTTTAGAAAGCGCTCTGAGCGTTTTCACGCCGGTTGTTGAAGCCATTATGCTGCTTTCCAAAATGCAACCCGTTTCTTCTAGGATAGTGTGAGATGAAAATGGAACAGAAGGAAGTGGGCAACAGCTAGAGTTCTCATTTATTCATCTGTTTTAAAAAAGGTATTGCACCCTCTCAAAGCACTGTACTACTTTACATTAGACCACGGGCCCATCATGGCCAAGCACTGTCTTTTACAGCTGGCAACTGCTTCCCTGGATCTTAAGCAGAGGTCTTTCCCAGTTTTGCTCTTACAGAAGCCAAGAGTTCAACATGAGACCTTGTCCATACAATGCATGTGCTTTTTCACTGAGCTACAGCTCATCCCTTCTCATCATTTACTTGGAAGTGAGCTTTGCTGAACTCAGTGGGTCCCACTTCCAAACAGACATCCACAGGATCTGGCACTGACTCACGGAAAATGAAAGAAGTAGAGCTTAGTGTTGCCTCTTTCACTATAATTAACAGTCCATTATACACATTCTACAACTTTCTTTAAAAAAAAGAAATAGGGACGACTGAATTTATAGTACCCAATAAATGCTAATTAGTAAAATGAAACTGCAAGGGATCAGAAAGTTGTGCAACAAGGAAAGAAAATTCCATTAGAAACAGTATTTCCCTCCAGGCGGGAGATATTCTAATAGGTATACTGAAATACTCACTTAACAAGCCTACAGAGGAGTCTGCACACTAGGATGGAAAAGAAAATGTTTGCCTCCGAGTGAGAGATCCAGACTCACAGCTCAATCCTACTCAGGTTAATGAAAGAATATGTCCCGATATATGCAATGAGGCCTGCTCTCAGGTAACTGAATAAGACTGCTTATATAAGTCATTATGTATCAGAAAAAAATCCAAGGAGACTTATTGTGGAGCACAATTTATGTAAGATCAACTTTAAAAGTTCAAACTGTGATCAATTCAGACCCAAGAAATAAAGAAATTCAAACATATTTTGACAAAGCTTTTTACCTATCCAGGACTCTTGTATTCAAACGGTGAGATGCTTAAGGCTGTAATCCTAAGCATATTTTCCCCCCACCCAGGAAGGAAGTCCCAGTTCACTGATAGGCTATAAATTTAACACATAGGAAGAAACCAAAAGCATCTTCAGTACCTACCTGGCCTGGGGCAAGAGCCCTGATTGGCTTGACCATTGTCACCCATACAGTCCCATCCTGATTTAGAGTTAAGGTGCAAGGCTCTAAACACAAAATAAAATAAAATAGATGTTAAAGAACTAGCTTTCGCATTCTCATCAAATTTGAATACTATCTCCTAATCCAAATAAATGTCAATGTGCAGTAATACTGGCTCTTTTCCTAGTACAGTGGTACCTCAGGTTACATACGCTTCAGGTTATATATGCTTCAGGTTACAGACTCTGCTAACCCAGAAACAGTATCTCGGGTTAAGAACTCTGCTTCAGGATGAGAACAGAAATCATGCTCCGGCGGCGCAGCAGCAGCAGGAGGCCCCATTAGCTAAAGTGGTGCTTCAAATTAAGAACAGTTTCAGGTTAAGAACGGACCTCCGGAATAAATTAAGTACTTAACCCGAGGTACCACTGTAATAGGGACGCGGGTGGCGCTGTGGGTAAAACCTCAGCGCCTAGGATTTGCCGATCGCATGGTCGGCGGTTCGAATCCCCGCGGCGGGGTGAGCTCCCGTCGTTCGGTCCCAGCTCCTGCCCACCTAGCAGTTCGAAAGCACCCTTAAGTGCAAGTAGATAAATAGGTACCGCTTTATAGCGGGAAGGTAAATGGCGTTTCCGTGTGCTGCTCTGGTGCCGGTTCGCCGGAGCAGCTTCATCACGCTGGCCACGTGACCCGGAAGTGTCTGCGGACAGCGCTGGCTCCCAGCCTCTAGAGTGAGATGAGCGCACAACCCTAGAGTCTGTCAAGACTGGCCTGTACGGGCAGGGGTACCTTTACCTTTACCACTGTAATACCAAACGCCTTCCCCACAGAAGTAAAATGAATGAATGAATGAATGAAGTCTAGTCACCTAGTGCCATCTGGTGTTGGAAGCGGAAATGACACTCCATCATTTTGTCCCGAATCAGCTCTGCGGGAGGTTCCTCTGCGATCCAGTGTACCCGGTTTGTCCGCAAGAGATCTCTGTAAAGTGCAGGGTGGTCTGTAGAGGGTGCCTTGGAAGTGGGTACAACAATTTTAATTTAAAACTAGCTGATCACATGGCTGATCATTATGAATAAAACCAGCATTTGGGTAAGGAAAACAGCTACAAAGCCACTTTTTTATAACGGATTAGTAACTTCACAGCCACATTTGCAATAATGTGGTTTTTGATTACACATTTTACACATCGCTTGGGAAGACAGGTGAACTAATGCCAGTGCACTGGAAGAAGCAAAGATCACTAGTGTCAAAGCAATGATGCTTCAACATCAACTTCATTGGACTGGTCCTGTTGGCCGGATGCCTGATGATCGTCTTCCAAAGCGACTACAGTGGTAGCTCAGGTTACATACGCTTCAGGTTACAGATTCCGCGAACCCAGAAATATTGCTTCAGTTTAAGAACTTTGCTTCAGGATGAAAACAGAAATTGTGCTCCGGTGGTGCAGCAGCAGCAGGAGGCTCCATTAGCTAAAGTGGTGCTTCAGGTTAAGAACAGTTTCAGCTTAAGTACGGACCTCCGGAATGAATTAAGTACTTAACCCAAGGTACTACTGTACTCTGTTCCGAACTTAAAAATGGAAAGTGTAATGCTGGTGGTCAATAAAAGAGGCATAAAGACTGTCTCAAGGCAAATCTAAAAAATATATAGTATAAACACTGACAACTGGGAAACACTGGCCTGCGAGCACTCCAATTGGAGAACAGCCTTTACCAAAGGTGCCATGGGCTTTGAAGACACTCCAACTCAGGACACAAGGGAGAAACGTGCTAAGAGGAAGGCATGCTTGGTAAACCTTCACCATGCTCAACTCCAACCAGGAAACCAAGGTCCTCACTGTGGAAGGACGTGTGGATCCAGAATTGGCCTCCACAGTCACTTACTGACTCACTGTTAAAACTGTGTTCATGGAAGACAATCATACTCGGCTACGAGTGATCGCCAAAGAAGAAGACTGTGTTGGATCTTTGGATCTCAATTTTTTAAAAAGTCTGATGTTTAATGATGGCACTGCTTCAAATATTTCTTTCAGGAAGAGAGAAACTACATCCATGAAATTTTCTGCAATATTCAGGGTTTCCTATAGGACAAGATGACACAGAATACCTTGGGATCACAAGGACAGTGGTTTATCTTGTTTGTAGATTTCAGTACTTTCATTTTCTACAAAAGGGATGGCAACAAACATAAAAACTGGCTTGCTTGCTTTTAAGCATGATTTCTGAATCTCAAGTAGGGATGCCTAGCCTGCAGTCCTCCAGATGTTGCCGGACTACAATTCCCATCACCCTGGACGACTGGTCTTGCTAGCTAGCATTGATGGGAGTTGTAGTCCCAAAACAGCTGGAGACCCAAGTTTGGAAAACTCTGATCTAGAGGGTCACAGGTTAGCAACCTCTTGTCTAAGAATGGCTAAAGAATGGCCAAAAAACAGGGTGTGAAATGATTATTTGAAATGGGTGGGTGTTATGGGCTCCTATCATAGTGCAACATCTGTAAATAGCAGGTAAAGGTAAAACTAAAGGATCCCTGGACAGTTAAGTCCAATCCAAGGCGACTATGGGGTGCGGTGTTCATCCCGCTTCAGGGCAAGGGAGGCGGCGTCTGGCCAGCATGACTAAAATAGCTAAAACAGTTTTGCAGTTTTTCTCACCTTTTCAGTCCCTCATTTTGCAAAATGACAAGCAGGTTTGCTGGGTGTCTCCTTTTACAGTGGTACCTTGGTTTACGAACTTAACCCGTTCCAGAAGTCCGTTCTTAAACCAAAGTGCTCTTAAACCAAGGTGTGCTTTCCCACAGCAGCAAGGGACTCAATTTACAAATGGAACACACTCAGCAGGAAGCGGAACATGTTCTGCTTCCAAGGCAAAGTTCACAAACCAAAACACCTACTTCTGGGTTTGCAGCATTCTTAATCCAAGTTGTTCATAAACTAAGCTGTTCTTAAACCAAGGTACATGTCTAGGTGTGTGTGTAGGCAAAGCTTAGCTATGCAAACTAAACTATGGTTTTACTATGGAATTTGGGATTTTAAACAGGTTTTAGGCAATATACCATGATAAACACTACCTACACTGCACTGGACAAACATTATTAATCAAAGAGATAGTAATATATTTGGTAAGACTAATTTATATTAGTTCTAAGGCAAAACTCAACCATTTCTTTCAGTGCATGCCATTAGATTCTTGATGCCAACATCCTTTTCAATCTTTGTTAATCAAAGAATCTTGTTAATCTTGTTAATCAAAAGCCAGTTTGAACAGGATGTAATAAAACTTGACACCAGCTAACTCAACAGCTTTTCTTTTTCTTTTCAATGGAAAAGCCAAGAATCTTAGGCCAATAATAACCACATTCTTTTTGGCAGGAATTACAAACAGTACACCGAATTAGAAAACTTACCACAAAGATATCCCTAGAGGCAATATTTTTATCTACAACAAACCAAGCATCTTTGAGGCCTCCTAGCCTCGCTCTCTGGCCGTATGTATACAAGAAACAACCTAAAAATAAAAAATAAAATAAAATATATATTTCACATCGTTAACACTGCTTAAGCCTTTTGTTCCTCCAGAAATCGCAACCTACCATTTCAACAGAGAACAGAATCCTACGGATTAAAAACATAGTTTCTGAATGAGTAACTCATAAAAACTTAGGGGACACTCATCAACTGTTGCATTTTCATTTTTGTTTTTAAAAATAACCAAAAAAGTAAGCCTGACTCTATAAAGTCAAAAACCTTTTCTAAAAGTGTGATTCAACAAAGCAGAATATGCTGACAATCATCTGCCACGCCCGCCTCAAATGCCAAAAAATGCTCCATATTTATACACTTCATTAGCTAGGATCAGGCACAAGTTCCTTTCTAGGCTTTTGGAACAGTATTTATCAAGAAAAGTAGCAGATAACAAATTGGCAAATAAGCAGGCATTAGAGG
This sequence comes from Podarcis pityusensis, assembly GCF_964106645.2. NCBI lineage: Eukaryota > Metazoa > Chordata > Lepidosauria > Squamata > Lacertidae > Podarcis > Podarcis pityusensis. The sequence goes on from NC_138035.1 coordinate 66,975,014, forward strand.
AGTTATGAGCATATTTTGTGAAACATAATTGAGGGTATTGCTCTACTTCACCATGGGAACAAAAAAAAGGTTCTCAGTTATTAGGAAAGAAAGTTCAACCATCTAAAACTAACAAAGACAAGAATTCTACCAACATTTTGTCTTACAATATAAAATCTTACGGAGTTTGATAATGCCACTAGCCTATAGAGATTACAAATTTAAGCCACCCATTTGTAGACGTATTTACAGCAACGGTTATTTGTACCATTTGCCTTCAAAACTGCACTGAGGGGCTAACTTAAATCATAAGCTAGACAATAGAAAAGGGGTTGCCAACCCTTTTGAACCAATGGGAACATTCAAACTGGGGTTATATAGCATATTTCTACCACTTGAAGCACTATTATTTCAGTAATTCTCACAGTAGCCCTGTAAGATGAGTGAGTGTCTGAAAGTTACAGATTGGAAAGTCAACAATCGTGGCATGAAAAAGGCCACCTAATGAGTGGAAGGTAGAGGTGGGGCTCTGCAAGTGAGAATTATGGCTCATAACTCACATTCATTTCTATTTTATTACACCAGCATTTCTCAGTGAACATATTTTGGATTGCATTCAATCATATAAATAAACTAATAGCCAATAAAAGTCCACATTTACATGTTACATGAACAAATTTGAAATGTGTAATTTTTATATGGATACCAAAATGAGAATATAAATATGCAATAGTTTTGCCATCGAATGGGTAGGCCTCTTCCTCCTTGCAAATCTTTTGAACCTATATATTCCATCTTGCAAGGTAAATGGCGTTTCCGTGCACTGCTCTGGTTTGCCAGAAGCGGCTTAGTCATGCTGGCCACATGACCCGGAAGCTGTCTGCAGACAAATGTCGGCTCCCTCGGCCAGTAAAGTGAGATGAGCGCCACAACCCCAGAGTCGTTTGCGACTGGACTTAACGGTCAGGGGTTCCTTTACCTTTACCTAACTATGAAGAAGAGAAGCACCGTGAAGGACTGAAACCACCTCTATATCTCTGTATTAAGGGAATGAAGGGTGTACAAGACCCCAGACCAGTCGCCTCCAGAGAAATGAACATTCCAGTCCCACAACCCCATTCCCAAACCTTAGGCTTAACTTTGGGGAATCAAAACCCACAGCTTCCTTTGGATTTAATGAGAAATGCACAGCAAAACTACCCTGTTGAAAAGCCTCCGCAAAGTCTCACGCTGCTGAAGGCCAAGGCCAAATCCCAGCAATTATTACAATTCCTTTCTTTGTGAAAATGATTGTTCTCCCTTTACATGTCTGGTCTAATTTCAAGCATTAACAGATTCCTTCCTTAAGCATGTTTATGTTTATATTGCTTTACCATTTACTTTAAAGAGATTAAAGGATCAAACTTTTGTCAGTCTAAAAAAGGCTCATTTCCCTACAATTTATCAGCTAATAAAACAGAAACAGAACACAGCAGTAGAATAGCTAACTACCAAATCTGGAGCTTTTACAACCAGATGCTTTTGACACAAATTGCGTTCTACAAGCACCGGAGCTCAACATTTAATCCACTGTTAGTTGGGCCAACTCAGGAAAGACAGAACTCAGAGTCATTTCTGATGCCTCTGTATCCTTCCTGTTCATGAGATATGGGGTCAGAGAGCCAGAAAACAGAGGTATAAACCTTTTTCCCCATATATAATCATGCTGTGAAATGCAAATAAATTACAAAAGAGCAGTCCATTTTTTCCATACACAAGGACATTTAACGTTAACAGAGTAACAAAATACCAGCTGACCTTTGTGTGTTCCAATGACCTTGTTGTCTTCAATGGAAACAAAGTTGCCTGGACGGGGCTCCAAATACTGCAAGGAAAACAACTGTGTGTAAAAACCCACTCCCAGGCCACAATCTGAAAATTAAACCAAAGCAAAACAACAGCATACTTCATTTTTTAAAGACACCTGATACAAGTTATTTATAAATCTGGTGAATCCGTAATTACTTACCTCCAGAAGGAACTTTTCAAAATTCCTTTCACCGATAAAACAGATTCCCATGCTCTAAAATAAAACAAGTGAACAGAAACGCTGACCATCGTGACCAAACAACAAATAAAAAAGCATGGGTATTTTAAAAGTCTTAACAGCACAGAAGATATAGCTAGAAACATGCAGAGCAAAGAGCAAAATTCAATTTCCATCAAAGACAACATCCTTCCCTGAAGTACATAAATAAAAATCTAGTATTAATTTATTAAAACATTTATATCTGGTCTCTCCTACAAAAGATCTCAGTAACTAACAATTGGTTTAAAAAAGGCAGGAAAGTGAAATTGTCTAGTTCAGATGAAAAAGAGCAGTTAAGCAGAAGTCTCTCCACTATACCTGCTCTGGAAGCTAATTCCTGAACATTATCACCTCATCTATTAATTACTGCAATTCCCACACACCTCTTTATTGCTAATTATATCCAGAAAACCATCACACAAAACCATGGCAACCCTTACCAGATGAATGGGTTGATCCCCAAACACCTTCCCTACTCCACAAACTAGGGTCTAAAATTCACGAGAGGAAAACCACATTCGTCCTGATCAACTCTTCCAGGAAACACATAATCACAGAAATAATCACTCTTTGGCCACCCTATGGCAAGAATACTATAATATATTCATGGTCATCTCCTGCCTGATTCTACCATGCAACACCTTCTGGTGACATGTCATGCAGATTCAACTTCTACTGGACCAGGAATGTGAAATGTGGTAAAAGCTAAAGCACTCTTTGGCAAACCCTTTCGATTCGTCTTCTTCGGAACTACTGCCACAAATTGGTATATTAAAATGGAGACACAGAACAGTGATCATATCAATGTTTTGGGAGGTTTTTTAAACATTGTACTTCAGGGTGTGGATTACAAGAGTTGTAAATATACACTTCACTAACCACTCATGCTTTAAACACATTACAAAAGCTAGGTTTTTTTCAGTGAGCAATACCAATGGTTCAAACAAAATACGTCACACGTTGGGACCATGAAATGTTTTCCAGAAGTAATGAAGAGCCCAATTCAGCTGCACATGGAGAACAGGACCGGTGATCATGCCCGCAGTACCATGGCTGGTATCGGCCCCACTCACATGGCACAGACTTTTCCAACGCACATTTCAGTACCAATGCATGAATGCCCAGGAACGGGGCCGTAACACAGAAGGTGGACCCAGCAAAGCCAGGCAACTTCCCCCTTCTCCACAAGTGGCTTCTTTGTCCAGGGAACAACCATACTGAACTGTTACAATCATCTCTATTTCAATCATAGTGTGCAAAACAAGCTCTTATCAGGAGAACAATGGGGTGACAAAAACAATTTGAGGATGACAGAATTCTACTGCTGCACTCATTTTTTGATGGTGGCACAAGACCCATTCAGTGAGCGTTGCCCCTCTAAGCGCTTTGATGATAAGACAGTAAGAGTTACCATGCCTCTTTTCTCTGCAGTACATGGTGAAGGTGATGTTCAGCAGCTATCTTCTTTACAAAGTCTTTTGTTAACTCTCCTAGAGGAAAAATGGTTCTCCGCAAGGCTTCTTGTGAGATCTGACTGAGAAAGAATGTCTGGTCTTTAAAATGATCAGCTCCCTGAAGAAGTTTTACAGCTGTGAAAAGGGAGGTGAAGGAAAAGATATAAAATAAAATTACATTGACTATACACAGCCCATTTCACTCGCATGTTTCCTTCGCTGTATTTCTGACTATTACTTAAAGAGAATATTATAAAAGATATCAAGTTTAATAAGAAAACTATCCACATTTTCTCATTACAAAAAAAATGTGATGCATATTTTAAGGAAATGTTAAGAAAACACTCTTTGCACAAAGCAGCAATTGTTTGCAGACAAAATAAGTGCTGATGTACACACTTCATCTGCCAACTATTATGCCCTCCCACTCACTTCAATTGAAGAGATACTATATACATGGAGCTCCTCAGTGAGCCTATGGAAATATGTGCAGTTTGCTTCATGGTTAATAAAGGAAGCTCCACGTGCACAAACTATTCCATAACCAACCAAAGAGAAACTCCAGCTAGAGCTGCAATAAACATTTCATTTGATTTTAGCCCAACCCAGCAAGAAGCTATTCCTGTGAATTATTCCAGATGCTATGGAACATAAATTGCAGATAAACAAATATAGAAAACTTTGCATCAGAATGTACTGCACATTGTCGTTCAGAATATAATGCTTTCTGTATGTGCTATGCAATCAAGTAAAATCTGATTCATTTATTTCACCTATGGGCCATTACAAAGTAGCTGAAACAATAAGGTACATCCGGGCAATCAACAGCCCTAAAATATACACAAGGCAACCCAAAACAGTAAATAACCAAACTTTTGTTCAGGCAATACTCGAAGGCAAGCATCCTGTTTATGGGGTCTACAATGAGCAGCTTTTCCAGAATTTCTTCACCAAATAAGGTAAACTTGCAACAATTGTCTGCTCTGCTTCAGCTTCAGCTTTTCCTTCCCTATCTTACCCTATCCTAAGAGATCTTTTGCAAAATACATGTTATGGGCAAAAATATGTAGGTTACATATGCCCCACTCATCCCAATTCTCAGCATAATAAATTATATTAAATATAAGATCTGGGTTTCAGCAGTAGGCCACTTACCATTTCTTACTTCAAATCTATTCCTGAAAAGTCCTTCTGGCCTGCGTATGTATTTTTGCTGAAATACTTCATTGTCTTCCAAAGAAGTTCTTGCATAATGTCCAGTGGCAATTGCATCTGCTCCTGGCACGTTTAAAAAATATGTGCATGTTATGGGAGATTCTTCAGAGAGAAGCTTAGAACATGCTGTTATGTTAACAAAAGATCCAACATATTACATAACAATGCTAGTTTCTATGGTACACCTAAATCCTGAAAAAACAAGAGGCCAGTCTTAAAATCTGTATCACTTTCTCAAGGGCTTGCTCCTGATTTTGGTTGCAGTTTCTTTATTGGCATTTAGGAATGAAACACAAGAAGCTGGCTTATACAGAGTCAGACCACTGGTATGAATGTTTATGAGGCCACCGCCTAACTGAAGTTAGACAAGTCACTGCCTGCCTGGATGGGACCTTCTGGGAACTATATTTATAGCACCTCGGGTAGAATGTATATAGGATACAGGATACCAGGAAATAAAGAAGTTAAATATTTTTATGGCTTTCCATGGTTTCAAACGGGGCTTTTTCAGCTCTACCTGAAGATGCCAGGGATGGAACCAGATAATTTCTGCAATCGAAGCATGTGCTCTACTAAGCAACAGTCCTTTGGTTAAGTTGTAGATAATACACACCTGCAAGCAACTTACCAAGGTTATTCACAGCATAATCCAGGAAATAATTGAATTTGATGTACTTATTGCATATAATATCAGGATTAGGGGTCCTTCCCAATTCATATTCATTTAAGAGGTAGCTGTAAAGAAAACTAGAATGATTATGAACATTTGGAAACTCAGACCCATGTTTGCCAAGGTTTAACCTAAATCTAACCACATGGGCTTACCAGGAATCTTACACATTTTATGTAAAAACAAGTATCTCATTCGTATTTTCATCCCAGCAAAAGGACTAGAACTGAACAAGCTTTCCTCTGTCTGGATTTCACTGAAGTTGTTTCTTCTTATGCTCAGAAACTCTGAGGTTAACATGGCAGTTCTTCCTGTATTTAGCACTTATTGTGAAGTTCAGTGTTTATTATATTCAACCATGATTAAGAACTACTACTAAGATCAAGATCTTAAAATCTGCAGGCATGCTTTCAACAACTTGCAAATACAAACTGTATATTTGTAAACCTTGACTGCACAATTCAAAGATGTTCACGGTACGATAAGGTCAAAGCACATAAAGCATTTAAAAACCATATTGTCAGGAAAGCATTGTTTAATGTTTGGATAAGATATAAGGATTTATTGGAAAATAAAACCCCAAGGTGGCTGTCACTGATGGAAGCGAAAGCCTTGAAAAAGCTCAATATGGAGGTCAAATGGCCGAAATATTGGGAAATTTTGGAACAAGATGGAGATAGATTGAAACTGCAGAGTTTTGAAAAACTAAAAAACAAAGTGCGAGACTGGCTTCATTATTATCAGATAATGGAGGCATACAATTTGGACAAGAAAATCGGCTTCCAGGTGGAAAAATCAAAATTAGAAACAGAATTGTTAGAACCCAAAACTAAAATTTTGTCAAAGATGTATAACTTGCTGTTGAAATGGAATACTCAGGATGAAACGGTGAAATCTGCTATGATTAAATGGGCACAAGATGTTGGACATAATATTATGTTTGTGGACTGGGAACAGTTGTGGACCACAGGTATGAAATTTACGGCATGTAATGCCTTAAGAGAAAATATTATGAAAATGATATACAGGTGGTACATAACCCCAGTCAAGCTTGCAAAAATCTATCATGTGTCTGACAACAAATGTTGGAAATGTAAAGAAACTGAAGGTACATTTTTTCACCTTTGGTGGACGTGCTCAAAGATTAAGGCTTTCTGGGAGATGATATATAATGAACTAAAAAAGGTATTTAAATATACCTTCTTGAAGAAACCAGAGGCCTTTCTCCTGGGAATAGTCGGCCAATCGGTGTTAAAAAAGGATAGAACTTTCTTTATGTATGCTACAACAGCAGCAAGAATACTCATTGCAAAGCATTGGAAGACACAAGATTTACCCACACTGGAGGAATGGCAGATGAAATTAATGGACTATATGGAATTGGCAGAATGACTGGCAGAATCCGTGACCAGGGAGAAGAGTCGGTGGAAGAAGATTGGAAGAAATTTAAAGACTATTTACAGAAATATTGCAAAATTAATGAATGTTAGAATGATGTTGGATTGAAGTTAAGTGGTTTCTAGCTGTATAGGTACAAAAGAATATGGAAAAATTGGTTTTTAATATGTAAAAATCTAATGTTACAATATATCAAGATTAAGGATTAGGATTAAAAAGGAGGGAAAGGAATTGTTGGATTAACAAATTGAATTGGAATACAAAAGAGGGAGGTATGAGGAGGTCCGGGAAACAAGTAAACATAAAAGAAGTGAGGAAAAGATGGAATTGTTTTTAACTGTTTTTTCTTTCTTTTCTACTTTGTATTTTTCTTTTTTATTGTTAATTTTTTTATAAATGTGATTTCTTTTTTCCTTTGAAACTTTAATAAATATTATTTTAAAAAAACAAACAAAAATGTTCACATATACAATATAATTAGCTATGAAGTCTATAGTTATGAATATGCATGTTGATCAGCAGGGATGTATGCCCTATTCCATCAAGCATTGCCATAAGAGGATATTCACTTGCTCTTGCAAAGGTTTCTCTCACTTCTTTGCATTGTAGAACAGGAATCAGCCTCCAAAGGTAATTCTGCTGAACCTGGTTGAACTTTATGGTTTGAAAATGGACATCTTCATCTTGTGTCTTCATGTATTTTAAACATCGGAGTCCTGCTTTTTTAGCTCATGAGTTGCTCAAAGCGCCTTATGAGCCCATCATTGCAAACAACAATAAAATGTTCTGCATGGTCTCGACCATTAGCTGTAAATAAATTATGACTACAAACTGAGAGGTTGAATCCTCAGTAGAGGTTGAGCCAAGCTCTTTATCTGGAGAAGAAGCATATGGCACTTGCTCAGATTTGGCACGCTCCATTCCTCCCATCAAAAAAAAATGAACCCACAAAATCATAAAACAAATTTCTATAAAAGAAAAATGACCATTTGCAGCACTCTATACTGCCCTACAGCATATATCTCCAGATATATCAAGCAAATAACCTATCAGCTACAAGGAAATGAAACCTTGTTTTTTACACACACACCCTTTCTCATCCCAGACACAGTGATCCATCAGAGCCTTTAGTACATGAAAAATTTATTCACAGAGTCTCCCTTAAGGAAATTTTACAAGGATGCAAGGCCATGACATCCATCATGCATTCTCTATTCGTTATACCTCCAAGATGCCCTAAAAGAAATGGAAAATACCTCAGGAGCATTTGCAGGAGAAGGCAGTCCTATTAGATTAAAATGGGCTATAACAATAAAAATGTCAAAGGTGTAGAAATGCGAAGATTTGGGGGAGATGGGTGGGGGGAGAATGATTTTGCCCCAAGTCAAACATAAAAATTGGAAATTCTGAGGGGAACCACTGTGCCTGGCCCAGCCAGGTGCAAGTGGAGGAGAGGGGCTGCAACGCTACCGCAACACTGCTCCTTCTCTCTGCTCTCCAGGTCATAGATGGGCTGCATGCAGCCCTGTGGAGAAGGGGCCTTTGTGGGGGGACTGGTTGCACCCCATCCCAAAAATGTGCCCCCACTACACCACTGTGCCTGAATATCATACGAGGGCCCTCTTACATGGAAGCTCTTTCCCTGTCTATAGATTTGCAAAGAGTAATTGATGTTTTTAATGATCACTCTGCACATATATAACGGCATGTTTTCCTAAAGAGGCGCTCTACAAGTCCTATTCTGATGAAAACAGCAAGATTAAAGTTGCAACCCCACCAATATCCACTGCAGGTGGAGGAAAATGCAGTCAGTCATTCAGAGTGTGTGCATATGCAGAAAGGTTTGCATTACAGCACAGACCTAAGCTGACTTTGGGGTTACCAGCCTCCCTTACTTCATTATTGCATAGAGCCATGCGAAGCTTTATCTTGGCAAATCTTTAATGAAAACTCTCTTACCTAAAGACTTCATTCCAATATTCTTTTACATAGAAAACCTGGTGAAATGGAATGTCTAGTATCTGACAAACTCTGTACGCATCTTCACAGTCTTTGTCAGCAGAACAGATTCCTTGTTCATCCACAATGTCCCAGTTCTTCATAAAAACTCCAGTCACTTGGTACCCTAGAGAGGACAAGAAAGAAGAAGAAAATATTTTGCATGAAGAATCACTCAAGACTAACCTTGCAAATTAAGCAAGCTGTCGAAAACAGCTGTGTCTTTCTCAGCAAGCTTTTTTCCTTTTTTTGCGAAGCCTCACGCTGTAACAGAAGACTGCTTCAAAACAAAAAACAAACAAACCAAGGTATACTCAGATTAGGAATAGATGTTATTTTGGCTTCATAGTAGAGCTTCATAGTTTGGATTTGGACAGTGAAGCATTTCAGAGCTTGGAATTGCTAAGGAAGGTGGAACTGGACGGATGAAGGTCACAGGCAGTTCCCAAGTGTGGTGTAGTGGTTAAAAGCGGTGGACTCGTAATCTGGTGAACTGGGTTCGATTCCCCGCTCCTCCACATGCAGCTGCTGGGTGACCTTGGGCTAGTCACACTTCTCTGAAGTCTCTTAGCCCCACTCACCTCACAGAGTGTTTGTTGTGGGGGAAGAAGGGAAAAGGAGATTGTTAGCCGCTTTGAGACTCCCTAAAGGGTAGTGAAAGGCGGGATATCAAGTCCAAACTCTTCTTCTTCCAAGTTGCTGTGCTCCAGGTATCTTAGACTACAACTCCTACTAACCCTAACCAATAGTTAAGGAAGGTGGGAATTGTAGTCAAAAGGCTTTATTAGCAAGGGGTTTTTCAGCTGAACTTTTTAGGTGGGCGCCATTGCCATTCTAAGAGAACAAGGGAGGCGTTCATGGGGAATTCCAGCCCCTCTTTTCCCATAAAAATAGCACTGTGTATTAGTATAATGTCTGTGGAAAGACGAGGGTGACACAAGGCTTTTACAGTAGATACAAGAGCCCCTTTCACGCAAGAAGGAGACATACTACTAATGCATTTATCGATCTTGCACAAAGCCACACAGGCAGACTTGAGAAGATTTTCTCATTTGTTCTCCCTGGAAGAAACTTTGTGGTGTTATAATTCTAAGGTCTCAAATACAGAATATCCATAAACGCTCACATATCTAAATATATAAACCATGTGTCTGAAATAGTAGGGGAGAGCCATTTTGACTCTCCCCATGACCTCAAATATTCCTCTGCAGTAAGGGAAGCAAATGGGGAAAGCCTTCCCATTGTCTAAATCCTCTCTTGAGGGCGTCTTTGCGTATGAATAGGGCGAGCCTGTATAAATAAATAAAACAAGATAAATCCCACCCAGGAAACCGGCTCCCTGAGGAGAATAAAGGAGGGGGAGGGAGGGAGAAACTCGCGTGTGTGTTGACCAGACACGTGTGAAGGCTGCGGGAAGAAGGCCTCCCGCCACACTCAAGACACGGGAGTCAACCCTCGGGGCTTACTCGCGAGCAAAACAACTACAAATCCCCCTCCCCGGCTGAGAAGCGGATAGGCGGCGGCGGCGGCCGTGAGGCGGCGTCAGGGGAAGGAGGACGGCTCCGTTCCCGCGGCCCGTGAGGAAAAAAGCGGAGCTCGCGTGAGGGGAAGGCCGAGGCGCTGGGCCGCGTCCGAAACCCGCCGCCCAGGTGGCTGCTGCCTCACCTCTCCGCCGCAGCAGCAGGGCCGCCACGGCGCTGTCCACGCCGCCCGACAAAGCGCAGGCCACATGCCGCCGAGCGGCGCCCAACATCTTTCCCCTCACGGACCCGGCTCGGCTCCCTTCCGCGGGGCGGAGCCCAGCTCGCCGAGGGCGGGGAAGCGGCGCTTTCCGCTAGGCCGCGGCGCGGCGGGGAGGTTGTGTTGTCGGTGTTTTGTTTTTATTTTTCCCCCACCACCAGAGAGGTCTTTCTGACGACGAGTCGCAGAATTGGCCGAGTTGGAAAGAGGCCGCGAGGGTCGGCCTAGCGGCGGGGTTGGGAACCTGTCGCCCAACGCGGGACTCGAACCCGCGACGCCCTGAGAGTCTCATGAGCGCGAGTCAGGCTCATGGAGCCCGGTGGGGATTGGCGCCTCGGAGCAAGCAAGCGCACGTTGCACTGTGACGTCATCACGCCGCTTTAAATAGGCTTAGGGTGCCCACCTGTCCTGTATATAATATACAGGGCTGGTCCCTTATTTCGGCTTAAAATGCCACGTCCTGTGATGATAGTTTGTTCTGTATTTCAGGCAGTGCCGGATTTACGTATAAGCTAAACAAGCTATAGCTTAGGGCCCCACTCTTCCCCCCAAAAATTCACTATTAATATATTCTTAATTATATTTCAGTTCAACAATTACTTTGATAAAATACATATTTTGCTATGTGCAAATGGCTTTTAGATACCTATTAGGTCCATAAATTACCATATAGCATATATTCAACACAAAAACAGCGACAATTTGTTGTTGACGAAGGACAACTGGGCATATAAAGGGCCCCATTACCTTCAGTAGCATAGGGCCTCATCAAACTGAAATCTGGCCCTGATTTCAGGTCTTCTCTCCCTCTCTCTTTCTTTCAAGTTAGGAAATCCTCTCCAAATGCATGTGCTTGAAAGGATGTGTATTTAAAGGGTCACCCTTCAAATACATGGGTAGGATACCTGAGTTGGTTAGAGCATGAGATGCTTCATCTCGGTGTCATGGGTTTGAGTCCCACATTGACCAGAAACATTTATTATGATTTTCAGTTTTATACATTTCAATAATTGCACACTCGTTTTACCATTTCAAAGCTTGACTTCCTTCCTTCTCCCTTTCTGCAGTTCCCTAAATTTATTTATTTTTTGTATTTTCTGCATATTCCAAATTAACTTAATTTGCTCATTTGTTTGTCTACTTTAAATATATACGCTTATAAAACTGCAGGTTATTACAGTAATCCTGCCAATGTTATCTGTTTACTGTTTATTTGTAAATATGCAATAAACTCTTTCTTTTATAAAAAGTTTTGTCGTCTTGATGCCCAAGTGAGTGACTTACAAAGCAGGTCTTGGTAAACAGCCTTTCTCCAATGGGGGGGGGCTAATGGGAACTGGGTCCAACAGCAGTTGCTCCGCTATTAAAGTGAGCAGAGAACCCCCACTTTCTCATCCCAGCAGATGCTTCTTGAGGCAAGTGCTCACTGCACATGCTTGGGCATATTTGCAGGGCTGTTCTGATCTCCAGAACAGATTCCAGGGTTGAACTCTGCCTTCAAGTGAGACGGTTTGCTTTTCTGCTCGCTGCAAACTTTTGAAACGGAAAAGGCTGACATGGCCCAGGCCAGGCATCCCGAAACTCAGCCCTCCAGCTTTTTTGGTACTACAACTCCCATCATCCCATCATCAGTCTGAGAGGCCAGTTCTCCCACAAACATTCATTGCTTAACTACGTATCAAGCAATGACGTGTTGAGAACTCTAAAAGTTTCATATCTCAAAACACAAGAACATAGCACCTGGACTAAAGTTTCACATAATTCCCTTAAGCATCCACTGCCAATGAGTGAACCTCAATTTCTGACAATAAAGTGCATATATTGAGCAGACTTTCACTGCATTCTGCAGGACTTCCAGCTTATCTTTGTAGCAACTTCTTCCAAATATTGTGTGGAACAATAACATCTGATTTATAATGGCTTAAGCCAGCAAGGGACAATGACTTGACACAGTGAGTTTCAATCCAGTATTTAATTCGGTTCTGCTAGTTAAATTACGTTAATAAATTCACATCTAGTCTAGAATCAGTTATTGATATGAATCTGTCAATAATATATTAAACCTAAACTATGAAACAACCATTGGAAGTAATATAGTAGCCTATAGATCTCTGCTGGACCCTGTAACCATATGTTTTGGTTCCTGTTTGCCTAAATAAATTATTACATTTTTTCTTAGTTGGAAAAGAAAATACTAATTGTGTTACACACACACAGTTTCTCCACCTAGATTCTGAAAGATACATATTAGTTTCAGTGTATATGCTACAAGCGTCTTCATCCATTTTTAAGCCACTTGGACAGTAGGGATTAAACAAATAAACCAGAGCTTTGTATTTAACAGTCTGTTAGCCAAATGCAGCAAGGAATTCATGTAGGCAAGTGAGGCGGCTTGCAGGAGAGGGAACAGATTTATCCTTCAGAGAAGGACTTTCCATAGTGGCAGTAAAGACACAACCTGGGAGCTTTGTGCTATGGCTGAATTAGAACTACGTTTGCTTTAATATGCTTACTGAAGCCAAAGTCTTTTCCATACTTTCCAAGTCACTACCACTTACTTGTTCTTTGAACTACATTTCGAGCTGCAAGGGAGGACCAGCCTAATACTTGTCCATCGTTGCATCCAGTTAAGACAAACTATCAGTGAGGAATGTCCTACTTTTCTGTAAAAGGAATCTCCTCCATGATGTAAAAGTCACCCATTCCCCCGCCCCTTTGCTTGAATTGATCTGTTCGGGTAAATTCATTTTCATACAAATGTTTGGAACTGAGATGTCAGAGGCAGATCCATCATTCCCTTTTCTTAATTTGATAGCATGATGCACAGGAACAGCAAGAGATCACTGTGCATAAAAGCTCCTAGCTTGTTCAGATTTCTGATCCAAGGTTAATATGGCTATGATGCAACTAAAATTCACATTATGAAAATTGAACAGTACAAATGCATCCTAATCATAATACAGCAAATCAGTTCTGCTTCAAATACTGTAAATCTCAATAATCACTCACCAAATTATTCACGTTACTGCAGAGTTTCCAGTCACAAATTACAGACCAAAATGCCTAAGTGTACAGTGTGCACATTATAAATCCTAGTAGGCGCTTTGAACTGTAAACTTGAAATGGTGGAAGCACTCAGAAAGGATTCCACTATATTTTAATGAAAATATACATTTTAGAATGCCTTTGCTTTATTTTAATTCATGACATTTGACAAATGTGTGCAAAACAAACTAGATATTTTAACACACAAGGCATCTGCGATCAGTTCCTGAAAGTACTGAGTAATCAATATTTAAGCCATCTTTATTATTAACCCTTAACAACACATCAACAACACATTTGTCAAGTGCTCAGTTTAAAAACTTCATTTCTATTTTACTCGTCTGTTACACACTCACACCCTGCTTAGTGAAACATCAGTTTTTGTACTCAAACTCTTCCAAGTTAAGAGATTTGCTCAAGAAATCAAAACTTCAGAAGAGGAGAATCCAGGTTCTCTTTATTTCCTTCCGGTGTAAAACTGATGAGAGGAGAGCTCAGATCTATTGGCTAGAAGGAGGGAAGGGGAGGAGAGAGAGATAAAGACAGTTAAGACATTAACTAAAACAATATTTGAACCATTACAACAGCAGACTTCTCCTTTGCTAACAAGTCTTATAATGGCATTCTTTGACACCACTACACAGCCATAAATTCAATTATTTATATTGCAACAGCCAGTCAATACAAGGTCAGAATCCCCTTGCTAAGTTGTTCCTGAATGTCACATATCTGTGTGGATGCAATATGCTGTGAATGGCAGTCTGTCCTTTGTACATTTTCCAGCTTATGTCGCATGAGAAGTCATACTGCTGCACTGACATTTATATTGAAACAATATCCTTGCATGCTAGCAGTATTAAAAAGGGAAATATAAAACGGGTATCTTACCTGTCCTACAGGCTTCAACAGAGGAACTGGAATTATTTCAGGAGTATTAAAAAGATCAATAAGGGGTTTATTTTCACATTCCTGGGTGGCAAGTGGTGTTTTATCTATTCCAATGTCTATCAGTAAAGTCTAGGGAAAAAATAGTAATTTATAAGTTGTTGACTGCCTATTGTGCTTCCTGAAATAAAGTTAATTACAAAAGAATGCCCATGAGAACAAAACTGTTTAATAAACCTGTTTGCTACCCTAAAAATCCACGGTACTTAATACGTTCTTTATCCAATAACTGGTTTGGGTTAGCCTCCTATTGACGCGGGTGGCGTTATGGGTTAAATCACAGAGCCTAGGACTTGGCGATCAGAAGGTCGGCAGTTCGAACCCGCGCGACATGGTGCGCTCCCGTTACTCGGTCCCAGCTCCTGCCCATCTAGCAGTTCAAAAGCACGTCAAAGTACAAGTAGATAAATAGGTACCGCTCTGGCGGGAAGGTAAACGGCATTTCCGTGCGCTGCTCTGGTTCGCCAGAAGTGGCTTAGTCATGCTGGCCACATGACCCAGAAGCTGTACGCCGGGGCTCCCTCGGCCAATAAAGCGAGATGAGCGCCG
The DNA here is from genome assembly GCF_964106645.2 of Podarcis pityusensis. Classification (NCBI taxonomy): domain Eukaryota; kingdom Metazoa; phylum Chordata; class Lepidosauria; order Squamata; family Lacertidae; genus Podarcis; species Podarcis pityusensis. The sequence goes on from NC_138035.1 coordinate 66,990,075, forward strand.
CAACCCCAGAGTCGGCCACAACTGGACCTAATGGTCAGGGGTCCCTTTACCTATTGACTCAGGAGTCTCCATATATCTGTAATTACCCATGATATTATTTGGAAGCAGTCATTAACAATTGGCATGTGGATAAATTTACTTTATGTTGTTTCAGCAGACAATCTTCTGCAAAGCAAAAAACTTAAAAGAAGACCAGAGAAATCCTGCTTTACACAACTTAACAAGCAGTGGCTCATTGGGAAAGTGACCAAGAAAATTAAGGACACTAGATATAACTAAACACCTTTCAGCTCCTTTTCAACACAGACACTGCAGCAGTGGTAATTTCTGAAAGAAGAGATGCTTCACATTTTAAAGCTGTCTGGGAAGGCTGCTCTATATACACAAAAAAGGAGACAAAGCAGCAGCCTACCTCCACAGTGGGTGTTCTCTCTGCTGGTTTCTCCTGGTCAGAAAGGTCCTGTTCTGTTTCTTCAGAAGACTTCTCTGTTGAAAAATCCAGTGCAATAGGTGCAACTGGTGGGGGAGATCCTTCTGTTGAAGATGAGCTATAGGCCCCACGGGTCTTGCGCTCTCTGGCCCATTTGAAACTGGAAAGGAAGAGACACAAAGAATTTCATCTAAGAACCCGTCTTGAAAATGGTGTAAGATGGTCAGTTTTGGTTATATCTAGATTTACCTAGCTTCTAGAGTCTTTTTGGATGACACACTCGAGACTTGCCGAAGAGACACGAGATCAGGAGAAGACCTTGCTTTGGGCACAGTTCTGGGGGTTAGTGATGGAATTCCCGACGTACGCCGGCCAACGGGAGTAGGTAATGCAGAATGCCTTCTGTTGGATGGAGTCCATAAGGCAGACTTGGCAGCAGAACAGGTATTTAATACCAATCCGTCTTCTGATAGTTTGCGAGGTGGGGTAACGGCAACATTGCTAGAAGGATACACGAAGTGTTAGAAGCCGATGATGCATCACAACTGAAGCATTCCTCTTAGTTTAAGTGCACACTCAAAAATGTAGGGTATCCCAAATACTTTTCAGTAATGCAAGCAGCAACCCAACTTAAGAACTGCAATTTGATACATTTTAAACCAATTCAGCTATTTTACTAGGCTGTTTGCAGGCCCCTGAAATATTTAATTTTACCCCAAAATGAGGCTTTTTCTGAAATGCAAGTTGGTGTTTGGAATAGCAGACTGTGGTTTTTCAAACCAAGAGGAGTGATATAGCAGCAGATAAAACATCTTCTGGGAGATTATAGAAGTGCTTAGGTACCACATCTAATCCAAGCTAAAATTCTCATCAGTCCATTTCAGAGATTGTGGCAAACTGTCAGGGAACTGCCATCGGAAGGAAGGGAAGTGAAAGGGCTCACACAGGTTGGGAGAGACTCAGCAGCTGAAGAGGGAACCAGTAGGGGGAGAGGAGCTGAGCTGAGGGAAAGGGAGCTGGAGGGATGGCTCAGAGACACTTCCAGCGAAAACAGTGGGGAGGTTTCAGGACCTCCTGTAGGGACACCCACTCCTCGCCGGAAACTGTCACGCAGAGAGTCCAGAAGACGTGTTTCCGTTAAGGAGCTTTTATGTTGGAAGCGATTCCGAAAGCAACCACTGTCGGAATCTGCCAGCGACTGACGGAGCCATGTTTAAGGGGCTCCGTTACCGACAGAGGTTTGCAAACTTGACCAAACTCTGAGGGACTAGGATTTTACACACAAGCAGCTCATCGTCCCTTCACAGCATTCCGACAGTCTCCGTGAGCAGCTTGTGCAGGAGAAGGCATCATGAGCAACCCAGCCGGAACCGGAGAAGCAGGAGCTGGAGCGGGTCCAAGCCTGGAAGAAAGGTACCGGGTGTTGGAGGTCCAGCTAGCGCTGCAGACGGCGAGGCTTGAAGAGAGGAAGAAATACCGAAGCAAGTAAAAGCCAACGCCTGGCTGCCACCGTCGGGGCACAGCAGCCAGGCCAAAGAGCAGTGAAAGTGCCCACGCCAGAACCTCCTAAACCCGCCCTAGTGATAGAAGTGGCGCTAGAGCTGCCAAACGGACACCCTCTAAAGATAAAGGCGCTGTTGGACTCAGGCAGCTCCTGCAATTTCATGAGCAAAGAGTTTGCAGCTGAACACCAGATACAGACGATCCCTTTAAGCAACCCCCTGCAGGTGACCACGATCGATGGCAGGGAGCTGTTGGGAGGAGAAGTCAGCTTGCAGACCGTCCCAATGATAATGAAGGTGGCAAGGCACACCGAACTGATAGCGTTTAATGTGGCCACCTTGGGAGGAGCTCCCATTATATTGGGGATGAGCTGGCTAGCGTTACATGATCCGCTGGTGGGCTGGCATCAGAGAGTGGTTTCTTTTGGTTCAGCACATTGCTTAGAACACTGCAAAGAGGGAAAGGGTTTGGCAGGGGCCCAAGCCACCCTAGCAGGGACTGAAGTAACGGAGAACGTGAAGGTACCACGACAATACGCAAATCTCCGCGACGTCTTCAGCGAAAGGGAAGCTGACCAACTACCCCCGCATAGACCCTTTGACTGTCAAATCAATTTACTCCCTGGGGCACAGCTCCCTGTAGGCAAGCTGTACGCCATGTCAGACAGAGAGATGCAGGAGCTAAGAGAGTTCATTGACAAGAACCTGAAGAGAGGGTTCATCAGAGAGTCCAGGGCGGTGGGGGGCAGCCCAGTGTTTTTTGTGGATAAAAAAAAACACGAACAAGCCGAGGCTTGTGTGTGACTTCAGGGCCTTAAATGCAGTGTCAGAACCAGTGGCTTTCCCTATGCCCAGGATTGACGACATTTTGACAAGGGTCAGGAAGGGAAAGATTTTTACTAAACTGGACCTAAGGGGGGCGTACAACCTGATACGAATAAGGAAGGGGGATGAATGGAAAACCACCATGTTCACCCCTTTGGGGGCATTTGAATATTTAGTTATGCCCTTCGGTCTACAAGGAGGCTCCGCGTGCTTTCAATCGTTTATGAACCACGTCCTGGGGCCTTTGCTTTACAAGAATTGTGTGGCCTTCTTAGACGACGTGTTGGTGTATTCTGAGAATGAGGAGCAGCATGTGAGAGACGTCAGAGAAGTGTTGAGCAGGCTGCAAGCCAACCAGCTGTGGGTGAAACTGGAGAAGTGTCAGTTTCATACCAAGGAGGTGGAATTCCTGGGGTATCGCCTGTCAGACAAGGGATTGGCCATGGATCCCGGCAAGGTCCAGGCGGTGCTGGAATGGAAAACACCCAAAACAAGGAAGGATGTGCAGAGGTTCCTAGGATTTGGGAACTTCTATCGTAAGTTCATCCGAAACTTTGCCCACCTGACGGCGCCCATTACGGACTGTCTCAGCAGTAAGAAGAAGTTCGTTTGGACTGAGGAGGCGGAGCGAGCATTTGAGGAACTAAAAAGGGCCTTCGCCTCGGAACAACAACTCCTGCATGTGGATTTACAAAAACCGATGAGAGTGGAAACTGACGCATCAGACAGAGCGATTGGGGCGGTGCTTCTGCAGCCAGGGAAGGAGGAGTCAGAGTGGAGACCGTGTGCCTTTTTTTCGCGAAAGCTGAACAAATCCGAGAGGAACTACACGGTGTATGACCGAGAACTACTAGCCATTCATGAGGCGTTCCGGAGATGGAGGCACCTGCTAATTGGCGCACAACATAAGGTGCAAGTGTGCACTGACCACAAGAACCTAGAGTATTGGAGGACGGCACGAGTGCTCAACCAACGGCAAGTGAGATGGGCCCAGGAGTTCTCCAAATTTAACTTTGAGATTTGTTACGTGCCAGGCCCAGAGAACATTAGGGCGGACGCTCTCTCACGCAAACCTGAATATTTGGAGGGGGAGGGAGCACCCGAAGAGAGACATGTCATTCCAGAGGACCGCTGGGTGTGTGGGGCGGCATTGGTGGGACAAAGAGAACTGGTAGAGGAAACAGAGAATGATGAATACGCCCAGAATAAGCTCAGAGGTCTTAGGGGTGAGGGAGAGGAACCAGGGGGTTTCGAGGAAAGAAATGGAGCTTTGTATTACAAAGGGGCACTGTATATCCCTGAAGGAGACTTAAGGGGGAGGGTACTCAAGCAGTTGCACGACAGCCCCACGGCGGGGCATTTTGGACAACACAAAACCATGTGGTTGGTCACCAGGGAATTTTGGTGGCCTAAGGTGAGGGAAGATGTACGGGAGTATGTAAGAGGGTGTGAGCAATGCCAGCGAGCCAAAGGGGAGAGGCGGGCACCGGCGGGGCTATTAGAACCCTTACCAACCCCAGAACGACCTTGGGAGGCAGTGTCGATAGATTTTATGACTGATCTGCCGAAGTCCAAGGGGAAAACAGCCATCATGGTGGTGGTAGACCTACTAACAAAGATGTGCCACTTTGTAGCCTGCTCGCATGCAGTCACGGCGGAAGAGACAGCGAAGTTATTTGTAGAACACATTTTTAGGTTGCACGGGGTGCCATTGAGGGTGGTCTCAGACCGAGGAAAACAATTTACTTCCAGGTTCTGGAGGAAGCTCATGAGCTTACTGCAGGTGGAGGTCAACTTTTCGACTGCCCGGCACCCTGAAACCAACGGGCAGGCGGAAAGAGCAAACGGGGTCCTCCAGCAATACCTGAGGTGTTATGTCAATGACAGAGAGAATGACTGGGTAGAAAAGTTGGCGCTGGCGGAATTTGCCTACAACAATGCCGAGAATGTGTCCACAGGGATGAGCCCCTTCTTGGCTAATTATGGGTGTCATCCCAGGGCTTTCCCAGGGGGAGAAGGGGAGAGATGGGGTGTCCCGGCAGCCGAGCATTTTGTAGAAGAAATGGAAGCAATCCATCGTCAGCTCCAACTCAACTTAGAAAGGGCGAAGGAAGAATACAAGAGGCAGGCAGACAAGAACCGAAGGGAAGGTGAAACCATAAGGGTGGGAGATAGGGTGTGGCTGTCAACCCAAGGGTTGCCGTTCAAAGGAGGTTGTAAGAAATTAAGACCCAGGAGATTGGGTCCCTTTGAGGTCATTCAACAGGTCAACCCAGTGGCTTTCAGGCTCCGGTTACCCAACCACATGAAACTGCACCCAGTATTTCACAGGTCGTTACTGTCACCGTATGAGGGGGGACGAGAAGGGATGGCCACTCGGGGACCGGTCATAGAAGAAAGGGAATGCAGCAGCCATGTGGCAGAAATCCTCGACGCCAGGTGGAAGGGGGATCAGGTGGAGTATTTGGTAGCGTGGGAAGGAGAACCGGAGTCAGAAAACACTTGGGTAATGGCAGAAGATATCAACGACGAGGTATTGATAGAAACGTTCCATCAAAGGTTCCCAAGGAAACCTCAGCCTGTGGAGAGGTTCCGGAGGGAATACTTTGGGACCACCGATGAGGAGGAGGAGTTGGAAGGATTCTCGGAATCGGAAGGGGAAGGGGAGATGGACTCTGAGGAGGAGGAGTACTTCGAGACCAGGAACCGCAACAGGTGGAGAGAAGTGTTCGGGACATCGGAAGATGAAGGAAGTTCATTCCGGGGTTTTGCCTCCTCACCGCCCGTAGAGGAGGGGGCGAGAGGGGATGAAGGGGGCCCTGGAGGGGAGGTGGATGTCAGGGAACTGCCATCGGAAGGAAGGGAAGTGAAAGGGCTCACACAGGTTGGGAGAGACTCAGCAGCTGAAGAGGGAACCAGTAGGGGGAGAGGAGCTGAGCTGAGGGAAAGGGAGCTGGAGGGATGGCTCAGAGACACTTCCAGCGAAAACAGTGGGGAGGTTTCAGGACCTCCTGTAGGGACACCCACTCCTCGCCGGAAACTGTCACGCAGAGAGTCCAGAAGACGTGTTTCCGTTAAGGAGCTTTTATGTTGGAAGCGATTCCGAAAGCAACCACTGTCGGAATCTGCCAGCGACTGACGGAGCCATGTTTAAGGGGCTCCGTTACCGACAGAGGTTTGCAAACTTGACCAAACTCTGAGGGACTAGGATTTTACACACAAGCAGCTCATCGTCCCTTCACACAAACAATAGTTAATTAAACTTAACTACAGCTTGTTGTGATGTCTGATTTGACAAATTTATTAGTAGCTGCTCTACCTCCAGATGCCCCAGTACCTCAAGACTGGACTGCTGAGCAAAAAGAAAACAAATGAAAGCAAGAAATTGCAAGCTATAGTTTGCATGTATGTTTGAAGTCTAAACCATGTTTTGCCTTGCTATGAACCAAGCATTTGGGTGCACATTTAAAAAGAGATAACAGGGTAAAACTTTGCCTTTGGCAACATTAAATTCCCAATCTCATGTTCACTGCTGATACGCAAATCAGAACCCAAATAGGTAGTTTCACAGACACTGTTGAAGCACAAGACTTCAGTATTGCCAAGCAAAAATTTGAATCTGCAACGTAACCCAGCCCTCTCCTGCCTGCTACAGCAAGGGGTGGGACAGAATTCATCTAAGACTTCAAATATCAAGGACTGCCAATCCCACTGGACAGCCTTTTTTTTGCTTTACATGCTACTGTTTAAAGTAGTATGAAGCATCTTCAGGTCTCTCCACAAGTAATTTCATACACCCCATATACACAAAGTTTTCACACACCCCATACACAAAAACCCAGTTCTAAACCACCTTGATAAGCCTGACATCACCTGCAAGGCAGTTCAAGATGACAGAAGCTTAGAGGAAAACAAGTATGAATTAAAATATAGAATATTACCTTTCAACATTACCACAAGACAGTGATGCAATTGGTTGTAACACTTTGGCAACAAAATTCTCAGATACACCTAGGGAGAAAACAATTACAGGACTTAATCAACTTACTGATCCTCAGTTCAGTTCTTCCTCCCCATCCAATGCAATATTTAGAACAGAAATAAGGGCAGGCACACTAGAAGTTAGATAAACTATAAAAATTTATCACATGGGTAAGACCAGTGTTCTTACCTTCCTTTGAGACTGCAGGTACTGCTTTGGGCTTGGGACTTGAAGTTGCTGTTCTGTTTCCCAATATGCTTTTCTGCAATGGTTTCTGAAAACTAGGATCTGAGTCCTCTTTCAAAATCCCACCGGCCATCTCAGACATATCAGTAACTCTGTATTTGGGTGCATTCACTGGAAGATTTGTTTTTGAAGCACTTGTGGACCCATGTTCCTTTCCAGATACATCAGAATGGGAAGCCTGCACAGACAACCCCTTCATAGGTTTAACAATAGCAATCTTGCTTGCAGTAGAGGACAGCCGGGAGCCACGTGCAGAAACTTTAGAAGCAACACCTATTTTACCTGGGAGAGAAAAAAAGAAATTTTATATCTATTGTTTATATATGTATACACCACTATCAATGCACCCAATGCTTTAGTGTCGGGAAAGCAAAGGCAACAAACTTGAGCAAGCAATTCCCAGTGTTGGGAGAGAGGGGAAGAGAATGAGAGAAGAGACACCCAGCATGGATGTGGAGATGCATTACACAGTTGAATTAACTGATAAGGACAAAGAGACATGGATTTTGAAAAGTGCAGGTGCTTGGGACAAGTATGAAGCACAGGAGCCAATAAGGGAGAAGAGATTGAACTATTTAAAGGGTGCTGTTACAGCCATCGCATAATGCAATTATTCAATTTGGTCTATGGTGACCACATTCATAAGTGTGTGATTAACTGCAAGAGGGTGCAATGTCTCAGAATAATTGTCTTTGCAAAGGTTAATATGGAAATTGTATAATTACTAGACTTGCTATTTACGTTAGTGAGCACCAATTTTATTAAATCAGTTTCTCACTTGTGCTTCAAAAGAGCTCAGCAGTTATGCATTTTGGCCACTGTTGCTATCACTTAATATTTGGGGCTTGGATTCTGTATTCCTAGGAGCAAAATGTATGTGTGTGTTGTCCCCACTATGGAAGAATGTGTAGATCCAGAATTGGCCTCCACAGTCACTTACGGACTCACTGTTAAGACAGTGTTCATGGAAGACAATCTTACTCAGCTATGCGTGATCACCAAAGAAGAAAGAAGCATGTGTGTGTGTAGAACCTAGGTTTCCCCGCAACTCAGCAGGCCATTTAGACAAGTGGCCACCATTTTGGGCAACTGTTGTTTATTCCAATTCTGGTTAGTTAGAGCCAAACAGGATCAAACCACATTGGATTTGTTACCTTTCCCTATCTTAGGAGAGATGGACAGACTTGAATTCAGGCTTATGCTGGAAAAAGAGGATGAAGAAGAAGACGTTGAAGTGTTCCTTCGCATACGGATATTACTAGGACGTTTCAGCTGTGTTGCCTTGATCCCCAACTGTAAAGACAGTAGTGGAGGTCATTTAGGTATCCCTAATAACTTCTAACAGACTTTATCCTACCGAAATACCGATATTCCTTATGTTCACATCTGTGTGGCTACAAGAAAGCATATCCAGCCCTAATGCTCCTGCAATAAGGGTTTGAACATTTTCCCCCTTCAAATTAAGATACTACAACTTTGCAGATCAGTGATTTCAAACCCTTAAGTTTTCCTGGGAAATTATTTCCATTATGTGTGCTCATGAAGAGCTTTATACCTTCCTCATCCACTACAATCCACAACAGCATATAGAACCCTCCCCGTTCAATTTGGCAGCAAGGGTCAAGTCGATTCAGACCATGAGTTTGTTACTTCAATAAATCACTCATATGCATCACTGGATTCTTTGCTAAGCCTATTTCCTCATACAGTGGTACCTTGGGTTAAGTACTTAATTCGTTCCGGAGGTCCATACTTAACCTGAAACTGTTCTTAACCTGAAGCACCACTTAAGCTAATGGGGCCTCCTGCTGCTGCTGCGCCGCCAGAGCACGATTTCTGTTCTCATCCTGAAGCAAAGTTCTTAACCTGAAGCACTATTTCTGGGTTAGCGGAGTCTGTAACCTGAAGCGTATGTAACCTGAAGCGTATGTAACCCGAGGTACCACTGTATACCACAGAGTACACTGGTCCAAGGATCGCTAATCCAGTATCACAAATCTAGAACATCTGGTTTCAGATGTCACCAAGAATTACAAAGGCAGGAGTTATTCATTAAGAGCATTTACCTTGCTGGAATTTGAAAGAGTTCTCTTGTCTTTCCCCGTTGAACTGTTCGAGAAGGATGCATCTCCCGCATCTGAAGCAAGACTTGATTTGTCAGAGAGTAAATCTTCTGATGACTCCATACTGCTCAAATTATTCCAGCTGGAAATACTGGGCAGCTTCCCTTGTTTTGGCTGCAAGGTTCAGATTTCAAGCATTTGTAAACCAAAGGATGTCAACAGTAATGTTATTGTAGTGTTTGCCCATTAAACTAAAATATCCTTTCAATAAACAAGTTCTAACCAACACTTTAATTTCCCACAGGCCCAGCACGGGTCCCCAATAAAGCCTGCGAGGCCATTTCCACCAAAGCACGCCCAACTGCCCCGAAACTGACATACTCGACATTAAGTAAGCGGTCCGCAAACATGTAGTTAGGATTGGCTGCCTCATCAGGGACTCCCTGGTGCAGCCAATGAGGTTTTCCCTCAAGAGCAATCAGCTGATGGGTCCTGAGAGCACCCACCTTTGAAGTCCATTTACAGGTGTGACATGGATTCAAACTACACTTGCAAATGGATATTTTTCCTCGGAGGGAGAAGCGTTTCCTTCTGTAGCGGTGGTTTGATTCCATGCCTGCAAGTGGATTTCAAAGAGCCTTTAAGCAAATGGAATGCTCTCCCCAGGAAGGTTTGCCTGGTGTCTGCATTATATATTTTTAGGCACCAGGCAAAAACGTTCCTCTTCAACCAGGCCTTTGGCTAATTAATATTCTACAGCCATTTAAATGCATTTGTGGGAAGGCGGAGTTATCGTTATGTTGCTTGGGGTTTAATTATTTACTGTCTTTTATATATTTTAGTCTGTGAACCGTCCTGAGATCTTCTGATGAAGGGCAGTATATAAATTTAATAATAGTTCAGTTTAGAAGAACCATCTGCTGGAAGTCAAGACGACAAACAAAGCAGCATTCTAATACTAACACACCTCACAACAATTTGTATGTCATATTAAATCAGTTAAAAACAAGCTATGGTTCAACCTGGATGTGCATAGCATTCTCTTCTCCCTCCTCCTAGGAAATTAAGCCATGGTCTGGCTTGTGGTGAAATCTAAAACCAGCCTCAGGGTTTGCACCCCTGAACAATTAGCCAAGAATAAACCATGGCTATTGTTGACAACTCAATATGACACGCAAACGAGGCAAGAGACACACAGCACCTGGTTAGACGTTTCTAGCTGACTACACTCCAGCAGCAGCAGCACTGATAAGCATTGAGGTGACCACCAATTTCACATTAGTCTCAAGTCACATTTAGCAACCAACACCACTATAGTTTTATTGAAAGGCATATGAAATGAGTTCGCCAGCTATAAAAGTCAGAAATGTCAAGGTCACCGGCATTATGCACTGAGGCCAACAAATTTAAATAAGATCACAACCATGCGGCTATTTGTCCTCTATGTAAGAAACTCCACAAACAAGGGAAATAATTGGGAACTAGCAGGGAGTTACCATTCTTATGTGGAAAGATGACTGCCCTTTATGCTTTAATCTATCCAGAAGGAAAAAAAACTTTACCTGTCCCGCTGCCAAGAGACTATTTCCAAATGCAGATGCATTTTTTACAGTCTGAACTGTGCTCGGTTTGTTATTTGTCTTGTCACTCTTCCCTTGCGCTAAAGATGCAAGCGGTGTGGGGGGCAATTTGCTCATTCTGGCAGGACTAGAAGTATTTAGAGGAATTTGTGGAGAACGAGAGCTGTCCATCCCCACGATCAGGTGCCTTGAATGTTTCTGAAAGGAAGGTGGCCGTGGGGAGACTGGACTTTCATACACACAATAAGTCTCTCTCCTAACTTCCTTTGGGGTTTTATCCATCACTATTCCTTTCTCAAGGAGTTTCAGTTTTGATTTAGATTCTTGCACAAATTTTTCTACAGCCTCTGTCTTTCGTTCTTCCAGCTGGCGACCGTTGTTCCTTTTTGCTTTGGTTCCACTTTGTATCTGGAGTGCTATCTGGTGAGCTTCCTTAAAAATCTCCACAAATTTCTCCTCAGAAACGGGGCTCCATGTTAGTTTATCCACAAGTGGTGATGGGGGAATTGTGTCTTTCGTTGCTTCAAGGGCTTCAAGAGTCGTTGCAATGCATTTTTCTTTATGGCCCATGGGCCCGACAAAAACTTCATCCTCGTTTTCACTAGAATACAGACAAATTAGTCAGACACCTCCAAATCGCTTGCTCTTTTAAAAATGTGGTTTGCTTTAGATACTTTGTTTACCTTATAGGAGACAGCGAAAAGTCAAAGTCAAATTTTTCATCAGACAGGTGGCGAAAATCTGGAATCATAACAGAGCATCAGTTGTTATTAAGCTAATCATGGCTGACCTTTTTATAGTGGATATATTACCGTATTCCCCTTTGCCTTGCTGAAATTTCAGCTTTTGCTACTACTTTTGGTTTCAAATTATTCTAGTCTACGCAAAACAGAACAGAGAATTAATTTCTAATACAGCGTGGAACACATGCCCCAATCCAGAAAGGATGGTCTGTGCGCAAAGGTTTCTATGTACAGATATCCTTCTGAATCATGTATTCATACAAATATTGGATCCCATAACCAGCACTAAGGGTAGGGTACTGATGGATGGAACCCACATTTCCCTTCTTTCCCCCACAAAACTGGCACCTTAAAAGCTGACAGCAATGATCATATTCATGGAGAGTTTTCCTTGGGGCAGACCCTGCTCATATGTAGCCCACTGTTATCTGAAGGTTTTTAGATCAGGGCTAGAGCCCAGCCAGCATTAAACTGTACTTAAGCTGAGTCAAGCCAATGCATTACCGAACTGGTCACAAGGGACAGTTCAATGCAAGCTCTTCATATCACCTTTGATAGTGAGCGCAGAGTTAAACACTATGGCAGTTATTTCTAGCATTATTCCTGGTAAACAGTTGCAAGTAATCCAGAATGAAGACGTTTATAATATAAACTTAAATCAGAGCCTATTTGTTATGCAGATTGTTATGAGATTCCTGCAGTGTGTCTTTATCTTTGGATACAATTTAATAATATGATCAGTATTTCTGATAAGAAATTTCAGCCATCCATTTCAAAACAGAATAGCTATAAAGTCAGAAGTCAGAATCATTTGATCGAGTATTATTCCTAAAACTACATTTCCCTAATGACAGGTAAGAGTCATCATTAAAGCAACCTATAGTTATCTTTTTTTTTTTTTTTTGGTAACTTTATTCTACAGCAAATTGTGTGTGCATGTGTCAAAGGGCAGAATATTCAGCAGTATTAAAAGGCATCAGGAAGAATGAAGGGGGGGAGGGTTAATATTCTTGCTAATTAACTGAATTGGCTGCAGTACATTATCTCACTGATTGCCACAAGCTTGAACACCTTGCAGGTTTTTTAGATTGCGTAGGCTAGGGGCAGCCAACTGGTGCTGTTCAGTTGTTTTGGGCTACAACACCCGTCATCACCCTCAGCCAACATGGCCAATAGTCATGGAACTGTAGTCCAGAAAACCTGGAGGGCACCATGTTGGCTATCGTGGGTGTAGGCCATAGGTAGAGGGTGGCCTTAGAAGCCCTGGGCATAGCACTGTGCTGCCTGACTTTTTTATCCCAATAGGAATACCACCAGTCTCTCGAATTACTCCTCCCATTCAAGAGCACTCGATTTTAGAGGTGTCTCATGACAAACAAGACAGTAATTTACAAATGTGCTTTATATCTTACAGCAATGTTGTTTTTATCACCTACCATTATTCACACACTCATTGGGTTTGGCTTCCGTCATTTTACATTCTGAATGCAAGGTTGTTTTCCCTTCGTCATCCATGATACGACTGCAAAAGACATTAGGTAAACCAGCTCAGTATTATATTTTTAAAAATCCAGCACCAGTTATATTTATTTCCATTTCAAAGAGCTGCTTCACTACAATCACCACCCCTGCACACCCATACGTATCTATACCAGAATCTTTTCTATACTAACGAAACAGTGGTAAAAAGTTGGCCAGTACTCAGCGTCAGATACACATGGACCAGACTACAGCATCATTCCTCATATCCACTTACGGCAAACAATCCGGATTCGACAGGTTAATTTACAGAGAAGTACACTGCCTTTTGGTAGAGAGGCAAATCCCATGAGCAATATTTGCTGCTTGTTGCAGGAGGGTCTTACCACTTCAGCTGTACATAAACCAGCTATTACACACAGTAAAAGGGGGGTGGGGGGAGCCTAATGGCTAAAGGTAGCCCACCAGCCAGATTTCATGCAGGGAGGGGGAAATAGTGGCTGCTGTGCAAAGTTTGCAGTTGCGGTTCTTTACTCAACAAGATACAGAGGGGGAAACTGCAGGAGACTTGTGTTCCTTGCAAATGTATCTAAAAATGCATTTTGCAGGCATTCAGTTTTAAGGATATAATAGCATTATGAAGCTCAAGGCTTTGAACAGTAGAAAGGCAAAGTTCGCAAGTCAGCTGTGCATTGACCTTACTTGCAAGTAAGGTCAACTTACTTACAAGTCAGCTGTGCATTGACCTTCTTGTGAGGATTATTCGGTTATTTTGCCTTTTGGAGTCAGGTAAGATGATGATGATGATGGTTATTATTTTATTATTTATACCCCCCCCCCCCCATTTGGCTGGGTTTCCCCAGCCACCCAACACAACACAAAAAATGGAATAAAACTTCAAACATTAAAAACTTCCCTAAACAGGGCTGCCTTCAGATGTCTTCTAAAAGTTGGGTAGTTGTTTATTTCCTTGACATCTGATGGGAGGGCGTTCCACAGGGCGGGCGCCATTACCGAGAAGGCCCTCTGCCTGGTTCCCTGTAACCTCACTTCTCGCAGTGAGGGAACCACCAGAAGGCCCTTGGAGCTGGACTTCAGTGTCCGGGCCAAACAATGGAGGTGGAGACGCTCCTTCAGGTATACAGGGACAAGACCATTTAGGGCTTTAGAGGTCAGCACCAACACTTTGAATTGTGCTCGGAAACGTACTGGGAGCCAACGTAGGTCTTTCAGGACGGGTATTTTTTATTTTATTTTCAAAAAAAATTATTGGTTTTCACAAAATTATAAACAAACACATAAAACAAACAAACCATAACCTTATTAAAAATTACACTTATTAACATTGTTAAGTGACTTCCTCGCTTCCCCTTGGTTGAATTTCATTGCATGTCCTTTTAACGGTTTTCCAAATCACAGTTCTTATAAAGTTTAACTTGAACATTAACATCCTTAGAGCTTTTCATTTTGAAATTAAACATATTAATTCATCACTTAACTTAAATAAAATCCTAAGCCAATTAAGTATCTGCAAGCTGTTTCCAGTTAATTTAACTTAACATGTAACTAAATAATCATTAAATTTAATCCAATCTTCCTGATACTCCTCCTCCTTCTGGTTGCAGACTCTTCCGGTTAGGTCGGCTAGCTCCGAAAAGTCCATCATCTTCATCTGCCATTCTTCCACCATTGGTAATTCTAGCTTTTTCCACTTTTTGGCTAGTAAAATTCGAGCAGCAGTTGTAGCATACAAAAATAATTTAACATCTTGGAATAACAGGCTTGGAATTGCCCAAGAAAGATGTTAAATTATTTTTGTATGCTACAACTGCTGCTTGAATTTTCCAGGACAGGTATTATGTGGTTTCGGTGGCCACTCCCTGTCACCAGTCTGGCTGCTGCATGACCCAGAATGCGGTCTGTGGACAAACGCCGGCCCCCTCGGCCTCAAACCGAAATGTGCACCAAAACCCCATAGTTGCCTTCAAGTGGACTTAACCATCCAGGGGTCCTTTACCTTTACCCTTACCTGCTTTGAAGTCACTTTAGCACCTAGTGCACACGACCACAGTGTGACTCTATAACCCTTGACAGCTCCACCCTTGTCTTTTTAATTATCCCAGTGATCTGAAACATTTTATGATGTGATGGCAATAAAGGTAAAGGTAAAGGGACCCGTGACCATTAGGTCCAGTCATGACTGACTTTGGGGTTGCGGCGCTCATCTCGCTTTATTGGCCGAGGGAGTCGGCGTACATCTTCCAGGTCATGTGACCAGCATGACTAAGCCACTTCTGGCGAACCAGAGCAGCACATGGAAATGCCGTTTACCTTCCCGCTGGAACGGTACCTATTTATCTACTTACCTATTTATCTACTTGCACTTGATGTGCTTTCGAACTGCTAGGTTGGCAGGAGCAGGGACCGAGCAACGGGAGCTCACCCCGTTGCGGGGATTCGAACCGCCGACCTTCTGATCGGCAAGCCGTAGGCTGTGTGGTTTAACCCATGGCGCCACCCAGTTATTGAATCAAAAATGGGATACCACCAGGGCATGGGGGGGACTGAAGGGTGAGGGTGCAGAGCCAAATAGCTCCCAGCCATAGGCTCTGTCCCAAGTCATAGGCTCTGTGGTTTAACCCTCAGCGCCACCTGCGTCCCAGTTTGAAACTGATTCCCCAATTTAAATTTGATTTGAAATTTAAAAAGGAAAATCACCGCCCACCCCCATGACAAAGGGGGCAACTCTACTTCCAGGCCATCCCTTTTGCAAAAACAACAAACCCCATTAAGCTTCCCTCTTCATTAAACTGTAGCAGGCCTGCCCTCCCACAGGCCTGAGTCTGCGCCACCCCGAATCTCACCGCCGGGCGGGACCTCCTTATGGACTAGACGCATGAGCGTCAAAACTCCACACGCACAAACACCCACGAGAAGGCGCTTCGGCCGCTTCTCCCCTCCCAAGCGCCGGCGACGCCGAGCTACGCCCACCCCCGGGGCCTAGGCCCGTCCCTGAAGCGCCGCCTCACCTCACCTGGCCGAAGCGACAGCTGAGGGGGATGAGTCCGCTCGGCGCAGCTTCTCGCGGCTGCATTTGAAACGGCAGCCCCGCCCCGCCCGGCTCCTGATTGGCGGGTTTAAGCGACGCTCACCGACCGCAGCCAATTGCAGAAAAGCCAAGTCGCGGACTCCGCCCCGCAATCAACTCTCATCTGAGGCGTACATGGAAGTTGTAGTTCACGTCCTTCCCCCGTTAAGGGACGTCGTCAGCGTGGAAACGGCCGCTCTAGGAAAACGACTTTATTTTTTTTTCTCTCCGTCGCCCGACGTTCCGTGGAGAACTGGAGATTTGAATTCCCAGAGAGGCGTTGTCTTGGTGCTTAGTCCCGGCAAAGACCCTCGCAGCGCCCCCTGCCGGCTTTCGCCCAGCTGCAAGTCGACGCGTGTTCTGTGACCCGATTGCTTGTGAAAGGCCAACAGGATACGAACGGCGTTGGGTTCAAATGATTCAGTGGGGCTCACTATTTGGGGTCAATAGATATGTGAAAAACTGAACTCGGTTTGCACTCTTTTGCCAGGAAACGAGTGAAATAAATCCAGGGGAGAGATACGTGTTACTCTCTGTCGTGAGAAATAAAGGTTCTTATGCATAAGTGTGCAAAGTAACAATCTTTTAAATTCAGGAAATAAATACGTGTTCCTCTCTGCTGTCAGCAAGATAAGTGCTAATGCATGATTTAATAATTGTGCATGTTAGCAATCTCCTAAATCCATGCTGTTTTCTGTTTTTGCCTAGGTTCGTGTTTTGTAAAGGACCCTTTAAAAATAACTCAGATTGGGTTAGCAGAGGAGGCGATAGCATCACAGCCCAGATTGCCTGTGAATGACACTGTCAATCTATGTTAGCTATCTCAGGGGAAAGTCCCATGGTGTTCAATGGGCTTTTTTCTTAGTAAGCATGCTTTGGTTTGCTGCTTTGCAACTCAATCCGATGTGCATTTACTCTGAAGTCTGTCCATTGAATTTCATGAGGGTTTCTTCCTAGCAAGGGTGTACATAGGGCTGCAGCCTAAGGCTGCAAACATGTATGGGGCTGCAAGTGTGTGTGGATTAGGGCAGGGCAGACCCAATGCATTTTGGCACCTGAGGTGAACCATAAAATGGGCTCCCTTTCCCTGCCATGGGAAGAAGAAGAAGAGTGAAGATCGACATCAGGAACAAAGGGGAATAAAGATCTATCTTCTTCTTTGACGATCACTCGTAGCCGAGTATGATTGTCTTCCATGAACACAGTCTTAATAGTGAGTCAGTAAGTGACCGTGGAGGCCAATTCTGGACCCACACATCCTTCCACAGTGGGGACATAGGTTTCCGGGCAGGAGTTGGTCACGGTGTGGATTTGCCAAGCGTGCCTTCCTCTTAGCACGTTTCTCCCTTGTGTCCTGTGTTAGAACGTCTTCAAAGCCCATGACACCTTTGGTAAAGGCTGTTCTCCAATTGGAGCGCTTGCAGGCCACTGTTTCCCAGTTGTCGATGCTTATACTACATTTTTTAAGATTTGCCTTGAGACAGTCTTTAAACCTCTTTCGTTGACCACCAGCATTACGCTTTCCATTTTAAAGTTCAGGCTTTGTTGTTTTTCATTTGGTTAATAGCAGTACACAACTCTCCCAGATTTGGAGATACTGCAAGCTCATCTCTAACTTGTTTTTGCGAAATTTGTGAGAGGACCTCAGCAGCTACGGGGAAGTTGTGGTTAAAGAGATGTTGGTAATGTTCTTTCCAGCGCAGTGCAATAGCTTCTTTATCTTTTAGAAGTGTGGTACCGTCTGCTGAGTGTAGGGGGCATATGATTTATTGGCCCATATACACACATACACACAAATGCGCACTCAGATTGTTGTAAGCAAATAATGCCTTATCTCCTGCATTATGCCAATAAAGAAAACTCAGGAGACTGCAGGGTAGAAATCCAATGTTGTTTATTGCAAAGCAATAGGTTACAATGGGATAGCTTTGCAAAAGTTGCAACCCCGCCCAGTGGTCCAGGCAGTGGTATTTATAAAGTTTCAAACAAAGCATTTCAATTTCCACCAATCGTACTTCATTACCTCATTTAAGTTGATAGATCAATCATATGCATAAGCATTGGCTGTTTCTGCTGACTAAGCTCGGATTCCCACCGTGTTCTGAGATGACCTTGCAGGCGTACATTGTGTTAGCATGTTGGGAACCTGTGTCACGTGTAGCCATTTGCATCATGGAGCAACTTATGTTCTAGCTTTGTGCTGTATCTTTGTGATTTACCGTACATATTAGCTGTATTTCTGCCCCCAACAAGGGCTGCACATGTTGAAAAATCATCAGTTTCATAAAGTACCAGGCTACCATAATTTCTCTATTAGAAGCACACTCAAGGATTTACAGGGGAACACATTATCACATTTATTGTGGCCCTTTGGGCCACTCCCACAATATCACCCCACACTGGTTACACCCAGGGAACACAATGGGGGGAAATAAACAGGGTTTTTTTAAACTGAGGAACGGAATTCCAATCAATAAGATTTATAGGGCAGGGCTAACATCTAACGAAAGAATGGCAACTTCAACAGATGGAATATGCACAGTTTGCAGACCTAACATATAGAATAAAAGAACAAGAAGAACATATGTTTAAAGAAGATTGGACAATGTTTATTGAATATATGGGGGGAAATTGTGTATACTTGAAAATGTTGGCAGCTGTAAGATAAATTCAACAATGTAAATAAGTTTTGATGGATGTAATACAGTAATGGAATACTGAATAGTTTAGTTTATGTAAAAGATGCAGGAATTTATGCTATGCAAAATGAAGCAAGGAAAGCGAAGAAGGGAAGTTACTGATATTTTAAGATTGTTTAAATGAATATTCAAAATTGCAAAACAGATATTTTAATGAAAATTTTATATATTATATATATGTTCAATGCAGGATTGGTGGTTTGCTGTTTGTTTATGTTTTTTGTAGTACAAATGTGTCTGTGGTGTGCACAGGGTAGATAAATGCCAGGAATGAGGTGTGCACCTTCAACAAGGTACCACATTAAAGACATGCTTTTGAAGGGATAATGAACTAGGTCTCCAAGGACTGAAGCAGGCATATAGAAAAGTGATGCTGCATAAATATAACAGGACCCAGTACAGAGTACAAACCTAGAATTACAGACTCGTGGAACTGGGGGCCACACCAAAGGCCATCTAGCCCAACCCCCTGCAATGCAGGAATCACAGCTGAAGAGTCCCTGACAGATGCCCCCCCCCCAACTTGCTCTGCTTCAGGACCCTTTGCCTATTGCTTCATTACAGAGTCCAGAATTTTGCTTCCTCTCATATTCAAGATTTTTGTACTTGCATTGTTGTATATAAAACTGGGACTTTTCCATATTGCCTTCTAAATGGAGAAATTGATTGTTGGTCTTGTGGAGAAGTTAGCTTGCTTGTCTTCAGGGTAAATGACTTAAGAGGAATATTCATAGGAAACTGCCTTGGACAGAGTCAGACATTGACCCATCCACCTCAACATCGTCTACACTGACCGACAGCACCTCTCCCGGGTTTCAGACAGGGAACATTCTCTGCCCCACCTGGAGATGTCATCCAGGATCATCTATGAGGATGGTGATAATGCAAAGCGGATTGTCTAATCCTGTGCTATGGACACCCCTAGACTTGGGAGTCTTCTACTGCATTTCAAGGGATGTTGTGATTGTCTCTTTGGAAATGGGGCTGAATGAAGAATGATCCGATATAAAAACATGAACTCCAAAAGAGAAGATTCACCTGCAGACGGAACAGCAGGTGCTTCAAAGTTCTGAAGAAACATCAGGAGGGGTAAGTTTGGCCCAGGGTCAAGGTGGGTGGGTTGCCACGGTAACAATGACTTGCCCTCCTTTGTGAAATCTCCTGCTTCTCCCTTAAAACCCACCAAATACAGGTGTCCATTGTGGGTTAGTGAGGAGAGACAGAGAGAGAGTTGTTGGTGCTCTTGGTGGTAAGCAGTGCATTTGGATTTGGACACCATGTTCAGAGCGTAAGCAGGATTTCTTCCCCTTCTCTATGTCTCCTGGGGTGGGATCCTGGAATCCCCTGCACAGCCTCAGCCCCCTGAAATTGTCTTGACCAGTCACTCCCCTCCCGAAGAGCTCAGCTCCTCCACACTCTTTCCCTGCCTTCCTATTTCCTCTCCTCTCCCATCTCATCAATTACATTCATTGTTTACATTCATAGGCCAGCCATCCTCCCAGGAGCTCAAGATGGCATACATGGTTCTCCCCGCCACCAGTTTTTACCCTCTCATCAACCCTGCAAAGTAAGCTAGGCTGAGGGAAAAAAGACTGGCTGAAGGTCAATCAGTGAGCTTCATGAAGATTTGAACCCTGGTCTTCCAGGTCCCCCTAGTCCAGCACTCTAACTACTACATGTCTCCCCGCCTCCATCTTCCATCTCTCCGTCAAGCCCTTTCTGTGGGTCTCTGTCTGTAAGCAAGACTCCACCACCTTCCTCTCTCGGCCGCCCAGTGTTGTTCTGCTCGTCTTCTTGGACCCCTTGATGCTTGGAGGACCCACCTAGCAGTCTCCTCCCTCTCTGGGCAGGGCTGTCCTTCAAAGACTAGGCAGAGGCACCCTTTAAATGCTGGCAATACTTCTCTTTCCTTTGGGGTGGAGTGTTGCAATCCCTCATGGGATATAGCATAGCAGGAAAAGGAGAGCAAAGGCCTGTTTGATCCAGTGGCCAACCAGATGTCTCCAGGAAGCCCACAAGGAATAGCCCAATCCTGTTGATTGTCCTCTAACAGGTGGCTTCAGTGGTAGACTGCCTCTAAACCTGGAAGTTCTACATACTGCAGCTATTTCAGATCCTAATCGCAAATACTCTCCTCCTCTTCCTCAATGAATAGGTGTGACCCCCCCCCCACTCTTTCTAACCTTGCAAGGCAGTCGTCCTTTGCACATCTTTTGGCTGCCAATTTCACAAACCAATTAAGTGTTATGTGAAGAAGTGCCCATTGATGTTAATGAATGACCCAAAGCTCTGCTATTCGATGGGGCAAAAATCTCTCCCATGTTTGTTTCATAAAATCTATATACCACTTCATTGTGTATATATACATCTCACACCTCGAAGCGGTTTACAAGAAGGTAAAACAATGTCGACAAGGCCTCGTTCCTGTCAGCAATCATGCTGCAGTATCCTGCACTAACTGCAGCTTCCAGGTCAAACACAAGGGAAGCCCGGCGTATAGTGCATGGCATCTAGTCTTGAAGCAATCAGGGCATGAACTAGGGTAGCCAGGTTCTCTTGGTCCTGGAATGGCAGGAGCTGGTACCTCATTTCTCTCCAAGCCCTGAATGCTCTCGGCTGCCTCTCTGAAGCTGTCATGAAGTCCTACAGTTCATTCAACTGCAGAAGGAGGGAAGGAATTGGGAGGGATGTGCTGGCAATTCTCTATTAGGCTAAATGTATTTCTGTTCTGCATCATCTCTTCTAGGTTCAAGCGACTGAGAAGCTTCATGCAGCCAGAAAGGAGCAATGAAGTGGCCCCGCGCCAGCACAAGGAACAGCCTGTGGCCAGTGGCGGAGGAAGCCAGAACATCAAAGAAGACGGGCACCCAGAGGAGGGGCGATCTGCCCACCGTGATGGGGGGATTCGCCCTTCTAGGGGTGCCATCAGGGGTGCCCAATGCTCTAGGAGGTGCCATCGCCTCAGAAAGAACAGAAAAGTGGCCCCACTGCAGCGCGAGAAGAAGCTTATGCCTCCAGGTGAGGAAGTTCCCCCTGTGCCATTTTTGGAAGGGCAAGAATAGGCTAGGGTGGCAGCTCAGGGTATAGGATTTGTGGGGGAGGGGAAGCTAGTAAGAAAAAGCCAAAAGAGCCAGACTGCTGGATCCGACCCAAGGTTCATCTGGTCCAGCATCTGGAAACCCACCCCAGTGGCCAGCCACTTTTGTGGGGTTGATGAAGATGCTATTGACTGAGAGAGGAGAGGAAGCATTTCTAGTGGAAGCTGGAGGCTGAGGCAGCTGGTAGGACAGGGCAGGGGGACAGTGGTCAGCTAGAGGGCCACATTCTCTTGTGAGCCGCATTCGGGGGGCTGCAGGCCAAGACTGGCCCCCAAGGCCTGGGGTTTGCCACCCCTGTAGTAGGAGTGTAGAAGCAGATGAACCAAGCAGAAGATTATTAGAATAATCTTTGAAGCTGCAAAGGGACGAACTAACCTGTCCCCATGTCCTTCTCTTGTTGCAGTTGTGCCGAAGCTCTTCGAGACTCTTCCAAAGCCTGAGGTTAGTACTGGGGGGAACAAAAGAGGAGGGACTGGATTCCCCAGACCCTCTGCCTGCTGTCTGTGGTCTTTGTTCCCAGTTCTGCAGTCTCTGAATACTTCCACCCCCACCCTCCAAAAGGCTCCCAAAGCATCTAATGCAAATAATGTGGCGTGTGTCCCTGGGGTGTCAGGATGATGCCAGAGGCGTGTCCTGCCCTCTTCCCTGGTGCTGCCCTTCTACCTCTGCCCAGGAGGCTGCAGGGCCCATGGAGGTCCTCTGGGGCAAGGGATTGGGCCCAGGCCTGAGGGAGGCCAGTCTTTCCTGGCTTGGGCCTGCTTGTGGGCTCCCTTGCACCCGTTAATGGTGGGTTTTGTAAAGTCACAAAAGGCATCTGATCCAGCTTTCTCTTTCCTCTGCAGAAGGCAATAGCCTACAACAGCTGCCGCAAATGTGCCCAGCACCCAAAGAAGGTAAATGAATCTCCACACCTTGGGGACTTTTCACTTAGTAGCCTTATGGTTCATGCCCGAGAAAGACCTCCCAGGCCTATTTGCTGTATTTGCTGTGCCTTGCAGGCCTTTTTCACTTCCCCTCAGTAGGCAGGGCCCTGACTGACTTCAGCTACAAAAGCTGAGGTGGCTGAACCCTTGGATTTGGGTATTGTTTGGCAGGCGTTGTTGAGAGAGGCTGTGAATTCAGTCTCTCTTTTTCATTCTCTTTCAGAGGACACCACTGTCGAAGATATAGAATGACTTTGATTTGGAGAACTGTTATACCTTTCTTGGATACAGAAAGTCCCTCTTTTTCATTCTCTTCCAGAAGACCTCCTTACTGAAGACCTAGAATGAGCTTCTGGTGTGCTGCCCTCAGAGACGGGTCGAGGGAAGGTGCTCTGCTATGGTGGAGCACACCCTATCGCGGAAAAAGGGAGTTAGGGGAGAACGAGAGTGATGAGATTGAGGTTGAGAAGAGCCAGGAGAGGGAGACGCAAGACGACGCGAGATTACCTTGAGAGTTGGGAGGAGAGAAACGCAGGAAGGCGATTGAAGATGGGGAAGGAGGGAGAAAGGATTGAAGAGAGGTGAAAATGGCGGGGACAAATGCTGAATGCTGACTCACCCTTACCGTGTCAGGAAGAAACCGGAAACAACGAAAAAAATTAGTCCTTTTGGGGATGAAGTCTATTTCTTTTTGTGTATCTTGTTGGTGCGTAAGCTCTAAACCTCAGAATGTATCATAAGTTGGTATCACAGTGGCTTTATGATGTGGAGGGTCTTAGTATCTCACTGTCAAATTTCATCCACCATATAAACAAACAGGGAAGGAATCTGCAGTCCAGGGATAGCACGACACCTGTTCTTCTTTGGCGATCCTTCGTAGCCAAGTAAGATTGTCTTCCATAAAGACAGTTTTAACAATGAATCCGTAAGTGACTGTGGAGGCCAATTCTGGATCCACATGTCCTTCCACAGTGGGGACATTGGTTCCCTTGCGTCCTGAGTTCAAGTGCCTTCAAAGCCCATGACACGTTTGGTAAAGGCTGTTCTCCAATTGGAGCGCTTGCAGACAAGTGTTTCCCAATTGTTGGTGTTTATACTACATTTTTAAAGATTTGCCTTGAGACAGTCTTTAAACCTCTTTTGTTGACCACCAGCATTACACTTTCCACTTTTAAGTTCGGAATAGAGTAGTTGCTTCGGAAGACAATAATCAGGCATACGAACAACACGGCCAGTCCAACAAATCTGATGTTGAAGCATCATTGCTTTGACACTGGTGATTGTTGCTTCTTCCAGTACACTGGTATTAGTTCGCCTGTCTTCCCAAGTGATATGTAAAAATTTTCAGAGACACCATTGATGGAATCTTTCGAGCAGTTGGAGATGGTGTTTATAAGTGGTCCATGTTTCACAAGCATACAGTAAGGTTGGTAGTACAATAGCTTTGTAAACAAGCATTTGGGTTTCCCTGCAAATGTCCCAGTCTTCAAACACTCCGCACTTCACTCAAGAGAAAGCTGCACTTGCAGAGCTAATGCTGGATTTCGGCATCAATGTCAGCCCTTATGGAAAGATAACTCCCCAGGGTCTACATTGGTATCTGTTGCCCCTGTAGATCATGCCACCTGAGGCCTCACCTTGCCTCTTGGGAGGGCCGGCTCTGAATTAGGGCCCTGCTCTGCTGCCCTCTGTGATGCCAGTGTTGTGCTCCACTGTTCCACTTGCTGAATGTGTGGGAACGGGGTCCCTGGTGGCAGCCGCCAACAGCATTCCCCAAAACAGGGATTTCTGTGGGTGAGAAGGAGCTAAGCTAGCCTGTGGCACCTTGGATCCTGAACTGGGGCAAACCATGTGCTCTAAATGCAGATTTGACTGTTATTACAGCATTGCACATGGAGCAGGGGGCACAAGGCTGAGGTAAAGGCTCTCATAAGGCCATCTAGCAAATTTGGGGCTGGACCGAGCTTTCAACTATGAGCTTCCAGCCCATAAATTTAGTCACGAAACTTATTCTGGCTCTCAGACCGGAACGATGAAGCATGTTTAGTGCGTCACTGAAGCCATAGCACAATTTGTCCTGTTTCATACATTGCAATTAGGAATAATATGACTGGAGATGATTTCATAAATATCTTATCAGTTTCATCTTGGGACCTCGGTTCCATTTCTGCAACCTTCTCCGGATTTTTACTGTTGGTTTTTACGATTCCTTTTCCACTTACGAGCGCTAGAAAAGAAGAACAGATGATAGATTGCTTTCATGAAAGTTTTCCAGGCAAGTCTCACTTTGAGTTTAAATGCACAGTGCTTTTTATAGGTTGTGTGAATCATTTTAAAGTTTCTCCATAAATTTCAAGCCCTAAAGACCCTTCACACCAGTTTTTGTTTGTTTGTTTACTTTTTTTAAAAAAAATATCTCTTGATGGCTGCTC
The DNA here is from genome assembly GCF_964106645.2 of Podarcis pityusensis. Classification (NCBI taxonomy): domain Eukaryota; kingdom Metazoa; phylum Chordata; class Lepidosauria; order Squamata; family Lacertidae; genus Podarcis; species Podarcis pityusensis. Next base: position 67,015,165 of record NC_138035.1, read on the forward strand.
CTATTCACATTATTAGCTGTGGGTGAAGTATAATTTGTTTTGGCTCAGAAAATGTATGCTACAGAAATGTCAGGGCTTTTCAAAATGTGTCAGAGCTGCCGGCTCACATTTGCACAAGCCAAGAAAAACTATGACAAAGAGCATAACAATGGCTTTTGAACTTCTGTTGGAGAGGAAGAAAATCCATCTTTCTATTTTTGCTTTTGGCAGCGGAGAGGCAAACTTGACATACGCTCCCCACCCCTCAAAAAAAGATTTGAGTGAAAGCGCTGTCTATGATGTTGCTCTCCCTCTTTTGTTCTCTCTCCTATCTGTGGCCAGCCAGAATAGCTGGATTTTCACACTGAAAATTTAGAAAGTACAGGATGAAGGAACCAGGAAGGTGGCTCTCCATGTGTTCATATTTTCCAGGAACAGTCCCAGATTTACAGAAGCTGTCCTGGTTTCTGATTTGATCCTGGAATGTCCTGCTTTTCCTTAGGACGTCCCTCTTTTCATCAGAGAAATGTTGGAGGGTATGAAGTTCTGCAACTTCTGAGCCAAGGAGATACAACCTTTGGAAGACATCTGAAGGCAGCCCTGTAGAGGGAAGTTTTTTTGATGTTTAATGTTTTATTATGTTTTTATATCTGTTGGAAGCTGCCCAGAATGACTGAAGCAACCCAGTGGGGTATAAATAAATTATTATTATTATTATTATTATTATTATTATTGAATTGGATGTCCCTATTTTCATCGGAGAAACATTGGCGGGTATCAGCTTGGTAGGTCGCAAGTTGTATACCCCTGATTTAAATAAATAAGCCTTACTGTACTAAAGATCTGAGCAGGTAATGTAGGAAACTGTACTCCTTTTATTCTAAACCTGCTGGTATAAAGCCGTACATGTTCGTTGGGCCATGTACTGTGTGAGGACTGAGGAGGGACTGCTGGAGTTTGTTTATTTAGGGCAGGGTCAGCAACTTTTTTCAGCCATGGGCTGGTCCACTGTCCCTCAGACCTTGTGGGGGGCCAGACTATATTTTGGAAAAAAATAAATGAACAAATTCCTATGCCCCACAAATAACCCAGAGATGCATTTTAAATAAAAGCACACATTCTACTCATGTAAAAACACCAGGCAGGCCCCACAAATAACCCAGAAATGCGTTTTAAATAAAAGGACACATTCTACTCATGTAAAAACACGCTGGTTCCCAGACCATCTGCGGGCCGGATTGAGAAGGGCCTTAGGTTGCCTACCCTGATTTAGGGGCACGCACCTGTCGTTCAAAGTGGTGCAATGCCAGCAGAAACGTGTCATTGTGTAGAATCCAAAGTTAACTTCTGAGAAGTGACTTTCAATAAGCCTCCCGCTCAGACTGGCTATTGCGAGCCCTTGGGGTACCCGTGAGATCTGTTTGAGAAATTCCCATGCTCGTATCGCAAGAGAAGAATCGTGGAAAGGTGTCTGTGTCCTGCATAAGGGTTGGCTTGAAAACAGAGCGGTCTATTTTGTCAGCCAAGTGTCTCCCCCACTTCTCGCACACCTCCCTTTTGCACGCGCGCATGCTACAAACAGGGAGGGCTTCTTTCATTGCTCCACATTTGGCAGAGACTTAGCTGCTTCTGTTTATAAAGGCCCAAGCAGTCAGCGAGGGGAGAGAACGTGCTATTGGTTTAGTTAGTTCATGACTTTCAGCAACAGCAGCAGCTCCAAAGTTGTATCCTGGAGGATCTCAATTCTCCGCTCCTCTTTCAGCTGTGCAAAGTCAGCACCACTGCTACCGACTGAGGGCTTTCAGGTCACTGATTGACGGTATCTCCGCTGGTTTCTCGCTTTCAGGGAAGAGTTGCAAGAGCAATCCACCAAGGAAAAAGAATGCATGCCTCTAGAAGGTAGGTGAAACACGTTGGTAAAAGGGAAAGCAGAAGGAGAGCATGTCATGCAGAGCTTTCCATCATGACAGGGAAATGTTACGGATGCTGGTGCTATATTCAAACTAAAACTTTATTGCGGTCCAAAGACCCACCAAACAATTTCAAAACTAGATACGGTTAAAACGACCAGACAGACAGATGGAAGAAACAAAGGCAGTCATTTTGTTTTATCTAGGGCATAATGATCTTTGTTTCTTATAACCTCTGAAATAAACTTTGCCACGGTCAGTGTACTATCATATGACCTGTCTTCCAAAAGATATTTAATATGGGAGGCTTTGGATTTTCTTGGCAAATTAGCTAGTGAGGGTTTGATCAGTTGATCCCTTGCTTGCTCATATTGCCCACAATACAGAAGAATCAGCTTCATGCAATCAACGTCCTGGGAACATAAACAAAGCCTATTCTGATAGGGGATGCCTCTCAGTCTGCCATTTAGAACTTCCGAGGGAAATACGTTTAGTCTGGCTTTGGTAAATAAACGCCGATAGGTAGGTACAGACAAATTCCTAAGGTATGAGGATATCTGAAAGTCATACCCATATTGGATTCCAGCTGCGACCGGGCTACAAATTACATAAGATCGGGATGGTGCTATATTTTATATGCAGCTTCAGACTACTGTGCTGAAAGACTTACTAGGGGATAAATAATGAGGCTGCTGACACGGTGGGGTTTGGGTTTTTGTGGGGGGGGGGAACAATGCAATGGAAGGAACTAAGGGTTTCTTCATACAACATTGTTAAGACACAAGTAGCACAGTTAGGACACTTCCTGGGGGAAGGAAGGGCCATAGCTTTGTAAGAGAGCATCTACTTTGCATGCGGAAGCTTAGGCTTAGGCTTTAATCTTTAGCATCTTTAGGTAGGGCTAGGAGAGACTCTCTGTAAAGTAACACCTTAAACGTCAGTAGTGGCAACAGGCTAAATCTATTGTTTCTTTTTTTCTTTCGGCAGAATACACTGCCTTCGTGCTCACAGGCCCAAACCTGCTGCTACCACCGGAGAGGCAGTGCAGAATTCTTGTGGGTGCAAACAGCGGTGTCGAAATGAGCAAACTGCCGTCGGTACACTCTACACACTCATTGTCATGGTTATCCTAATTGCAATTTGGGGAGTCTGGGCCAGGAAAGATTTCTGAGCGTGCTGAAGGAAGACGTTCGATATCAAAAGCTCAGAGAGACCCTCTTAGGGACAGGAAGGGCAAAATGCTCGACTTATACACACTGGAACTGTTATCGAAGGACAATTGCTGATGGATGCAAAGTCTCTCTCTGCCCCTCTTTCTGGCAACCCTCCAAATTCAAGAGAGAAAAGAATGCAAAGTGATGATTCTTTCGAGACTGCTTTGTATAATGATGATCATAAAATGATGCAGCTTTTGTAAATCCTGTAAATGTAAAGTATGTAAAATATAAATATAAAATATACCTATTTTAAGAAGGCTGGGTCAGTGTTTTCGCTTGGTGTAATTTCTTCTTTGATTTAACAGGCTCCCAGTTTCGTAGCACAGAACTTGGGCAGGGTCATCCAGAAAGAGTGGAAACGGTGTGGTTAATCATATCATTGGATCTCAGTAGATCTGGTTCATTATCTAATAACCCACGTCAACATTCGGTCAATCCCTAAAATAGGACAATGGCAACAAGGATGTGACTGCTCTTCCTGCTGCACAATGGTAATAAGAGAACTAGACTTTTGATGTTGTTGTAATTTAATTCATTGTGTGATGCTTTGGCTGCAAGTTGCGGGTGCAAATAAGGCTCTCTCTGGGCACAGCACAAAGACCATGTGAATCTCTGCCTTAGTGGAACACACCCACCCCACCCCACCTCACACCACAGAAATTAGACAGTCTTCTTCCTCATACCCAAGCAATTTGCTGAACAAACCACACATGCATTGAGCCATAGGAAAGAAGATTTCATTAGGTATCTATAGGGCAGCTAAGTTGTTCAGGCGACCCCTGGGCATGTTGGAAGTGTGTGCGCATAATGCACAGCGTCTTCCAGTTAGAACTGTTCCATCTCTTGTGGGGTGTGCATGCAGTGTGGAACAGAACAGATCACCCATCAGGCCCAAACATCATGAACAAATTCCAGTGATGCTATTGAACAAGGGTAACCATCATAAAACTCTTCGATTGTTGTGGACTACAACTCCCATCATCCCCGAGTACCTGTTGGCAATGCTGACTAGGCCTGCTGGGAGCTGTAGTCCAACACATCTGGAGGGAACCAGGTTGGTTACACCTGCTACTGAGTACCACTGATATTATTATCTGATCCTCTTGCATGATGTGGGAGAGAAGGAGCACAAATGAAGAGAATCATGCAAGGAGAGCTCAAGTCCGTATATTTGAAGTTCCTCACCCAGATGTAGATGAGATCCAGACCTGCTTAGTTTCCACAAGGTTGCTGCATTTAGACTATGCACTCATTTCTGTAGTGGAAGACTTTGGTGCTGTGGGAAAGGCAAAGTTGCATCTACATATCAGTTATGCTGCTGACTCAGTAGCTGGCATTTAGAAAGCCCTTAACCTCTCTATTTTATCTGTAACGTGAATGTGTAATACTTGCTCGTCTTGATGGGTTTTTGGAGAGGTGAATTAATTAACATTACCAAAGCACCGAGCTTCTGTGATAAAGGTTATGTTTAAATATGCTATGACTGTAATGTTGCTTCTTTCCTAGAAGGTCAACACTTCGTTTATTGCCTCTCATTTTAATTTGTGGGGGCTGGCTGCACCTTATAGACTTATGTCAATAACGATAGGGGATATAAACCTGAAGATCTGCGTGAGACCTGAAACAAAATATTGCAGTGGATCACAAACCCCCAAGAGGACAGCTCCTGTTTATAGCTCCAGCCCCCCTGGGAGAAGAGCCCTGTAGCCCTACACAAACCTCCAGGGGTGGGGTAGAGGGGGTCAGTTGTGAGGAAGGAGAAAACAACATTTCCCCTCACTCCCCATAGGCCTTCCCCAGGTGTACTGAAATGATCAGTTGCTAAACAACTTTAAAGTTATCCCCTGCACTATTAGCATGGGTTAATGCGTCCCCTCCAGCAAGTTTCCACAACCTGTTGCCCATTCAAGATGTTGGGGGCTGCTACTCCCACCATCGCTGACCATTTGGCATGCTGGCTGAGGTAGTTGGTAGCTGTAACCCAAAACATCTGGAAGACCCCAGGTTGCATGCGTCAGGATTTTCTGCCAAAATATAGGCATTCATCAGCAGCTAAGGCAATGTGAAAAGCATTCATTACAGGTGGACAGTTTGGTACTGCTGCCTCAGATACCATCAGCTCAGCTTTAAAGCAATAAAAGTTATTTTCCCTTTAGAAGGATAAAAATAATCCACACAGCTCTCTTGACAGCATCCTTCTAACAAAGGAGACATGAGCAAAGCATAGCTGGTATATTACTTAAAGGGCAGCAAAAGCATTCATGCAAACCCTAAGGTACTGTTGGTGTGTTTCAACTCTAGGGGCACAAGCGGTGAAAAGGAACGGTTTTACGATCCCTTCTGTTTATGTTAACTGGGCTGGAGTGATTTTTCACACATGTTCAAAAAAGGATATGACTTAAAACGTACCTGCTTGCCGTTAGTTCAAACTACCAAAAATAGTGTCTGCTCTCCAGCCAACAAGTTGGATGATATATTCCATGTGCCATTTGCTTTGTCAGGCAATGAAAACAAGCCTTTAATTTTCCATGATAATACTGCTGAAGTGTTGTTTCAGAAGCTTCAGATCCTTCCCTCTTCCAGCTCTAGATATTATCCTACAGATCCCACACCCCCACACCGCTCCAGCTTTTGAAAAGACAGATTATCCTGAAAACCTGTGAAAACAACGAAATTGTTGGCACTACCATTTCTTCCAATCCCTTTCAAAGGAAAATATTGCAGCTAGCATAATCTTTAGCATGGGGTCCCAATTTGCAAGAATTCTCTTCTAGCGTTAATGTATTGTTTCTTTTAAGTTTTGCAAACACAGGAGCTTAGGGGAAGGCTGCTAGGCTTGCCAAATAATTAAGTGACTTTTATTTTAAGAACCGATCACTACACGATTCCTAATTAGGGAAACAGCCTTGGCCCAGTATACCTGAAGGAGTGTCTCCACCCCCATCGTTCTGCCTGGACGCTGAGGTCCAGCTCTGAGGGCCTTCTGGCAGTTCCTTCATTGCGAGAAGCAAAGCTACAGGGAACCAGGCAGAGGGCCTTCTCGGTAGTGGCACCCGCCCTGTGGAACGCCCTCCCATCAGATGTCAAAGAGATAAACAACTACCTGACATTCAGAAGACATCTTAAGGCAGCCCTGTTCAGGGAAATTTTTAATGTATGACATATTAGTGTATTTTTGGTCTTTGTGGAAGCCGCCCAGAGTGGCTGGGGAAACCCAGCCAGATGGGCGGGGTACAAATAATAAATTATTATTATTATTATTATTATTATTAGGAACACTTATAAATGAACATCTTTCCTAGATCAGCTCTCCATTTAAATACCAAGTTACTCTTCTCATAAGTCAAATTTAGGGCTTCTGCTCTTCAAAGTTATTGTTATTAGTATTATTAGATTTTTATCACACCCTCCTGCCTGAAGGAGCCTAAAGTGGCAAAGTTGTGGTATTTATGGGACAACCTCTCCTGGTATGCCCCACAGAGGACCTTAAGGTCCATGAATAACCATAGTTTAGAGGTCCCGGGCCCTAAGGAAGTCAGACTATCCTCCACCAGGGCCAGGGCCTTTTCAGTGATGGCTCTGACCTGGTGGAATGCTCTGTCCCATGAGACTAGGGCCCTGCAGGATTTAACCTCCTTCCGCAGGGCCTGTAAGACCGAGCTATTCTGCCTGGATTTCAATTTGAATTTAGCCTGATATTTTATTCCCCTCTTTATGAAGATTACCTGCTCTGGGACCTCATATCTTTTTTTTTTTTTTAAATAATATTTATTAAAGTTTCAAAGGGGAAAAAAATCACATTGGTAAAAAAACACACAAAAATTAACAATGAAAAGGAAAAATACAAAGTAGAAAAAAAGAAAAAACAATTAAAAACAATTCCATCTTTTCCTCACTTCTTTTACTTTTACTTGTTTCCCGGACCTCCTCATACCTCCCTCTTTTGTATTGCAATTAAATTTGTTAATCCAACAATTCCTTTCCCTCCTTTTTAATCCTAATGTATAATCTTGATATATTATAACTTTAAATTTTTACATATTAAAAACCAATTTTTCCATATTCTTTTGTACCTGTACAGCTAGAAACCACTTAACTTCAATCCAACATCATTCTAACATTCATTAATTTTGCAATATTTCTGTAAATAGTCTTTAAATTTCTTCCAATCTTCTTCCACCGACTCTTCTCCCTGGTCACGGATTCTGCCAGTCATTTCCGCCAATTCCATGTAGTCCATCATTTTCATCTGCCATTCCTCCAGTGTGGGTAGATCTTGTGTCTTCCAATGCTTTGCAATGAGTATTCTTGCTGCTGTTGTAGCATACATAAAGAAAGTTCTTCTGGGACCTCACATCTAATTCTCCCCTGGCCTCCTCGCTGGCCCAAATAGGAATAATTTAACCAGCTAGCCCTGGTGACCATCTAATGTTTACTGGATGGATTTCCCCCCAAATTGATTTTTGAACTTTGAATTTATTGTTATTCACGCTTTTATATTGTATTTTATGCTGTTTTTTGTTGTATCACAATTAAGTGTTTTAAATTTGTTGTTAGCCGCCCTGAGCCCGGTTTTCTGAACCAGGAAGGGCGGGTATAAATAAATTATTATTATTATCATTATTAAATTTGGAGTAAGTGTGATCTCAGCACCAAACCCTCACAAAACATCACCCCTAAGTAGTAAATGATGGTTTGTATTTGCCTTGGAAACCACGTTTAAACCCAAGTCTGCAATTATGGTTCATGGTCCATGTTAGTTTGGACGTAACTGCAAACTACTGTATAGTGTGCTGCAATCCAGGAAAAACAGGAGCCATTAGTTCCTGGTCTAGCATTGCATGTACCCAATGTAATATGTTTATTGTATTAAGGTTAAACCAGCAATCTTTAACAAATAAAGAAGAGGGTATGATATCTTACAGGACAGAGATGGGGAGCATATGGCTTTCTAGGTATTGTTCCCACCAGTATTTCCAATGGTTAGGGGGTAAGGGAAGCTTATAATAGGGCCAGAGTTTTATCTGTTTGACAAAATATCTTGACACCTTAATATTAGGACAGATTCTAAGTTTCTCAATCCCTTTTGCCAAATTCATTCAAGTGATGACTTCTACCATCTCTGCAACATGTCAGTTAATCTTCCTTCTGCTTACTCCTCCATCAAATACAGGGTTTTGCAAACTTGGGTCTCCAGCTGATTTTTGACTACAACTCCCCATCATCCCTTGCCAGCAGGACCAGGGACCATGGATGATGGGAATTGTAGTCCAAAAACAGCTGGAGACCCAAGTTTGGGAAACTCTGATCTAATACTATGACTGGCTTGTGGCTGGCTTCACATTCCTCATGACCTCAAAGCTGAGAGAATGCCAAACCAGAGGCCAGCAAGCCCTAACCTCTCCCTGATCAGTGCCATGCAAGCGTCCCTGACTGGAACAGATGAACTGCGGTAGGATCAAGGGGCATGCACAAACTGAATAGCACTCACAGCTGCTGCGCTCATATGGAGGCTGGAGCCAGGCCTATTTCAGGGCTTATATGCAAATAAACACATAACGCTGCTGTATAATAACTACAGGTGACTCTCGTCTTACGCTGGGATTACGTTCCGGGGATATCGCATAATGCCCAAATGGTGTATAGTAGAAAATCATTGGGTTCTATATATATCTATATTGAAATATATATATTTGCCAAGTGCATAAAGCTGAATGTGCCCAAGTTAAATGTGTGCAAGCTGCCAGTTACTTACAACGCTAAAAGAGCTAACATGTGCTCCCTTCCATTTTTCCTGGGACACCAGAAACAGTAATAATCAGGGGCAAGGGGGCATTTAATAACCAGGTGAATTTACCTTGAGACCATTGGTGGAAGGTGTTTGCTTGCATTCAAGATCCAATATTCCCTTTCAGGCAAACAAAGATGGCATTTTTCATTGGGCCAGACTGGCAAGTGTCCTCGTGGGTTTTTTTCTCTTTTCCTGTGGTGTGTTAAGCACAGCCCATTGCAAAAGTTGTTGGGAGCAATTATTGTACAATGTGCATCTTTGCTGTGTGGCCAGACTTGGACAGGCTTGATTTTTGCAGGGTGGGGGATGCAACAGGGGTTAATGGAAGGTAGGGTACTAAATGGTAGCCCAAAATTTTGGTACTTTCCAGCTTTCTAATACCCTCTGAGAAGAAGCATCTGCAGATCATCATCTTGTTATGATTTGTACAAGCATGTGGGTTTTGTTGCATATACAGCTGCCTTTCTGATTTCAAAACAACCTAACTTCCTAGGAATATACGAAAGATGTCTAACTTTCCCTTGTTAATCAAAATACAAGCACTGTATACATTATAAAGTGTTGGATCCAAAGCTTAAATGATCTCTGGGCCATTTTGCTGATGTCATTGTAAAAAAACCTGTGCATCAGATCTATCCAGTTAAAATACTATCACGTTCCAGGAGCAAACTTGGTATTAAGGCCAAGTATGAGAGGACATTCTCTATCAAAATACTACAGCATATGCAAATCTGCTTACCCTTAACTTCTTGTACAACTATGGGAGAAAAATGAAGACTCAGCACACTGTCCAAGTTGCACAGACTGACATTCTCAGAATCTATAAGCTACAAAAGATATGAATTATACAATCGTACCTTGGTTTTCAAACAGAATGCGTTCCAGAAGGCCGCCCGACTTCCGAAATGATTGGAAACCAAGGCACAGTTTCCGATTGTGCAGGCGCGCTGGAAACAATAGCGGAAGCCGCATTAGATGTTGGGCTTCCAAAAAAACCCTTCGAAATCTGGAAGACCCACTTCCGGGTTTCGATCATTTGGGATCTGAAACGTACAAGTACCAAGGCGTTCAACAACCAAGGTACAACTGTATATCCTAAACTCCTCTTAATGCTCCTCCCTTGTAACATTCAGATGATTTTTTGTAATATACATCTATACAGCAGCAAAGGAAGTTAAAATCCTCCATCTTAATTCTGAGTACAGTGGTACCTCTGGTTACATACTTAATTCGTTCCGGAGGTCCGTTCTTAACACGAAACTGTTCTTAACCTGAAGCACCACTTTAGCTAATGGGGCCTGCTGCTGCTGCTGCTGCCGCTCCACCGGAACAGGATTTCTGTTCTCATCCTGAAGCAAAGTTCTTAACCCAAGGTAATATTTCTGGGTTAGCGGAGTCTGTAACCTGAAGCGTATGTAACCCGAGGTACCACTGTATTGTTTTAAGGCACTAAATGCTTTTGTTTCAGCCTTGGAAAAAATACCTTAAAACAGGAATGGGGAACTTGTAACCTTGCACTACAGCTTCCATAAGCCCCAACCACAAGTCCAATGATCAAGGATGATAGCAGTTGTAATCCTGGATGGTGATAAGGGTTTATTCTAATGAAGAGAATATTGCAGATAGGGAAACGGTTTAAGGAAGCAGCATGAATACTGAGGATCGTAAGCAAGGAGTGCGCTGTTGTCTTAAGTCCTGCTGGCGGACTTCCTGTAATTGGCCAGTGGTTGGCCACTGTGAGAAAAGGATCCGAGACCAGGGAGAAGAGTCGGTGGAAGAAGATTGGAAAAAATTTAAAGTATATTTACAGAAATATTGCAAAATTAATGAATGCTAGAAGGATGTTGGAATGAAGTTATATGGTTTTAGCAGAAATGTAATAAAGAATTAAGTAAAAGTTGATTGATAATGGGCAAAAATGGAAAAATTGAAGGACAGACTGTTAAGATAAATTATAGAACAAAAATTGAGAAAGATGGAAAGAATTTGCTGAAATAGTTAACTGAACTAGAATACAAAAAGGGAGGTGTGAGGAGGTCGAGGAAACAAGTAAATGAAAAGTAAAGATATGGAATATTGGATGTGTTTTTAAATGTTTTTGTTTTTAAACGTTTTTGCTTTTTTGCTTCAATGTACTGATTTTTTTCTTTCTTTCTTATTCTGGTTTTCAATTTCTTTTGATGTATTGTATTGTAACTTTTTACTGTCTTCCTTTTTTCTCTTTTTCTGTAATTGTTAAACTTTTAATAAATATCATTTTAAAAAAAAGAGAGAGAGAAGGATGCTGTTCCAGATGGGCTTTTGGCCCCGATCGAGCTGCTCATCTTAAGCTCTTAATACTTAAGAGGAACAGCACCAGATGGACCACACTTAAGCCAAGACTGCCTATATGGATCACCCCACAGATATTCAAATCCCTACATAGTTCCAAGTTCTGTACTGATAAATGCTACAGATTCAGGAACTGCTTTAAGAAAGAGTACAGCAGCATCAGGCTCTCTGCTCAGTGGCACAACTTGGCAATTTTAGACTATGGCTTCAACAGTCCTATTGTGGGCGAATTTTTTTTTATGGCAGTGTGTCATCTTTGGCGATCACTCGTAGCTGAGTAAGATTGCCTTCCATGAACACGGTTTTAACAGTGAGTCCGTAAGTGACTGTGGAGGCCAATCCTGGATCCACACGTCCTTCCACAGTAGTGACATAGGTTTCTGGATGGGAGTTGATCACGGTGAGGATTTGCTTGCGGTATCTCCAAATTTGGGAGAGATGTGTACAGCTATTAACCAAATGAAAAACAACAAAGCCAGTGGACCCGATGGGATACTTGCCGAAGTCTTCGAAGTGGATAGAACTGAACTGACATAACAACTTCACAAGCTCATCTGGTAATGCGTACCACTTGCTTCAAAGTGTGGTAAGCCAGCCATGGTTCATTTGGAGGCCCCTGTCCTTGTTTTGTTGAGGGCGGCCTCCACTTCTGCCCAAAGTCCTTATCTGACAGCGCTACTAGCTCCACCACACCCCCAAGGGTTACTTCAAAGAACTGTGTTAACTAAGGGGGAAGGAGAAGGCGAATGAATGAAAGATAAGATATTGAAATTGGATTGTGTTGTGTTTTAAATGGTTGTTGTTTTGTTTTGTTAGTTGCTGGTGTTAGTGTTTTGTAGTGTTTTTAGTATTGTATTGTATTGTTGTATTTTTTTTTTTTGTTTTCTGTAGTGTTGTGTTTAAACTGTTGAAAAATTAATAAATATTATTTTTTTTAAAAAAGGAGAAAGCCAAGCCACAATGCCGACACCATTCGCACCTAGCAAGACCAATAACCCAAGAGAATGCTGTCATTTTATTGTTTTGCTTTTTGTATCTTTTACTCCCTCTCTCTTTTAGTCATTTAAATTGTGCACCGCCTGGCGTACATTGCCAGAAGGGCAGTATGCAAAAATACAGTGAACAATAAACTTTTACTTCTTGATTATAAAATAATCACAATACCCAAACATTCTTCCATGTTTGTAAAAAAATTGTGACAGCTTCCGTTTCCAAATTAAGTAAGAGTTAGACTTCAGGGCATTTTAACACTTTTTCGACCAAACAGAAAAATTGAAAGAAACATTTGTTTCAAGCTAAAACTGTTTCAATGTCCTAACTTTTTTTTCATGAAACATCTTTAGTTGCCATTCTACAAATGATGCCATCCAGCAGCGTGCCTATTTTTTCTTCCTGTGGGGTTAGCTTGTACAACTGCAAAGAAAATGGAATAGTCACTTTCCGGAGGAGCAAAAGATTGTCCAGCTTTATAGGTCAAGTTGAAAAAATGGGCACAGCAATCCCATGGCAGGCAGAAGGGAGAATCCAAAGCATAGCTGCTATAACTTCCAATGCCCTGCTAGAGCAAATAATAAAATCTTAAGAGTTGTAGAGTTGGAAGGGACCATGAGGGTCATCTAGTCCAATCCCCTGGACTATGCAGGAATCAAATGCAGGAATCAAAGCTGGGGAGGAGACAGCTAGAACGGAAATAAGTATGGCAGCTCCAAGGCTGTCATATTTTTTCGCACCCTTCTTAGGGGAATGGGGTGACTTTTGATTCTATGAATCCAAGATCTCGCTTGATTCAGCCCCATCTTGCTCCTTCTCTCTCTCTCTCTCTCTCTCTCTCTCTCTCTCTGTCCCCCCCTGCACCAACAGTGGAAGAGGGATGGTGTCAGAAGTCTCCATGCCTGAATTGAGAAGATCTCCAGGGGTGGACCTACTTTTCTACTTCTGGACCTCCCTCTACACCCACAAAAAATGGCAACATCAATGGCTGCTGGGATGACCTCTCCAGGGACCATGGGACTGCACCCTAATGTACTTTGTAGTCAAAACTCTCAATACAGCGTGGGGAAAATGTAAGACACAAAAGAAGGTTAAGAAAATGTAGGGGTATGCTTGCATTCCTAAGGATGCTTAAAGGTAAAGGTAAAGAACCCCTGACAGTCCAGTCGCAGACGACTCTGGGTTGCGGTGCTCATCTCACTTTACAGGCTGAGGGAGCCAGCGTTTGTCCGCTTCTGCAGACAGTTTTTCTGGGTCATGTGGCCAGCATGACTAAGCCGCTTCTGGCACAACGGAACACCGAAACCAGAGAAGTGCACAGAAATGCCATTACCTATTTATCTACTTGCACTTTTTCAGCGTGCTTTTGAACTGCTAGCTTGGTGGGAGTTGGGACCTAGGAACGGGAGCTCACCCTGTCGCGGGGATTCAAACCGCCGACCTTCTGATCAGCAAGCCCAAGAGGCTCAGTGGTTTAGATCAGTGGTTAGATCCCCTCATGCTTAGCTGGGGGGGGGGGAATCCAACTGGATTTAGTGAGCTTAAGACTGCACTATATGTCCATCTATCTCAGAAATTAATACCTTGTGGCCCACCACAAATTGAATTTCAACTCCCATTTGCCACACTCCTTTTAGTTGGGGCTGTGGGAATCTGGAGAGTCACAGGTCGTCCCCCCCCCCCCACTCTGTACTAAAAGTAATTGCAAAATTACAATTACAAACCAAAGAAAATGCTATATTTTGTCTTATCTCAACCCTTAACCCGGGACAAACTTGTACAAACCTTTTTAACTTTCTGTAGGTCTGTTATTTTGGGGAGGTCTGCTAAGGGGACTTGCTGGCCTTCCACTTGACGTATTACGTCATCCAGATTCACGGTTTTCTCTTGGTCTTCAACCAGAACAACGAGTACGGCAGTGTCACTGTCAGAAATGCCAAACTTTCTGAAGGCATCTGAAATCTAAAACACAGAATTGTGTGTTCTTATGTACGTCAATCACATCCTAGCAACCCAGAGCATCTCACAAAATATATTTTCCCATTTATTTGGTTCCAAAGCTCTGAAAAGATTAAATTAGTTGTTAAGTGAAATGTTAACTATCTCACAAGATACTTACAACAAATGTGGGCATATTTTATCATAGGCAGTTTAATATTCATTCATTTGTTTTCAAGTCACTATATGAGGGACATGCAGAGGATTTTAATGTCAGATTTAAAGAATGATAAGCTGTGTCAAAGCAAGGGATGGGCAAGAGTGGTATAAACTTCCTGTATGGTTATGGGACTTCTAAGACTCTTAGTTGACACATTCTACATGTATGTTGAGATCCTGGTGGTGTAAATACTGTACATGATAACCTCTGGTTGGTTTTTGTTCTAATATTACTGCAGGAAGAGTCTGGAGGAAGCCCAGGACACATTGCATGTAGAGCAGACCTGCACAACTTGTAAGCAATCAAACAAAATACTATCAACCAGAAACTCAATTCTCCAGTGTTTTTGCTACCCACCCAGGTCTGCAAGAACAAGAAAGGGAGCCAACAAGGCAAAATACATGGCTGGGTTATTTTTTCCTGGGATGATGGGGGTGTCACATAGTGTCCAGGCCTGTACAGGAAAGCCTGCCTTCTTATAGGTGAGACCTCTGTGAGGATTCCCAAGCCAAAAGAAGAGCCAGAGAACCAAGAACACTGTTTCCCACAGTGCTTGTTTACTGGGGTAGGGGCAGATTATAGTAGACAATCAGAGGCAGTTCCTGAATGGGAACGAAAAAAATTAGTATCCATAAAATTAGTATTCAGATTACATATTTTATGAACTCAGTATAAGGGCAGCAGTTGTGAAGCCTAAGACTGAATGCTTTGTTAAGACCTTGTTTCAGTCTTGCAGAGACGAGGGTGGCTTAATAAGAGGGTATGTGTGCAGGCAAACTGATGGTCAGGAAATATTTTGTGTGGTGAATAATACACATAACACCTTTCAATTAGCAGCCTTCTTCGGGGACAAGCAAATCTTATTTCACTGTTACAGTCAGGAGGTCCTGCTCAAATTCTTCCCATAGGCACCTGTTTGGCCACTATGAGGCCAGAATACTGGACTAGATGGGCCTTTTGGCTTGATCTGGCAGGGCTCTTATTGCAAAAAAAGGAAAAAAAATTCAGAGCATGCTGTAGGAAGTCATCTTACATTGTTGTTCGGGGAAAGGTTGAATATTATTTCAGCGTTAAGAGTTCTTGTCTTCATTTTATCGATCTTGTAGAGATGTACAGCTTTATTCGTTGCCACGAGTAACTGAAATGGATCAACAATCTGCCAAAAAATACAGAATAAAGTTTGGTTTCCAGGGATAGGCCTCAAAATAGACCCACTGCTTTCCTTAGCTCAACAAGGAAAAATATACTTTAGAAATGGCAAAGAGCCAGTTATGCCATCAATTAAATGTTGAAACAAGGAGAAGGGGGGGCAATTCCACACATTGTAAATAACTTTGGTCTATCACTAAAACCATGTCTGAGGTCTAAACATACAGTAGTAACAGTACAAGTAGATATTTAAATGAAAATTAAATTCACACATCACATTTCTACCAGGGGAAACTGGAATCCTATTAATACAGCTCTCACTATCTTGTAAAGAATCAGAAAAAAGCCTTTTGCAGAGAGTATAGCAGTATAATGAGAAGAAACAAAGAAGAAAAAATCGTGAGAAAATGTGGATAAACATTTTGAAATCCTGAGGAAAGTGAAAACTTTTCTAAAGCTCTTCTCTCACCCAGATGTGAAATTTCTATTTTGCAGATTTTAAAAAAAATGAGAAACTGATCTAGCATATTCAAAATGGTTTAATATGAGGACAAATAAACCAAAGTCCAAATAAGAAGCAAAAATACAGCCAGTAGGGCAGTGCTTCTCAAACAGTGGTTTTGGGCCACTTTCAAGCAGCCATCAGCATCAAAGCATATCCAGGATTTCCTCATTTGTCTGCTCTACTCACTAGCCATGCCAGCACAGCAGTTCCCTGCAAAGACATCTGGGAGACAGAGGGAGCCATAGAGATCAAACATGGTTGGCTTGAACCAAGGATGGGTAGAGAACGAACACACCCATTAAAGTCCCCTTTCATTTTACTTTGTGTTCTGCAAAGCACAATGTTTCTTGGACTCAGGAAAGTTGCTACAGAAAGGGCAGAGTGCCCCGGTAAATGTTCCATCCATTCTCTCATACAACCTTTCACAAGTTTCCTGAAAAATCTGTACCTTTGTCCAACTGGGCACAGTTAACATTCTCGCTGACCTGCTCCTACCTGAATAGCAAACTATTGCCTTCTCCTTCAAATCTAATACAGCTCCTGAAACTCAGAATTTCACACAGGCAGGATTGCAACAGCTCTGTGAGATTTGCAAACCTTGCGTTACCACAGTAATGAATACATAAAAAATTTAGTTTGCTCACCATTGCAGGATTAATTAATGCTCCATCAATAGCTCCTTCCATTGCTTTTCTTCTTAGCGTGGCAGCATTTTTCACATCATTAAACAGGATAAGAGTAACAAGGCAGTCAGGAAACAGTTCCAGACGATGTGTTAAACACTGCATCTTGCAACACAGCAGTATGCTGCTTCTGAATCAGTCAGCTCTGGAACATTTATAAAAAGTGACCAATGGGTATTGTTGATACTTTTGTGTTTGCTCTTTGCCTAGTAGTTTTACTTAATTAAGCTTAAGGCTACATTCCAGAGACGTTTCAAAAGTTGTCAAGTCTGCACAAGATTAGTATGAACTTCGCCTAGTGACCGTGTTCCATGTCAGCAGCTGGAAAAACCGAACTACTTTGAAAGGTTTATGCTCTAAATTTATTCTGATTTAAGCAGTCTGATCTTGTAAGTATAAAGGGTTTATGTGGCCTGTCATTCTTCGACAAAGACACAGTGCAAAAATGCAAAACGTGCATCAGCTTTGGGAATATCGCTCATACTAATTTTTATAGTTATATTGAGCTTTTCTGCTTTAAACAAAAATGTAAGACTCGTACCCTCTCATTGTGCAGAAGTACAATACATACATGACTTTCACGGCCAAACCAGCATTTAAAAATACGTTGCATTTCAGTGTTTATACATTTTGGCTCAGCCAGTCATTATCTGGAGTTGTCGTTGACCCATTCTCTGGAAAACCCTGCAGATGCTGTATTCCAACAGCCATACTGTGTTTTTGTAAAGGCAGTCTGAGTTGTTATCACTGCTTTTTTTCTTTTCCAAACCATACACAAAGTGACAGCAGATCCACACACACACACACCCCCCCGAGTTCTCTGCAATGTGCAGGGACTTTTGTGCTGGACAGCGTCTGTTCACAGAGTGAACTGGTGCATAGTGTTTCTTTTTTAAAAAATCTACAAAATTCCGTAGAAATGTTATTGCTTAGAATAAGAGACACTCATTATGGAAAGAGCGTTCAGGAGTGATGGGTCAAATGAAATATGCTCCTCCCGCCCACCCCCATCAATAAGCTTAAAAAATGTTTCCAAATGTGTTCTTGAACTTTTCACTTGACAAAGGGATGATTCTGATGCAATCTTTGCTATTAATGGGCAATCTTTGCTGTCAATGGGGTCAATTTTTAAATAAATTCCATAAAAGAATACCTTTAGCACTAGTGATCCAATTTATTTTTCCGAGATGATCCTGTGCGTAGGATCAGTGAGTCACCGTTGGTCCTGTGCAGAAGCAGATAAGCAAAAACAACAAAATAAGATCTTAATAGACAATTATCTTTCTACTACATATGTGTGCACAGCCAAGGGGTGAGACAGAAGGGTCTTTTGGCCTGTGGCCTCACAGGGGGCCTCAAATTTAGACCCTTGTTAATATTCTGGCATTTAACAATTTCTGCAACTCCCCCCGCCCCCGCACATCAGATCAAATTGCATAGAACCTCAATATTCAGGGACAGTCTACCTCTGATTAAAGTGACTGGCTGGCTGACGACAGGAAAAGGATGTTCGCTCTCAAACCTCCTTAGGGATGTCGTAAGGAAAAGTGGGGCATTCAGAGTTCAAATTGAAAAGTGTGATGGCTTCTGTAAATCCCTTGAAAATAGGAACCTTTGGGAGTGCTATAGGAATGCCAAGATCTCAAATATAGAATAAATGTTGATGATTGCACAAGGTAAACACACATACATAAGTATACGAACCATGTGTCTAAAATAGTACAGGAGGGCAATCCAAAAGCCATCTTGGCTCTCCTAAAGACTGCAAATATTTCCTCTGCCTCTTTAATCCCCCTTAACTGAGAACAGGTAAGCAGATAGCCATCAGGGGAAGTTCCTGAAGGGATTCATCTCCTATATCTATGAACCTCCTTTGTAGTAATTGTCATTGTTTGCCCAGATTGAGGGATGCCTGACAGGCCTCCTGATGGTTTTATCAAATGCTAATGTTTTTGTGTAAACTGGAACTATGTAAAACTTGCCAAATCCTGAGGATTTGCCACAGTAACCCCACTTTAGGTGGGATGTAATTTCTGACTGTTTGTAGAGGGGATGTCCTTCTTCTCCAGCCAAAATGCAAACCCTGAAAAGAAACGTTCTGGGTCTCTTTCGCCTCCTTGCTACATCCGCCTTGGTTTCCACTGGATCCTGCCTCCATCCATCCATCTCTGACCGATCCTGGACTTAGGGGTCCCTGGGGAGTTGGGGAGCAAAAGCCAACCACCCCTATTTTTGCCTATATCAGGAGGGTCTGCAATCTGCACACAGGGAGCTCACATGTGACAAGTCCCAGCAAAGGAAAAATGGATACAAAAACTTATGGAATATGCAGAAATGGGGTAAAACTTACCGGAAGAATAAGAAATCAAGATAACATTTTTTTAAAAAAATAAAAGAATGGAAATGCTTTACTGAATATTTACAGATTAATAATAATAATAATAATAATAATAATTTTTATTATTTATACCCCATCCATCTGACTGGGTAACAGATAAAAACATTTGGCAGGATTACTGTAACAACCTGCTGTTTCATAAGGGTATATATTTAAAGAAGATGAATAAATGAGCACATTGAGTTAATTTGCAATATGCGGAAGATATTAAAAATAAAGTTATGGAGCCGCAGAAAGAGGGGGAGAGAAGTCCAAGTTTTGAAATGTCAAAAGGACTGTAAAATGAGTGAAATGTATAAAGCTGGTGAAATGTATAACCTTGAAAGTATAAATAATTTTTTAAAAAGAAAAATGTTTGTAAAATGAGTGAAAGGTATAAAAATGGGTGAAATGCATAAACTTGAAAAGTATTTTTTTAAAAATATTATTTTTCAAAGCTCACACGCGACACGGAAGCCGTTGCACAATAACACACACACACACACACACACACACAGCCTTTCAAGGCGAGCTTAGAAAAAAAGGGAGATATTCGCCAAGCGCCCGGCCTGGCTCTCGGAGGAGGGGCGGAGAGGGTCCCCGGCAGCCCCTTCCCCGCAAGGCTCGGCTTGAAGCAGCGGCTTCCCCCGCCTGAGAGGACAACGCCGAGCCGGGGGTTGGGCGGCCGCGCGAGGCAGCAGCGCCTCAGGCTTACCGGGCTCGCCTTCTCCTGAGGCGGCGGGCCTCGCGTTTCTTGCCCGGTTCCCCTCCCGACCCCCGGCGCCAGCAATGGAGCGCTCCGAGGCCTACTACTTCTCGGCGGCGCTCAGCTGCGCCTTCCTCGCCTCGTGCCTGCTCTTCTCGGCGCTCAACCGACAGCAACGCTCGCCCTACATGGACGAGGCCTTCCACGTCCCTCAGGCGCACGCCTACTGCGAGGGGCGCTTCCAGCAGGTAGGTAGGCCGCGCGAGCCGCGGGGATAACCGAACCGCCTCTCTTTGCCACGGCCGCCTTCCTCGCCCTCTTTTATCCCCGGCGACTAAAAGGGTTTGTTCAGGGGTGGCTAGGTCCGGGGGGGCGCGCCGGGCCGCAGCTGGACTACAACTCCCATCATCCCTCTGCGTGGCTCTTGATGGCGGGGGTTGATGGGAGATGGAGTCCGACGAGCCCCCCCCCACTTTCACCTGCTCTTAAGACGCCCGCCTTGAGTCAAAGCAGAGGGGTAGTTTGTCGGATCTTGTAGGTTTTAAACCTCACGCACGTACCTTTCCATTTATGATTTGCAGGGCATCTGTCAGGGGTGCAGGGAAGCCTATGCTTAATAATAATAATAATAATTTCATTATTTATACCCCGCCCATCTGGCTAGGTTTCCTCAGCCACTCTGGGCTGCTTACAGCACATTAAAAAATTGTCAAGTATTAGATATTAAAAATTTCCCGATACAGGGTTGCTTTTAATGTTTAATAGACTATTGTATTTTTGTGTTTTGTTGGAAGCCGCCCAGAGTGGCTGGGGAAACTCAGCCAGATGGGCAGGGTATAAATAATATATTATTATTATTATATAAATAAATTATTATTATTATTATTATTATTACTACTACTATTACTCAAGCCCTGCAAATCCGAATTTGGCCATCAGGGTTTAGAACTAGGGTTGCCACTTTTGTTCTGGCAAAATACAGGGCGGGGTGGGGTGGGGCAGTTGGGTGATTATCAGTGCTTTTTCCCCTTAAAAAATGTTTAGGGATACTCTCATTTTCATACTCATATTGAAATATTGTCCCTCAATGAGGCCAAACTTAGATTCACAAAATGTTTAGGGGTATGCGTCTCCCCAGAAAAAAGCACTGGTGATGATGATGGTGATGCTTTTCCTCCCCCAAATGACTTCAAAGCAATCCATTGCCATCTATTGCTGCCTTTTAGGGTGGCCCGTCTGGAATTTGTCGCATGCACACACATACACATGAATTTGTAGATCTGTCCGTGCTTAAATGCACAGCTTTTCAAACATGTGCCTTGGGAGAGGATCTCTAACTTGGCAAAGAGAGGGGAAGACCCGAAATGCAGGACAAAACTGTTACCGATACAGGAAGTAGAATTTTACATTGACGTATGGGGCAATCCTGTACTGTACAAGACAAGTAGCAAAGGACAATTTCTGTTATACAGCGATAAGATCTAAATCATGTGTGTAAAAGGGCTGCTTTCAGTCTGCGAAGCTCTTCATGTGTTTCACTTTCCCAACGGCACCGCAAGGTCTTGATGGTGCCCAGTTGTCCTCCCAGAATTCTGATTTTTAAGATAAGCGCTGGGGCTCAAAGTGCCCCCAAACTGTACCCTTTGATAGTCCACCCCCAATTCCAACCCTAATTAGTGAGGAATTGTACAATGCAATCTGCTCACGTTCAGAGACTCCTCCCTTTATAAAAATCAATTTACATGTTTCCCGTCTGAGCCCTGGCATGGGAAACAGATTCTGGAGCTGCATCGGTGCTGCAATTGCAGTTCCTCAGACGCTCCATTTCCCCCCTTTATTTGTGCAGCCCAAGGGATTACAGTCCTAATCTTTCTAAATCCTTCCCTGTCCACTTTACTCTCCCCCTCAACTATCCCCAGCAAGTCTGCAGCAGCAATCTGTGCCCATCATACATGAACATCGAAGCAGAGCGCATTAACAACACAATTCTATACATGGGTACTCAGAAGTAAATCCCACTGAGTTCAATTGGGCTTACTCCAAAGTAAGTGATACAGGATTGTTGTATGAGGCAAAATTCCTGCCTACAGTTATTTCTAAGATGCAGTTAATTTATACATAGGGTCCACTTACAAGCCTTCCTTCAGAAATAATAGCATAATTTCAGTGGCAGCTTACTTATAAAAAGGTATATGCGCTTAAAAATGGTATATACTTTCATTAAATGGAATATGAAACATCACTCAGATCTTGCTTCACATCCAGTGACTATTCCCACGCAAGTTGCCATTTTCCTAATCTAAGTAGCAATGGGTAATAAATAGAATAATCGTTAGACTGCACAAGTTCTTCTCACCAAAACAGAATGTCTAGTTGCCATATGGGGGCAAGACAGCTCTAAAGTCATATTTTTCAAAAAAGATTGGCTGACTGCGATTGATTATCCGTTAAGCATCTGGCTAGTTCTGATGAAACCTTGAGCTAGGTTAAGAACTTTGGGAACTTAAAGAAGAAAATTCACGTTATCCAGGGACAGTCCACATATATATTGGCCCATTCCTACCTGTTATGATCAGTTGTGATCAGTTGATCAGCGCTGAGAGGGAACCCTGCTTGCAAAGGAACAATGAGGACCTCACCTTATGCAGCCAGTTCCTAGCTGCAGCCATATCTGCATCACATGTGACATCATATATATGATGCCGGCTGTGGGGCAGAGTGGCAGCTTGTGGGAACTGGCCTCAAGTGTCAAATTCGGACCTGTGCCAGCCTAGTTAGGCCAGCTGGCTGGCAGTTCCCCATTGCTGCCCAAATAGCTTTTATGCAGGGATTAGCACATATAACTTTTCTAGCCTGTTGCAACTGTTTGGCAGTAAGCATGCAGTGGTGCAGAGATCGGCTTTACATGGACTTAGCGGTTGGGATAGTCAGAAAGGGACAAATTTTTATGTCAGGAAAAAACACACTAGATTCTTGGCTAGCGGTTCAGAATGAGCTATCAGAGACGTTTCAGAGATGAAACCCAGTTGCCTATATGAGACAGCTAAGAGGATGCAAGGGCCAGTTCACCCATAACACTAGATCATGATTTGGAAACAAGGCTTAATTTGTAATTTCCCAGTTTGTACCCAGCACTGTTTGGCATTAAGGGTTAGCCAACTCATATAGTTGAATATTGACATATCAAATTGTATAGCATACAGTGGTACCTTGGGTTACATATTCTTCAGGTTACATACGCTTCAGGTTACAGACTCCGCTAATCCAGAAATAGTACCTCGGATTAAGAACTTTGCTTCAGGATGAGAACAGAAATCGTGCTCTGGCGGCGTGGCGGCAGCGGGAGGCCCCATTAGCTAAAGTGGTGCTTCAGGTTAAGAACAGTTTCAGGTTAAGAACGGACCTCCGGAACGAATTAAGTACTTAACCTGAGGTACCACTGTATAAGAATCAGCTAAATGGAATTCAGTTAAGATGGAACTTCGTCTTCT
The DNA here is from genome assembly GCF_964106645.2 of Podarcis pityusensis. Lineage (NCBI taxonomy): Eukaryota > Metazoa > Chordata > Lepidosauria > Squamata > Lacertidae > Podarcis > Podarcis pityusensis. Next base: position 67,038,452 of record NC_138035.1, read on the forward strand.
GTTTAAACAAAAATTCTAAAACATGACTTCGGCAGACTGCGTCCTTAGCAAAAAAAAAAGTGACACATATGACATGCATTTCATTTTCGAAACTGCCAATGTAATGTGAATCAGGGATTTTCATCTCTCTCCCAAGATGATTAAATTTCCCATATACCTGGAACACTAATTTCTGCACAGGGAGATGTGCAAATCTCTGTTTCTCAAAATAATAATAATAATAATAATAATAATAATAATAATATACATGGGAATAACAGAAAGAGGAAGCAGGAGTTTAATTGAATTCATTAATTTTGCATTCTGTTTTACTAATTATGAAAATACATTTCTGAGCTGTTTAATTTTATTGTCTTTCTGTTCTCTCTTTTTGCAGTGGGACCCCATGATTACTACACTTCCTGGTTTATATTTGGTGTCAGTTGGAATTGTGAAACCTGCAGCGTGGCTCTTTGGGTGGTCTGGAAGCATAGTCTGCTCTACAGGAATGCTCAGATTCATCAATCTTCTGTTCAGCATTGGGAACTTCTATTTACTATATTTGCTTTTTTGCAGGATGCACCATAAAAAGGTACAGTGCAAATGTATCACACTTAAAAGAGTGTCATTCCTATACACAGTAGCACCATTAATGTGTCAGAGGCTTGGCAAAACTCTGAACTCTTCCATTATGATGTAGCTGCATTTTATTCTGTTTCTGCAATAACATTTGGATCTTCCCAGCATCTTAGATTATGTTGCCTTCCTGTTTTTCTAAAAGCAAGTACTTTTAGAAGCTTTTTGCGCACGTGGCAAGCAAAGACTTATGCATGTGCTTAATATTACACCTGTGACTACAAGTCACATTGGTCTTTCATAGGCTTGTAATGCAGTCATAAGGACTTTTTAAGGATTTTGGGAGGGTTTACACTATGTTATGTTCAGGATCTTAGCAATATCCATTTTGGGTGCAATCCTATACAAGTCTACTCAGAAGTAAGAGCCATGTAGTCCCAGGTAAGTGTTTATGGGAATCCAGTCTTACTCTTGATGGGTCATTTGGTCAGAAATGTGGTTTTACTAGGGTTGCACTGCTTGGTAGATTAATTGGTTAGGATTAACCAGTTAAAAAATAATAATAAGCGAAAAAGTTATCCCCTTCCATTAATCAGGCAACGTATTTTTTAAAAGAAAAAATGTGGTTCTAAATTTTAAACTCATTGAAGTCAGTGGGATTAAGCACACCCAATTCTCTGTTAGATTTAGGCCATTATTTTTAAAATACAATACTTATATAAACTGCAAATTACAAACACCCTCTTAGAACAGGGATTCTTTGTGCCTGTGAGAGAAAGGGAAATCCTTTTTTTTAAGAGAATGCTTACTGTGACATATGTGAGACCTCTGGGTATAGGACAGTATATAAATTTAAAGAAGAAGTAGAAGAAGTGGTGCGTCACTTAAAAACAAAAAAGCATGCTTCTTGCTTCAGAAGTACAGTGGTACCTCAGGTTAAGTACTTACTTTGTTCCGGAGGTCCGTTCTTAACCTGAAACTGTTCTTAACCTGAAGACCACTTTGCATGTCATTTGTGTCACTTTTTTTTTTTTTGCTAAGGACGCAGTCTGCCGAAGTCATGTTTTAGAATTTTTGTGTAAACAGAAGACGAAGTTCCATCTTAACTGAATTCCATTTAACTGATTCTTATACAGTGGTACCTCGGGTTAAGTACTTAATTCGTTCCGGAGGTCCGTTCTTAACCTGAAACTGTTCTTAACCTGAAGACCACTTTAGCTAATGGGGCCTCCTGCTGCCGCTGCGCCGCCAGAGCACAATTTCTGTTCTTATCCTGAAGCAAAGTTCTTAACCTGAAGCACTCTTTCTGGGTTAGCGGAATCTGTAACCTGAAGCATATGTAACCCGAGGTACCACTGTATTGTTTTTATCAATGCATGATTTCAATCAGTACATTAATCAAGTGAAATGCACTTGATTAAAGATGATTTAACTTATTTAATCAGTTCGCAGTTCTGTTTTTAGCAGTTGAAATCCCGGAAGTTACCTTAAAACAAAATGGTTTGCTACAAATGATTTGAGATGCCTGTCCAATTCAGTGGTGCTTGCGCAAACGAAGTTTCCAGTGGTTGTCCATTTTGTTATTAATTCATAACGGAAGCAACAGTCCTAATTATTATTTTTCGTCGCCCTTTCTAGGCTGCCTCTGGATTCCAGAGAATTCTGTCAACCTTGACGCTCGCAGCATTTCCAACTCTTTATTTTTTTACGTTCCTTTATTATACCGACACAGGCTCAACCTTTTTCACTCTCTTTGCTTATTTAATGTGCCTTTACGGCAATCATAAAACGTCGGCCCTGCTTGGGTTCTGCGGCTTCATGTTTCGTCAGACCAACATTGTATGGACTGTGTTCTGCGGAGGAAGTGTCGTTGCACAAAAACTAAGCGAGGCCTGGAAGGCAGAGCTGTCGAAAAGCAAAGAGCAGAAGAACTCGCCTGCGAAGGGATCCTTTTCAGAACTCATCAAGCTCTTCAGGTTTCTCCAGGCCTACCTCATGTCACTTAAAAACCTAACCACTCTCTTTCTCTTGACATGGCCGTACATCATGATGGTGCTGGTTTTCTTCACTTTTGTGGTCCTCAATGGCGGCATTGTTGTTGGCGACAGGAGCAGCCATGAAGCCTGTCTGCATTTCCCCCAGCTTTTCTACTTCCTTTCTTTTACTCTTGTTTTTTCCTTTCCTCACCTAGTAACCCCTGGCAAAATGGTCAATTTTCTCCGTTCCGTCCAGAAGCATTTTTTGCTATACAGCATCCTCACCACCGTCTCTCTATTCCTCATCTGGAAGTTTACATTTGCTCACAAATACTTGCTTGCAGACAACAGGCATTACACATTTTACATATGGAGAAAGATCTTCCAAAGACACGAACTGGTGAAGTACATATTAGTTCCAGTCTATATATTTGCTGGCTGGAGTTTCACGGATGCACTGAAATCAAAATCTGTTTTCTGGAATTTGGTATATTTTTTATGTTTGTTTGTTGTCACAGTTCCCCAGAAGCTATTAGAGTTCCGTTACTTCATTTTGCCATATATCATATATAGGCTGAATATTCCTGTGCCATCGCTTTCTAAACTTTTCCTGGAATTGGCTTTTTATATTTTGGTGAACGTGGTGACTTTCCATATCTTTTTGAACAAACCTTTTCAGTGGCCGAACAGCGAGGAAATCCAAAGGTTTATGTGGTAATTTTGGACGTATGGGATGACTCAATTCTAGGACTTTTCCTGCAGCAAATAAGGGTCTGCAGGCTTTGAAACTCTACCAAGGAAAAAAGAAACATTCTGGATGTTTGTAACTGGCAGTGAATGTGAAATCTGATGCACTGTTTTTGCAGATATTGAAAAGCCATTTTTATACAGTTAAAATCCTGGGAATGAATAAATATAAGATCAGGGAAATTAAACCACAGAAAACTAACGTGAATAAATTTGTTTACATCATGCTTCCTATGTTGCAGGGGCTATAAATCTGGGATGCTTTCAGTAGATCTATGTGTGTTCCTAGCTGTATGCAATGAAAAAATGGAAAACAGTGGCGTAGCTTAAGTCCAATAGGCTAATTTTCGATATGGTTCGTTTACTGCAATGCGGCTCCTAAACATAGTTTTTGCTTGGTGGGGATGCCTTGTTCCTGTATTTGTGCTAACAAGAATTCAGATTTTACTACTTGGACAGCATGTCTTCTCCAAAATGGGTTGAGTCTCACATATCAATACGTTGAAGCTCATTTGCAGGAACTGTTCACCATGGAGAAATTTACGCGTGAAAGTTAGTGGATGACGATGACCTTTACTGCAACCCAAATGAACCTGAAAATGGGGCCTCAGGAATAAAATGGCAAGAATAAAGAGGACTGAAATATACTGTGGGCTTGAGGACCACAGTTGATTTACACATCATGCAATTAACCTAATCTGCATGTCACTTAACATGCCGGATGCCAGACTGAAGTTCTGATGAAAGCAATGAAGTTTAAAGTATAGCTGAGTATTTTAAGGTTGCGTTCCTATGCACACTTTCCTAAGTAAGCCCCACTGAACACAGTGGGTCTTCCTTCTGAACATGCATAGGGTTATGCTACAAGGTTTTAAGTCTAATAACTTATCAGAAAGTTCCAGTGAACCCAGTAGAGTTGTTTTTTTTTTTAGCATAAACACCCTTAAGACTTGAGTGGTTCAACCTTCCTTGTTTCAATGCCTTGCCCAACTTTTGCACCCATTGCATTGATTCTGCAATGTTTTGAGAATTTTGTATCCATTGAGGATGAACAGGCAAGAATTTCCAAGGGCTGCCTCCATTTGTTCGCTTTCAGTGTATGCCAGTACCCTAAACGTTGTAGAATTATCTTCCTTATTGTTTCTATGCTTGCTTTTGTTACTTTCTGCTATTTCGTAATTATGGCAGCTGGAAATTTATGGTTTCTTTTTAAAATAAAATCACGGGTTCCCCATCTCTCTCCTAAGATAGAGCAGGGTATATACATTTGCCAATCCATTCCGATAACCTTGGGCCTCCAGCTGTTTTTGGACTACAACTCCAATAATCCTCAGCTAGCAAGACCAGTGGTCAGGGATGATGGGAATTGTAGTTCGAAAACAGCTGGAGGCCCAAGGTTGGGAAACACTAGAAATGGGCTCCAAGCAGTTCTTATGTGAAATAACAGGATGAAATTTAGCAATAAAAGATTTTGAACTTTAAACCATTTCCAAGCAAATCCCATTAAATATCTACATGATAAATAATACTAAAAATATTTCAAAAAATCTGATTAACTTTAGTGGCTGATGTCCAGAGTACAGGGCTTCAGAATACAACATGAATTTTCCTTATTGGTTTAACAGAAACATCTTACGCCATGCAGGATGTGAACATTTTAAATTGAAACACAGGCCAAATAGAATTACTTAGCTTACTGGTTTAATAAAAATAAGATGCAGCTGAAGTTTCCTAATCAAGGTTCTTGGAGGAATAAACAAAGCAATAATGAGCTGTTTGTTATTGCTTTCAGCAATAACACTAATCTGCTTTTTGAGATGAGTCTTGTGGGTTTGATTGGAGTCTTTTGGAAACGCAGTTCAGAAACTCAAAAGGCAATAGTACAAAGATAACTGGCATTGTTCATTGCTTCTATTAATTGTAAATGAAATCCGCAGGGCTTCTGAAATGATGCACACAACTTACAAAAGATTGCAAAATGAGCATCTTCCTTATTATCACGAACCTTTTAAATTTACCGTTCTTCAGCGTGCCAGTATAATTGCCGCTTGTGGTTAATACAAAGTTTTGATTCATAATTCTTCATTCCCATTCCAGCCACCACTAGGAATAGGCACTGGTGGCACAGAGCATCTCTCCATGCTGCAGAAATGCAACATCGAACTGATCCTGCAGCTTCGAGTGCTGGGGAAATCTCTTTCAATAGTTGCGTGTAGAGTAACTTTCACATATTGACTTCAGTTTCCTTCATTTTGGAGGAGTTTTCACCTCTGGGAAAGACTCATAGCTCAGTGGGAAAGTGCATATTTTACATGCAAGTCTCAGGTTCACTTTCTTATACTTCTAATTAAGGATCCTTTTGGAGCAGTGTTGGGAAGAGGTTCCAGAAGATAACCTTTGAGAGCTGTTGCCATTCAGAGTAGTCCCTTTGGGACACTTTCTTTGGACTTTAAAAGCAGGCTATAAATCTAGGTTAGGTTAATAAGTAAGCTAAAACAGTTCCCTGTGTTAACTAGCTTTTTTGAAAGCAGAAATCCAGGAGGTGAATGAGTCCCTATGTATTATCTGCATTCTAGAAAGAACTGCACCTGTTTTTTTTCTACCTGACATGTTGAAGACACAGACAGAAGCTGTGGATAATAAGGCATGGCTGAAGTACCTTATGCTAACTATGATTTTGCAGCAAACTTCTCTATAACTTTACATAAGTTTTATATCAGAAAATGCAATTGGAAAGACTTATAGCATAGAATAATGTCTTAAGAAATCTATTTCAGGCTACAGTTTTTTGTCCTAAACCAAGCTGCACATTGGCATAAATCTCTCATCTCTCAAAACATGAAACCTGGGCAGAGTTTCTTAACCGAAGGTTGTGTCACACCAGCTGTTGCAAAGTCCCTTCTTTGTGGCAAATTCTTCCCCTGCTGCACTGTGACAGTATTGCACTGCGAAATGTGGACATGAATGACTATGTAAGAGGTATTGTGCACTTTTGGTAGCAAGGCCTGCCATTTTTGTGTGATGCAATTACCCTGCAGCGCAACGTGTGGGAAATTCAACCCAAAAGTAATCATAGACTTTGTCCCACACGGGGATCAAACCTGCAACCTTGGTGTTACCAGAACCAATAATCTAACCAGAGCTAGGACTATCTGCATAACCCCTAGTTGAGAAATCCCCCAGGATCAATTTAATTGTTTTGCCCTGTTTTGCAAAACAGGGAGACATATTTATTCAGAATTTATCATTTTATTCAGTGTTTAGCATGAGAAGAGTGAGCAGTGTTTCTAAGGACCGGACTTGTGGCTATTTGCAGAGGAATAACTGAATTTTTATACCTTTCCCCTAACCCTTTAACAAATTAAGTGCTTGCTAATTAGAGATGCCCCCTCTTCCAGATGTTTATTGTCAGTGGTTTTAAATAGATTAGATTAAAGATATGCATTCCATAAAAAAGCCAATATAACCCTAAATTCTTTAAACAGCAAGGAAGAAATACTGGTTAACTAAATTCACAAGGTGGCACTGTTGAGCTGTCTTTCCTATTCATCTGTCGAGCAGGGTTTTATTAATCTTTTTAGAAATTTTATGTCACTTCTAGAGTTATTGAGGTTAAAACATTTGAAGACCATCACGTTCTGTGATTCCCCCCCCCCCCAGTAATTTGTGTTTATCTTAGTCTAACGGTGTGTTTCAAAAATCAGCTTTTCTTAATGCATTGTGAATATTTTTTTTTAATAGTATTTGTAGACTTCAGTGTTTAAAGCAGTAGAAATCCTGTTGAATTTCTAGAAAATTCCTGTACTTTATACTTAGGATAATCATTCTTTCACTGTGACAGGATTCATCTAGTTCTGTTACGGAAAGGAAGAGCACCGTATTGTTCAACTAGAGCAGAAGGCCTCTCTCTAAAATATTAATTATTTTTTAACGGTGGAGTAAGTTGGGCTTAAAAAAGATGTATCCTCAGAGGGCTTGGAGCCATCTGCTAGTTTGACTTTGTGTGTTAAATGTCACCTACATTCTGCTGAGGCGTGCAGAACCAAGGAGGTTGCTTCCCAGAATATGTACATCTGTCACATTTCCTTAATTCTAGACAACCACAACCTTCTTTTCTTTCTCTAGATAGTTTCCTTTTGCCAACATATCACATGGCAATAGGTTCCCAGTATGTGAAGTGGAAAAGTTATCATTGGGACGATCGCAGAATGGAAAGGCTAGGTGCAGGTCAGTCTTATCTATAGATAGTCAACTTGGTTTTGCATTCAACTAACTCCCACGTTGGGAGGGATGCGGGTGGCACTGTGGGTTAAACCACAGAGCCTAGGATTTGCTGATCAGAAGGTCGGCGGTTCGAATCCCCGCGACAGGGTGAGCTCCTGTTGCACGGTCCCTGCTCCTGCCAACCTAGCAGTTCGAAAACACGTCAAAAGTACAAGTAGATAAATAGGTACCACTTCAGCAGGCAGATAAACAGTGTTTCTGTGCACTGCTCTAGTTTGCCAGAAGCGGCTTAGTCATGCTGGCCACATGACCCGGAAGCTGTACACCGCCTCCCTCGGCCAATAAAGCGAGATGAGTGCCGCAGCCCCAGAGTTGGCCACGACTGGACCTAATGGTCAGGGGTCCCTTTACCTTTACTAACTCCCACCTACTGGCATTTAGGCTTGGTAAAGCAGACGATAAATTTCTGTATTTACACTGCAACCCGTTCTAGACAATACCGAGCTAGATGGACCAATGTCCTGAAAGCTTCTTGTGTCAAAAAATGAAAAGATAAGAAAACAGTCCTGGGATTATGGGCCAGGACTTTGTGTACTTGCCTCTTGCTTTTTTGTCTTGGAAGGGAAGGCGAATATGTTTCTCTCTGCTGGGCACAGGAGGAAACAAAAAAAGTAAAATAGTGGGTTTGGAGAGATGCTGTGAATTGTGCCTGCAGACCATGAGTAGTGATATGACCAGGTCAACTAAGTTTGCACTAAGTATGAACCCATTTTACCTATGGGTATGCCTGATCCCTAACCACTAAAGGACAAAGTGGCTGATCAAACTGACCATAAGGTTTCTTTTCTGTGGAAATGTTTGGAGCGAGTTCTACAGAACGTTATAGAATGGCTATAACGTTATGTGGAGCTACCATGCGATAGGAAAAAGTAAGGGAATCTGATCCAACTTATCTATTGTGTGCCGAGAAAGAAATAGTTGTGTTCTTAATGGCTTGTTGTACATTAACCTGCAGTATAGAGAGTCCTGTGTGTCTTGGCTGCTGCATTTACTTCAATGGAGAGGGCAGCTCTGTGTGTGCAAAGGGGTGTATTTGTGAAAGGGGACGCCCTTGTAGGTTGTATATTTATTGCTGTGACTGTACTGCGTACACAATCACTGGTTTAAGATGCTGCTTTTTTGGATAGTTTAGGATGCCATATAAATTGCAAGGCAAGCCATTGGAGATGTCCCTTTATAGAAAAAAAGTGGCTCTGGGACTAGGTAGCTGGTCTCAATTATGAGAATGATAGAAATACATGATATATGAAACATGAAGGGATCACTTTCATGTTAAAGATGCCAAATCAAGCCTGCTGTTGTTTGTGAGTATATAAAATAAAGCAACTGCCTCTTCATTTTTAGGAATATTGTTGGTTTTTAAAATTGTAACCTTGTGTCCTTTTGTTACATTATACGTGTGCTTTCCCTTAATAATTTTGGAACACCCGCATTATTGTGGGTGTGATGTTATAATAAAGAATTTCACTAAGGTGGCTTGTCGTGAGGATCTTTCATTTACATACTATTTGATTACTAAATTAATGTAGTATCATTCTTCGGCATTGTCTGAATTGAATGGACTGATCGCAGAATATTAACAGTTTTACAGTTCATATTTCTACATCTGCCACCTTCAGTGTTTAGGTGCCTTTTGCTCTAAATCTGCAGCTTTCCTGATTTTGTCTTTGATTAGCTGTCATATTTAATTGGTGGAATCTATGAAATGCTTAACACTGCATTGTCCTTGTATCCCCTTACAGCTTTTAACTGTGATATGTTATTACTTTCGACAGACCATTTTTTATGTTGCTGGCCTATGACTGAGTGAAGGTTTGGGTAAGCAATCTGGTTATTTGGCCATAAAGTTTGGCCAGTGCTAGGAAACAGTGTAAGCAGATGTTCCACTTATCACCAAGCCTTCACTTTCTCATCTAGCATTCCCCATTCCTATTTTGTTGCATATATTTCTTTTTTAATCTCACAATTATCTCTGGGCATATCTCTAGTGCCACATGGATGATATCTCCTGTATCCAGGGGTTGGGTGAATCAATCAATGTTGGTTTCTCATTTTTCCAACCATAGGTTCTGTTCCCATTTCCACATCAGTTTGTGAATTGTTTTTAAAGTCCTCATGGAAATTCTTTAAACCCATCAGCTGATTTCTCCTAAGAAGATTTTCCCTAATGGAGTCATTTTTGAAAAGCGATTTCCCCCAATATAATGCATTTTTCAGCAATTTGCATACTTTATCCTAGTATGTGCATTTTGGGCACGTTCCTTGGCTATAGAATGTCATTTCTAAATTCAGAGAAGTGTAAATTTTGAGGTATGGCTGTGTTTCAGTTTGCATATTGTTTTGGAAGGTCTGAATTTGGTAGGTTTCTCTCTAAATGCGAATTTAATCCCTACCAATACCTGCATCCTTCTCTGAACATTGTCTGTCTGTCACTGCCTCCCCAGCATTTTGTGGCATCTTCTTGCAAACTGGACAGGAGCATTTTCATTGGGAGAAATGAAAGGAAATCTTAACTACATTCATTCATTCATTGAAACGTCGGTCTTTTGTCCAAAAATCTTCCAGGAAGCTGGGAGCTGGTGCTGTTTCATACAAAGTATATTTTCTGTCCGTGCAAGGATATGTAATATATGAAGTAGCAGATAAAAGGAATTAAATCCACGGGCAAGTATAAGGCATGGCAGCAATTCTTCCAGCCACAGGATTTGCAGGAATTGATGCTATTTATAACTACGGCCAACCAGTTCTTATATTACTTTCTCCCTGCAAAGGCACACAAAGAGAAGGTACAGGGCTATTTGTGGGTGAATTTGAATAAGTTTTACTCAGAGTCAACTCAGTGAAACTAATGAACATTGAAGCCTTTTTCCTAGGTATTATAGGTGAAGAGTTTCCAAGAGATGATAAAATACTTTTTATGTATGCAACAACGGCAGTGAGAAGGCTACTAGCCCAGAGATGGAAGGAAGGAGAAATACCAACAAAAGAAAAATGGCAGATGAAACTGATGGAGTATGTGGAAATGGCGAAAATGACGGGGAGGATCCGAAACCAGGAAGATCAAGTATTTTCCAAAGACTGGAGTAAATTTGCAATTTACTTAAAAGACCACTGTAAACAGTTAAAATCTTTGGCAGGGATGTAAAGACACTTGTAATGTGGAATTGTTTTAATGGTAATTATGGTTATACAATAGTTAGATAAGGGTAAAAGATGCAGTAAATTTAATCTTAAAGATGGAACCCATGGAGGGAAGGAAGGAGGTCTAAGGGTTCGAAAGAACTCTGTATTTTAATGTTTGAAATCGCTGTTTTATATGTATATTTTTTTTAAAAAAAACTTAATAAAAATTATATATACACACACACACACATATACATATACATATACACACATATATATATACAGTGGTACCTCGGGTTAAGTACTTAAATCGTTCCGGAGGTTCGTTCTTAACCTGAAACTGTTCTTAACCTGAAGCACCACTTTAGCTAATGGGGCCTCCTGCTGCCGCTGCGCCGCCGCTGCGCAATTTCTGTTCTCATCCTGAAGCAACGTTCTTAACCCGAGGTACTATTTCTGGGTTCGCGGAGTCTGTAACCTGAAGCGTATGTAACTTGAAGCGTATGTAACCCGAGGTACCACTGTACACACACACAAACACATATATATATACGAGAAATTAATGAACATTACCAAGATAGGTCCATTAGTTTCAATGGGTCGACTCTTGAGTAAAACTTAGTTGAATCCCGCCCTGCGTGAACAAGCTCAAAACTGCAAGCAGAATTATGGGACGTAAACAGCAGGAGCAACTGGGATCAGTAAGATGCTGGATTTTTTCTGTCTTAGATCCCCTAAACTGCTAATTCAAAGACCGTAAGAAGTTCCCCATTTAAAAGTTTATGCTGAATGCTCTTACTATGCCTGTGCTGTGTTTCCTTGGGCCAGTTACCTCTGCCCTGTGTTCATAGTGGGCTCATAGAAATTAAAATATAAAAATAAGAATACCCCGCACATATAAAGACATAATAAAACGTCAAACGTTAAAAACTACCCAATACAGGGCTGCCTTCATATGTCTTCTAAAAATTGTGTAAATTCTTTATCTCCTTGACATCTGTGATACCACAGCCAAGTAGACCTTCGGCTTTGTTCCCTGTAAATTCACTTCTTGCACACATAACACATACAACACATATGCAGCTGGCTGGCAGAGCCAAACAAATCTGCCGAGAAAAGCTGTTTTTAAAAATGAATGAATAAATAAATGTTTGTAGACATATTCCAAGCAGTGATGAATTCTATTTAGCCTCTAAGGAGAAGAGAATTTTGGTCACGCTCCTATTTTATGAAGCGACAAAGAAAAAACAGACTGTGTCGGTTCAAAAGCCCCAGAGAAAGATTTTAGGCTTTCTGTGTTCTGTTGAAAAATAGGAGCAATTAGGGATTACCACTTAACCCCAAGTACATGGCATTTTAGACTGCTGGTTTGTTTTGTTTCCAGGCAAGCCCTGGAACAAATGAAATTGCCATTAGGGTCAAGGGAGGACTGTTCCTGCCGACCTGCTTTTCCCTTAGACAACTCCTCTCAGTTCAGCTTTGCATTGATCCTTTTCGTTGACTCTTCCAGAAAGTACTTTCTTTTCCTTCTTGTGTTTAGCTTTCAACCTACATTCTCCGGGAATGTAACAAATGCTCCTCTTTACCTGCACAATCCCTCAGGTCTACGCTTCTCAAAGTGTGAAGTACACTTCCTTATGCAGTCACCTCAGCTTCAGGTCACTTCAAATGTTGAGCCAGAGCCTCCTGTACTTACAGATTTGAAAATAAGGGACCAGCAGCCTTGAAAATAAGGGATCAGCAGCAAAAATAAGGGATTTTGGCTTAGCTTATACAGAAATCCGGCACTGATGTAGCCATGCTGCTTTGGCTGCGACTGACTGTGTTTTGCAGGAGGTTGGACTAGATGATCCTAAGGGTCTACGACTCCGACCAAAGAAGAGTGGCGGGCAAAACTGATGAACGACGTCGAGATGGCAAAGCTTACAGGCAGAATTAGAAACCAGGAAGAGGACCTCTTTCATAAAGAAAGGGGAAAGTTTATAATTTATTTGAAAAGCTATTGTAAAGAGTTACATACATTGGTAGGATTGACAGAAAACTTGTAGTAAAAATTTGAACTATGGATGGACAAATGATTGTTAAAAATAGAGTTATGAAAGGGATGCAGAGGGGGAAATCACTACATTAAGATGCTGCACTGGTTGGAGGGTATGCTAAGCAGCACGTCGGGGCTGCCGTCATCCTGGCGCGAGGAGTTCCATCGGCCCTTCCCCACCAGAGAGGGAGAGAGACTCTCACCCACACTACCTGCGAGCCCAGCATGAGGCGGTTGCGACGCCATGGCGGCCACTAAAGCATCCCTTCTGCATCCCTCCTCCTCCTCCTCCCTCAGGCTGCCTCCTTAGCCGCCGCCGCCGCCGCCACCTCCAGCTTCCCCTGGCAGCGTGGCTGAAGTCTCACAAGACCCCTGGACCCTGGGCAGGAAAGTATGCGCTTCAAAGCATAGCGTATAAATGGCATATGTAAAAATGGAAGCCCATCACAGCAGTCAGAATGCATTCGGGTTTAGATTCCCTGCCAAACTCTTCCCTGTCGAGACTTGAAACCTTTCCAGTTGTATCCGTGCATATCTGTGATGACGGCAGCTGTCTGAAAATGGGATATCAAAAGTTGGTTCTTGTAGTCAGCATTCTTCTTTTCCGCAAATAGGTTTAAAGGATTTGTGACTGCATTCGGCGCGATGGCTTTCCTGTGACTGATTCTCTCTGATGGCTTTTTAAAGCTGTCTCTCTGAAACACACATTTTGATCTTAAAGCTGACTGAAGTTATATGTGCTTTCCCTTCAAAGAATTGCTTTTCTTTTTAAAAAAAAAATGTGGGTGGTATATACACGCCCAATGGCTTTTATGTGGGCACTGTTAAAAGACATTTAAACCCTTTTTAATGAATAGTGGAATCATATGTGAGGGAAGAGTTTTAAATTTTGGGGAGCAGGTGCTTTCAAACATCACCAAGGTGTCGCAGGTTCCTGTCAATGCTAGGTGTCAAAACACTAAGCTGGACAAATTGGGTAGCGGAAGAGGGGGTCATAGTCACAGGCCCCTTCTCACAAGACATGACTTGGCCATGCTGGTAATTTCCAGATTCGATTATTGCAATGCAATAATCCAAGTGTCTCTATTTTCCAGGACCAATCCCAGATTTACAGAAGTTGTCCCGGTTTATGATTTGATCCCGTAATGTCCCTCTTTTCTTTAGGACATCGTATTTTCATATAAGGAATGTTGGAGGGTATGGAGTTATGTGCTCTGCGTCCTTGAAGACGACTCAGAAACTTCAGCTGGTCAAAAATGGAGCAACCAGATTACTGGGGTTCCATTTAAAACTTACATAAACCCTTGTTTTGAAATTGCTGCAGCGGGACTGTCCCTGTAAAATAGGGACACCTGGAGGGTCTGTAGCATTTGAAGTAGCCATAAGAGAATAATGGATGAACCAATCCTCACTTGGGAGGAACAGATAACTCCTAGGAGTCATATGAGAAGACAGTTGACCAAATTCTTCATCAGGGTATCTAAAATTCTGTAGCAAGGAAAGGCCACAACTTTTGTTTGAGCAATGAAAAGAAACAGCAAGTCTTTGAAGGGAAAGTACCTATAACTTGGGTCACTTCTAAAGTCAAAAGGTGTGTGAAGTTTGGAAGCCAGGTGCCATTTTGAATCATTACAGTGGACCGAAATGTGACTTGGGTGTGGCTTGCCCCGTTTTTGGCATGGCAGGCCTAAGCTCACAAATTAAGGTAAAGGTAAAGGGACCGCTGACCAGTCATGACCGACTCTGGGGTTGCGGCGCTCATCTCGCTTTATAGGCCGAGGGAGCCGGCGTACGGCTTCCGGGTCATGTGGCCAGCATGACTAAGCCGCTTCTGGCGAACCATAGCAGCACATGGAAACGCCGTTTACCTTCCCTCCGGAGTGGTACCTATTTATCTACTTGCACTTTGACGTGCTTTCGAACTGCTAGGTTGGCAGGAGCAGGGACTGAACAACGGGAGCTCACCCCGTCGCGGGGATTCAAACCGCCAACCTTCTGATCAGCAAGTCCTAGGCTCTGTGGTTTAACCCACAGTGCCACCCGCGTCCCCAAGCTCACAAATTACAGTATCCATTTAGCAATTAGAATTGTTTTGGTTCTTAAAAATTCCCAGGCAGTGCCAGGCACTCCCTGGCTACTATTATATCATCTAATTCCAGCCTATTAAGCACAGAGAAAGTTGTTGCAGTGACAGCAGGATTGTGACTGGCAAGGCTGGAATAAGCATCATATTGTCTCCTTTCACAGAGATGAGCTCTCTCTAACCCAGTGGTGTCCAAACTTTTTTCAAAGGGAGCTCAAAGTTGTTGAGCTTTCTTTTTTTAGGATTGAAGTTGTTGAGGGTTTTTTAGGATTTTACCCCAGGAAATAAACTGCCACAGGGGCCGGATTAAACTGACTGGCAGGCCAGATTAGGCCCCTGAAATGGACTTTGGACATGCCTGCTGTATGCTTTCTTCTTCTTGCAAAGATTTACTCCTTGCTGTCTGCCTCTTGTCATGTTTCTCTGCCTGGCTGGGACAAAAAGAGCAACCCAGAGCCTTAGAACAAGCACTCCCTGAGAATCTCTGCTTCTCTTTGACTTTAACCCTAGTCTAACCAATTCTTTCTAACTGTCTAATAATATGCCTCTGGTACTGCCTAGGCATAGCATAGAGACACATGGAAAAACTGACTTATCACAGCGCATGCCACATTCAATGAAAATCTTGACCTATTATTTCTTGGGGCAAGCAGAAAAGTGAACATCAGGTTCATCGCAGAAATAGCAAGCAGGCAACTATTTAAAATAAAAATGGATTGCCTGCCCCAGCATCATTATTAATCGGGATCAAATATATATGTATCTCAAAGGGCAAAATCCCCCACCCCTGATTTTCTCCCTTTTTTAAAAAGAATAGCAGTGTTTGTTTTTATCACAGGATATTTCAGAGATGTTTTTATGTTTAAGTGGCAAACATTACTCTTTGCAACGATTTGAACAAGTTGGCTGGCAGATTCCATGGTAAAGATTTCCATGGACCCTTTAGCATTATTTTGCTCTGATATGAGGAAATGGAGAGGGATGCTAATGCAATGCAGCTTTGCAATAATCAGGGCAGGGCTGTGGTTTCCGGCAGCTCCTCCCTTGTCCTCTCACAGCTTTTAGCTGCCAATAATTATTTTAAATTATACTGTAGTCAAAGCGCCTTGTCAGCCAGAGTGCAGGGATACTCTACCGTTAACTGCCACCCACAGGTTATTGTTTCCTCGTCACAGCTTCTCGGAATCACAGAAAATAGATGAGAACAAAAGAGCATTTAGTTCAATCTCCATTCACCGAGACAGGATTCACTAGAGCTGCCACTAAACAGGGTGGGGGATGGAAATGTTTAGTAACGAATATCCTGAATTTGGATTAGATGTCTCTGTCTCCATTAGAAGCTTAGTTTATAACCATTTAAAGATCATCATCTGCAACGGCACTTCTTAGAAATAAGCATATTAGATTGTGCCTGCTCACTGTTCTTTCCCAAGTAGCTATTGCAGGTGAAGCATATGGTAATTTTCGGTCGGTACAGCACAATGGCTTTTGGCGTGGACTGGTTCTCTCTCTCTCCGCCCTAATTTCTACCGTCAGATATCGGAGGAAACGATCCTGCCCTAGAGCAGTGAAGTAGCATGGGGGAGGCATAGGGGCAGTTGCCCCGGGCACAAACTGGTTAGGGAGCACAACATTTCAACACCTGATGCTGACTCAATACAGCTGCATGCTTCCGTCGCTGGGCTCTGTTGAAAACAGCTTCTCTGTGCGAACCAGGAAGTGACCTCTCCAGACAACGGAATGACTCTTCTTTTCTTATTTCTGCAGCTGTGATCTTCTGGGTGACGCAGATGCTGTTAGGCACTTTAATGCGCATGCATACTCTGTCCGTTTCCCTGCCTCTGCACAGCCCGGGTCACTGGCAACCCACGCTATGCCACTGCCATGGAGTAAAAGGTTTGGAATAGACTGCCTGTGGGACCCCTTCCAAATGATTATCTGTGGTAGGCGTGACTCCCATTCCTACCTTAAAGACCACACTAGGGGTAACCAATGTGGTACCTGGCAGATGCTGCAGACTACATCTCCCATCACCCCTGATGGATAATCCTATTAGCTGGGTCTGATGGGAGTTGTATTCCAAAACTCTTGGGAGGGCAGCCTGTTGGCCAACTCATGTTTCTCTGTGGAACTACATAAAGGGCATACCAGTCTCCATGGCGCAGAACAGAGGCTGGAAGTTGTCAATGACTCCAGCTCCAACAATTGATTCACAGTTTTAGAAACAAGACCTAGCATTTACGCGGGGGTGAAAAGAGGCAAACAATCCATGTGTAGGAGGTTAAGATTATACCAAAGAGTGCCTTAATCATTCTATTCTTATCCCTTGCAAAATACAGCACAAGTGGAGAGGGAGATGAGGGCAGGGTGGAAGAAAGGGGGGGTATTGCATTGAATCGTCACAATTGCCTGGTGGGGGAAACCATTTTAGAATTATTTTTAAATCCATGTAGAGGTCTATTTCTTTTTTTAAAAAAATTCTCTGTAGGAAGATACAGGAAGCAGCTAGGTGTGTTTTTTTCCTTTTCTTAATTGCTCTCAACATTCATGCCTCCCAGGATGTGAATGAGTAACACAGGCTTTTGTTTGATTATCACTATTAAATAGAAATTCCCTGTCTTAAATATACAGCCTACTTACTTCCAGGAGTATTTGTTTTGGTGCTAGGACACATTGACGGATGCCTTTTATGAAGGACCTGCGTTGGTGTTGTCTATACAGCACTGCATACCCTTCAACATTTCTCCAATGTAAAGAGAGGCATCTTATTTAATAATAATGATCACCATCATCACCGCCCATCTGAGTAGGTTGCCCCAGCCATGTTGGGTAGCTTCCAACTTTTAAAAAACATAATACAACATTATACAACATGGTGCTGGAGGAGACTCTTGAGAGTCCCATGGACTGCAAGAAGATCAAACCTCTCCATTCTGAAGGAAATCAGCCCTGAGTGCTCATTGGAAGGACAGATCGTGAAGCTGAGGCTCCAATACTTTGGCCACCTCATGACAAGAGAAGATTCCCTGGAAAAGACCCTGATGTTGGTAAAGATGGAGGGCACAAGGAGAAGGGGACGACAGAGGATGAGATGGTTGGACAGTGTTCTCAAAGCTACCAGCATGAGTTTGACCAAACTGCGGGAGGCAGTGGAAGACAGGAGTGCCTGGCATGCTCTGGTCCATGGGGTCATGAAGAGTCGGACACGACTAAACGACTAAACAACAACAACACAACATTCAACATTTAAAAAATGCCCTATACTGGGCTGCCTTCAGATGTCTTCTAAAGATTGTATAGTTACTTATCTCCTTGGCTAGAGGGTTGAATAACCCTACAGCCTCCAACATTTCTCCGATGAAAATAGAGATGTCCTAAGGAAAAGCGGGACATTCCAGGATCAAATCAGAAACCAGGATGGCTTCTGTAAATCTGGGGCTGTCCCTAGAAAGTAGGGATACTTGGAGGGTCTGGAATTGACTGGCAGCAGCTGTCCAGGATTTCAGGCAGGGATCTTCTCCACCTGTACCTGGAGAGACCAGGGATTGAATTGGGGACGTTTTGCATGCACAGGACATGATCTGCCACTGAGCTCTACCCAAAGAAGGCTCAGCTTTGGAATATATTTAACCACCAACAACATCCTTGCCTCCCTCCATGCAATTTAGGGTGGTCTGCATAATCACCCTGGGAGGTAGATGTGAAGGACCACCCTACTGCACCCTATGTTCTTGTGGGAATGTTGTAGGTAACAGGAGAGGATATATCAATTAATATTATCCTTCCTAACTCGCGCTAGCAAGTTTATTCATTTAGCACAGTGTGTTCCCCTAACACACAGCAGGAAGCTGGTTGCAGACTCGTTAAGATCCTCTTAAGATAATAAGCAATCCAATCTGGCTTGCCCAGATTGGAGTATGTTCCTGGTAAGACCCCTTTGATTCCCTCATAAAAGAATAAAGACACAACAGTCTTATTCATAAGCAGTGCTTTTTCTGGGGGGACGCAGGGACGTACCCCTAAACATTTTGTGAATCTAAGTTTGGCCTCATTGAGGGGCAGTATTTCCACATGAGTTGGAAAGTGAGAGTACCCCTAAGCATTTTTTTAAAAGAAAAAAAGCACTGTTCACAAGTAACAAAAATAAGTTTTACTCACAATCAGGCAGAGCACAGTGTGATCCCTGAAGGCAGGCTTAAGACTTGATGTTACACATATGTACAAATAGGTTTACCCCATATGGGAGATAACCCAGGGACTGCTGGCTGAGAGCCAGCAGTGCAGTCCAGGTGAAGCAGGAAGCAGAAAAAGGAGAAAGGGAAGATGGCTACATGACTTGGCCTTTTACCAGGTCTGGAAAGGTCATGCCCACTTACTAGTCACATGCAAAGGAAGGATGCTCCAGCCAGGTGTAACAGGAAGTTCGACTGGCTGGACCAACATCTTTACATGTCCTCATAGGTGGGAACTTTGGGGTGTAATCCACCGGAGCAGTCAAGTACAACATTACCTGTTTTGCTAATGTTGTACTTGACTGCTCCGTGGATTACACCCCAAAGTTGCCACCTATGAGGATGCAGAATTAGAACCCCGTTTCAGATGCTGTAAGCAGGGACTCAGATCAAAAACAGCTGGAGTTAATCATCGCCTTCATCTGCAGCTGCTAGGACTGGCCTTGTAAAAGCTGCAGATCCTTCCGTTGTGAGGGTCCTCCCTGGAGGGCAGGCTAGAAATGTGTTAAATAAATAAAGGGAATTCTTCAAACCTCCACTTTATTTGCATAAGCAGCAAAGAATTCACATAATATGCAAACAGGTTGGAGGTAGAGGGACTAGAAAATAGAAATTTCAGCAGATGCCTTCTTCCCCAGGTTATCTGCAGAGATCAACCTTCCACTGTCTAAATTAATGTGACATGTTTCGCCCACAACACTGATATAAACTATAAATTCCCTTGATGTCCCCCAGGACAGCTGGACGCTTCAGGGTCAATTGGGTGACATGCTGTTATTCTGGCATTTCACGACATCATAGACCCTTGAGAGAAGCTACATCAAAATTTAGTCAGAGGCATTCTGCTTTATTCGCATGGGTAGAATGTGAAATACTGATTTTCACAGCATTAAATTGATTCCCCGACACTTTGGAAACCGAACGCAATCCCTAGAAAGGTCTTTATCAAACTATCCGAAACAATTTGCTTTTGGATTTGGACGAGGCGTAAGCAACGCCATTCCAAACAGTGACACCTAAAGAAAGTGACAGTAACTCGTCCCAGTCTATTGGCGAGGATTATAATGTGACGGTTCGCAGCAGACTGTCACTCAAAATGAAAATTATATTGGAAATGTTCTCAAGCCTGCTGCTGCCTTCTTAGGCATTGCTTTCCTTTCCTGAAGCAAAAAATAGTTGCATGCTCACTTTATGAGACTGGAACCGGCAGGTCATCTCAATATATTATGAAACTGTAAAACAAGCATCCTACCTTTTGTAGCTTTAGTAACTCCATGAAAACATTGAAAAGTCCCATTAATCAGCTCCTAGGATGATAGCAAGAAAGGCATGCTAGCCATAACCATAGATCCCAGTCGGTAGCCTTAACATTAAATGATACAGCCAGCTTCTAGGCTCTGGGAGTTCATCACAGACAGTACAGAAAACATTCCCTCCATTAACTGCTTGTGTAAGAACAGGTACATCCAGGTACATTTTTTTCTAAAAAATGTTTATGGGTACATTTTCCTACTCATATTGAAATACATCTCCAGGGCTTTTTTTCAGGTGGAACTCTCTGGAACTCAGTTCCGGCACCTTTCAGGTGGACATCATTTCCATTCTATGAGAATGTTCACGGTGAGATGCGGCACCTCTTTTTCTACAAAAATAGCACTGAATTCTACACACACACACACACACACACACACACGGGCTTCCTTTTTATTCCACATCCATGATGATTTGGGCTCTTGATGCTAGTGGGGCAGTCACATGTGATCTCACTTTCTAAATCAGGCAGAGGCAAACTTGGCCCTCCAGATGTTTTGGGACTACAACTCCCATCATCCCAAGCTAACTGGACCAGTGGTCAGGGATGATGGGAGTTGTAGTCCCAAAACATCTGGAGGGCCGAGTTTGCCTATGGCCGTTCTAAGTTATTTGTGTCCACAAAAGTTTTGAGGCAGTCACACTGCTTCACTTCCCGCGGAGCTAGTATTGGTGTGGTAGTTAAGAGTGTTTGACTTGGATCTTGGAGATAAAGGTAAAGGGACCCCTGACCATTAGGTCCAGTTGTGACCGACTCTGGGGTTGCAGCGCTCATCTCGCTTTATTGGCCGAGGGAGCCAGTGTACAGCTTCCAGGTCATGTGGCCAGCATGACTAAGCCGCTTCTGGCGAACCAGAGCAGTTCACGGAAACGCCGTTTACCTTCCCGCCGGAGCGGTACCTATTTATCTACTTGCACTTTGACATGCTTTCAAACTGCTAGGTTGGCAGGAGCAGGGATTGAGCAACGGGAGCTCACCCCATCCTGGGGATTCGAACTGCCGACCTTCTGATCGGCAAGCCCTAGGCTCTGTGGTTTAACCCACAGCGCCACCCGCGTCCCCTTTTATGATTATTACTTTGTTAAAATAAAATTAAAGAAGAAGAAAATAAGCAGACACTGTTCATTCCATGCTGCTATTTCCAAAACACGCCTTGCTGCTGCTGACAGCCTTGTACCTCGGCCAAACCTATAGGCATTTTCTGGGCCTTAAGGATCATTCTGCAGCAATCGGGGGGAAATTCCTCGTTCTGCAATTCTCACATTTAGAGGGCAAATGCACCCCCAAAAGCATCCAGAACGTGTATTAGGGGAAACAGAAGTCAAGCGCAAGCTGGGCATCTATGCTAATGAGAGAGAGCAACAAAGACACAAGCGAGCATTTCACCACAGGCAATGCAAGGCATATCAAAAGGAAAGGAAATAAAAGAGCACAGCAGAGGACAGAGATGCTTGTGGAGGATGGTTGAAAATAGGAAAAGGCAATCAAAACAAGCAGCTAAGACGGCAACCGTACTTGTTTCCACCGTCTGAAAGCACCTCATATCAGCAATGAGAATAAAGAGCTAATTTATTGGACCTGTGTACAAAAAGCTGCCACAGTCTGATCAAACCATCCAGTGCTGATTATCAGGTAGGAGGGTTTTTGTGAAAGACCAGAGAGGTTATATGTGATGATTATAATTGTGTTCAGATCTGGTAGTTCCTTGTTTTCCACTTACATTTTGCAATCAAAAGGTAGCTGTTCCAGAAAAACGTACAAGCAAAACCGATTAACTTCATATAGCAGGCCTCACAAGCTGACCTTTTTTAATTGTCAACTCTCATAATGCAGATTTCCTTGCCGCCAAACGAGCAAGTAATAAAATGCTGCCAGATTACATCATTCCTTCTCTTTCTGATGTTTGGGTGGTGAGCGACATTGCTTTAGGAAGCTGAAACGACGTCACACATGCACAGGAGAGAAGCATTTAGCAGGATCGAGGGACCCCTAGATTCTTAAAAGTACAAAAGCGTAAGAGAGGGAAAGCATTTAATCCCCATTTAATCTACCCTGTGAGGTAGGTTAGGCTGAGAGGCATTGACTTGACCAAGGTCAGCTTCATGGCTGAGTGGGGATTTGGACCCAGATCCAATGGGACACAGGTGGCGCTGTGGGTTAAACCACAGAGCCTAGGACTTTGCCGATCAGAAGGTCGGTGGTTCGAATCCCCACAACGGGGTGAGCTCCCGTTGCTCAATCCCTGCTCCTGCCAACCTAGCAGTTCGAAAGCACGTCAAAGTGCAAGTAGATAAATAGGTACTGCTCTGGCAGTACCTAGCTATCATAATTTGTGCATCTGTCAATGAATTTGTGAGCAAGTCCTTCGTAGCCTGCGAACCTTCCACCCCATCGTAAGTTGATAATAATGCTACTTCTGGACTTTCGGTCAGTTGTAACCCAGTGATTTCTGTTATCGCCTTGAATACCCAGTTAGAGGTGGAGGGGTTATAACCATGCCAGTAGATGTGGGAACCAGGAGGGTATTGGTCTGCGACTGATATCATAAAGACCTTGAAACCTGCATGTGCATATTATATAGCCTTGTTCCCCTCACAACTGTCCTTCTTTGAAGAGAGAGGCTCCGAGGTGGAAGGTTTCTTAGATAACAGCTCTCACCTGCTAACTTCGCTATCTGAGGCAGGTGAGACCAATGAGAGTGAACAGAAGTGTTACGTGGGGAAACAGGACATTATATACAGAGGTTTTAAATAAAGGTGGGGTGAGCTGTGGCATGGAATTCTGGAAATACATTTCAAAGTCTATTGTAGCACACTTCAAGGCTGCTTCTTACTGCCATGGATGAGCAGAACAAGCCGGAATGGGTGACTCTGGACTTTTGCCGAAAACCATATTCACCCCCACCCCCAGTAATGGCTCATGGACCAGCAGCATCATTTGACCACAGCATACTGTGAGTTTCCCCACTGCTATGCTACATTATTGGCTGCCACTGGTCAGGGCAAGGAAACTCGCAGCAGGGTCATGTCATGTTACGGGGTTCAAGGAGAATGAGATATTTGTGGGATGTTTTCAGCGGCAGCCTCAAGTGACCCACTCTGTCTGATTCTGCTCATCAATGGCAGCTACTGTAGGTGCCTTTGGAAAATCACAGCAGCTCTGCGGCGTACTTTGTATGCAAAATGCAGGTTTACTCCCTGGCCTCTCCAGGTAGGGTTGAGAACAATCAAGAAGGACCGCAGCCATCTTCAAAGAAGATGGTACTGAATTGGGTGAGCCAATAGTCTGACTTGATACATGGCACCTTCCCATGCTTTCTATAAGATCTTGTTTGAACATTATACACTCTTCATACAATGGCATGAATCAGGTCCCCAGACAGGTATTATTAGTATATTAGTATTAGTATTTAAATTTGTATACCGACCTTCATCCATAAATCTCAGGGCAATTCACAACATAAAATGCTGCTTACAAAGCAGACAGAATCTAATAATTGAGCCATTTTCTTCCCTAAACAAGGATCTAACCTGAGTATTAACTTGGGACTCAGCTATACAGCTGCAAAGATAATATTTTAAGTGTGTTTTCAGTGCATTCTACAAATGTGACACTAGATGGCGCTGGTGGGCTAACGACAAATTCCATATATATTTTAAAACTTTTTTTAAAAAAGCATTTCCACAGTGTTTTTATATATGTGTGTGTGTGTGTGTGTGTGTGTGTGTGTGTGTGTAGATTCAGCCTTGCAGAAAAACATCACTCAACATTTTTACCTTTAAACTTCCAACAGGATGGGATTGTAGTCTTGTGACTACTGGGAAATATATTATTTTAAAGCTGCTTAGCCCATCTTTGTAAACTCACTTGTGCCTTTTCTCCTTTTTTCTTTTTAAAAAATTCTATTTTCTGCCATTGCTTCTGCAGCCCTGTATTTCAGATGACAGCTTTTGGCCTATTCCCCCCAGACTTCATTATTCTAAAAGGGAAAAGAGAAACATTTGCTTGCTTCTCCTTGGCATGCGCCGCAAAACGTGTGGGCCGAGCTGCGTTTGCAGACAAAGAGAACATACTTAAGCAAGGTAATTGAGCAGATCAGTACAATGATGATATTGGAAGATATTAAACCGGGAGGCTGACGTTACAGTATGTGCCTTTGTAAACAAAATTAGCGAGCTATTTAAAATGGCATCATTAACATAACTGTCAGGAAAAGGAAATTCTCAAGAGCTCAGAGCTTTTAAAAGCCCTGGCTGTAAAAATACTTAGGGTTTCTGTTGAAAGATGCTGTTTAAAATCAAGAAGGGGAGAACATTAAAAAAACAACAACCAAAAAACCCCCAATAACTGGATGAGTAAGAATGATGAGACAAGGATGTTTTAAGGTTTTCCTGTCAAAACACTTGGGAAACAAACGAAGGCATGAATTATTATTATTTGGGGGGGGGGCGGGAATCACTAATAAAAGCATACAGTCTGTGTTGGGTTTGGAACTTAACAGGTTAAGTTGTTCCCATGATGCCTCAGCATTCTGACGTCAGCTTTAGAAGCTGGGAGGAGTCTGGGAGGAGATTCGTTTCTGTTCCTCTCTGGTTCTCTGAGAGAGAAGGTGGCAGTCTGTCATGGCTGCGGTGAGCCCAGGAGATTCCTGGGGAATGTCGGAATAAAGATACTGTAAATAGACAAACCTGGTCTCTGTGTGTTTGTCGGAAGCTAAGTGGAAGCTACGTGACAGCTTTGACGCTGTGCGAACTCTGCTGAGGCGTGACTGGAGAGCTACTGGAGACGGAGCTGAGTGGCGCAGCTCGGAGGAAGCGCGCCGGGCATAAAGAGCTAATTGTGGATCGTAAATCAATTAGCAGGGGTCACGCCAAACCAATAAATCAATCGAATTCAACAGTCTGTGCTAAATACTCTCATTGGTTCCTTCTTCCAAAAGAATAACAATAGAAGATGGTTTTATCAAGGGATTTAGGGAAAATGATAGGAGCATCACAATACAAATCTAGATGGCTCTCCCCTCCTCTCCATTTAGGGATTTGAAAAATAAATTATGCACCTTTTCAGCATCTGTTCCTGAGCATGAGCCAACCTGTGCTTAATAATGATTATATAGGCTGAGACAACCTTATGTTGGGATTTCAATGAGACAGTTAGGGGTTGCCTCCAGGTTGTCAGTATTTTGTGGTTCAATCACCATACTGGAAATGTAGGTTTGTGCAACTAAAGTAGATTAAAGTGTTCTGTTGATCTAGTGCTCTATCAGTTTGAATGTGCTTTAAATGTATAGTAGTACCTAAGGAGAAAACCTGAAGCAGCGATGCAGTTTAGGTAATGTTAGCCTCTGGGCTGAATGACCTTACAGGGACTGCCCACTTTAGATGGCAATGTGTATTAAAATGGCATTAAGCCACCCCTGCTGTGTTTGGGATGCCTTCTGTTCATTCTGCTGAACTGGGCCCTAGAGTCCTACAGGTTGAAATGTATAGGACCACCTCTCCCCATAAGAACCGCCCCCAACCTTGTTATGATCATCTTAGGTCCTTTTTGGTGTGCTTCCGCCACAAGACATCCAGAGGGTGGCAATGCAAGAACAGGGTCTTTTCTGTGGTGGCTCCCCACTTGTGGAATGCTCTCTCCAAGGAGGTTCACCAGGCACCTTTGTTACCTATCTTTAGGTGCTGGGCAAGAACATTCCTCTTCTCCCAGGCCTTTGGCTAAATAAATGATCTATGGCCTTTTAAATTCTGGGTGGGTATTGGTTTTGCTTGTTACTTTGTTGTTCCTTTTTGTGATTTTATACTGTAAACTGCCCCATGATGCTCAGGTGAAAGGGCGGTATAGAGATTTAATAAATAATATACCAGTAATAATAGCATCTTTAGATACACTAAAGGTCATGTCTTCAAAATGGTAGCCAAGTCCAGACCTTCCAAGTATCCCTATTTTCCAGGGACAGTGCTAGATTTACAGAAGCCATCCTGGTTTCTAATTTGATCCTGGAATGTCCTGCTTTTCCTTAGGACATCTCTATTTTCAAAGGAGCTATGTGACCCCTGAACCAAGGAGATAAGTAAATACACAACCTTTAGAAGATAGTTGAAGGCAGCCCTGTATAGGGAAGTTTTTTCAATCTTTAATGTTTTATTATGTTTTTATATCTGTTGGAAGCCTCCCAGAGTGGCTGGGGCAACCCAGTCAGTTGGGCAGGGTAAATAATAATAATAATAATAATAATAATAATAATAATAATAATATCATCATCATTATGGAGTAGGATGTCCCTATTTTCATCAGGACGCGGGTGGCGCTGTGGGTTCGAATCCCCGCGACGGGGTGAGTTCCCGTTGCTCTGTCCCTGTCCCTGCACCTGCCAACCTAGCAGTTCTAAAGCATGCCAAAGTGCAAGTAGATAAATAGGTACCGCTCCGGCAGGAAGGTAAACGGCATTACCATGCGCTGCTCTGGTTCGCCAGAAGCGGCTTAGTCATGCTGGCCACATGACCTGGAAGCTGTACGCCGGCTCCCTCAGCCTATAGAGCGAGATGAGCACCGCAACCCCAGAGTCGACCACGACTGGACCTAATGGTCAGGGGTCCCTTTACCTTTATTTTCATTGTAGAAATTTTGGAGGGTATGCAAGTCCCATTTTGCTCATTGCTTGCAATCAGCTTGAGATCAGTCGAGATGTTGGCATCATGGTATATTGTCATTGGCAATGACAAACGCCATGGCATTGTTTGAATTAGAAAACCAGCACATAAGTCAACCGTAAATGTTAGGACAGATGTGCTATCCTTACTTACCATTTCACAACCCCCAGTAGATTCCTTCTTCACTTGTAGCAGTCTGTTGGCTGACTCTTTCAGAGCCCCCAGAGACCATGTGCTGGGGGATCTTTTGGCATTAAGCCGTTCTCCGAGTAGGCGAGTCTAAAAGGGAAAACAGATGCCACTATTAAAAATGAAAAAGTGATGTGGTTATTTTTGGCCAAGATAGTTGCTATTGCCAGACTAGGTAGCTTTCCTCTCCTCCTCGAGCCAAAAATATGTGCTGTAAAACAGCAACTTTGACGTCGCTGCTGTTTACAAAAAACTTACCAATCACGACCAAATCCCCCACCACCTGCACACCTATTTTAAACTGTGTTTAAAATATGCTCGGATTCATCAGTTTTAATGTCAGTAACTTCCTAAGAAAATGTTGTTCCTCCTAACAGGTGTGAAATGTGCAAAATGTATCTCTCAGGGGGGAAGAGAAAGAGAGAGAGAGAGATTAATTTGCAGTTAATTTATTTTACAGTAGTCTCTGTAAACCCAATGACCACATTTTATCCTGTGTCGGCTTGCAACCAACGAGCTGCTCCGAAGCAAGTAGGCTTTGCATAGTTAAACTGCGATCATTTGCATATCCTGCACATTAGACTGTTCCTTTTTTCTCTGTCCCTTCTGATTTACAGAAAAATGCAGAGGAAACCACAACAGACTCAAAAGTATTTCAGGGAGCAAAGGACTTGGTAGGGGGAGGATTCTTAAAAGAGCAGCAGTCTGTGTTGGCGGAACAATCTCCCACATCCTGCAGCCTTCCTTGCAAACAAGCCCCTATAAATTGCTTTGTGGTCCAGCAATTTATCCTTAGGTGCGGCCATCACATGCACAACGTTTAGTTCTTTGTGGGCTACAAAACAGGCAGATCCACGGATACCAGGCTCCCTGATTGGTTGTCCTGGGACCTGGGACCATGGGTCCCATCAGGGAAGAATTTTGGAACAGAAGCCCCCTTAGCAGAATGAGCTGCAGGGTCCCAAAATAAAATAAAATGCAACAGGACTGGCTTGCTACATTTTGATGCACATGAAGCATGCATGCACTTCCTAAAGAGCCCTTCTGTCAAGACAATCTCTCTCCCTTTCCGCCTTATCTACAATGTTCATTGCATTATTATTATTTTCAGGGTAGCCATACTTCTTCATTTCCAACATGTGCATGTCCCTGGAGGAGACTGATCATCTAGATCCATTTCAATCTGGTTTCAGGCCTGTTTAGGATGAGGGTGAACTGACTGAAGCTTAATCCAGACAAGACAGAAGTCAGAAAGCAGAACAGGGAATGAGGGATTTAGCCTGTAGCTTCCTGCTGAAATCTTGTAGCTTTTTATACTTCAAATGTTCCATTTTGAAAATGCCTTTTTAAAAAGCGTTTTTAAAAAATACATTGAATTTTCCATAAGGCTCATCATTGCCATCTAGTGTCACATTGTATATTGCACTTAAAATACACATAAAACATTTTATTTGCAGCTGCATTGCTGAGTCCAAAGCATAATTCTTAAAACAACAATGACAGGAGGGTAGCAAAATAACATCGCCTGTAGGACAACATGGAGATTACCTATTAAAATGATGATTCCCCTCGTTTCTGATAGAGATGACCTCCGATTTCAGCTTAAAAGAAACCACAAAAAATCTTGAGAGGCATCACTTAGCTTCCAATTTACACCTATAAAACATTGCACAGAAGTTCTAAAACCCTCCGCTGTGCACTAATGACTTTTTCCTGTGAAGGGAAAATATTTAAAGAAGACTGCAGCCTTCTTGAAGGCTCAGGAGCAGGGAAGGGGGAGTGGGTGATGGGAAGGAAGCTTCTCAAGTTTGGCACACTTTGAAATAAATTGTGCAATGCTATCTGCTATACTTCAATGGGATGATGATATGATCTCCACTGATGCCAAACAGGACCAGCAAATGTCCCTGATGGTTAAACTACAATCTATCAATTTTTATCAAAGGGAAACACTTCGTTTATTATCTGTGCTTCAGAACGGAGTCAATGTTATTTCCATAATGCAAAGTGTTACCGTTTGCATCTGGAAACAGCCTGGAAGGATAGGAATTCTCTTCCTTGGGGAGCTCCAGTTTCCCGTAAAGCATATCTTTGGGGATTCTGCCATCTTCCATGCTGTGGGCATGACCAAGCCAGCATCGACATCACTGAGACAGGCGTGCAAACATAGGCAATGTGTTTCTTTGTCTGAAACTCTGTCCTGCTATGTGATACCCAAAATTTTCCTGACACAGCACATGTGGAAAGCACTGAGGCATCGCTCCTGACGGTTGTAAGTTGCCCACGACTGCCAGGCTGCTGCCAGCGACTCCCGGCCGGCTGCCAGGAACGTACAAAGACAAGGAAATGATTCTTACCGTCCAGTATTTACAGAGAGAGGCTATATAACCCTGCCTCTTGGATAATGGCGTTGTCCCAAGTGAATCTCCAGCCTCTGTCTCTCCTACTTCCTCATTCATCAATCTCATTGTCTCTCCTGCTAAGTGCCCTCTGCCTTTGAGCTTTTTGCTCTCCTACTTTCAAGGCTCACCAGGTTCTGGGATAGGTGGGGATCTGGAATGCTTTCTAAAGGCACTGTGTCCATCAGCTGCCACCTCCCTGGCATAGCTGTCAACTTACAGATTTGAAAATAAGGGACCAGCAGCCTTGCAAATAAGGGACCAGCAGCCAAAATAAGGGACCTGCAGCCTCACCTGTTCCAGGCACTCCAGTCTTCCTGTCCTCCTGCAGTCTGGTCAAACTCATGCTGGTAGCGTCGAGAACACTGTCCAACCAACTTTGTAACCAGAGGTTCAACTGAATAGAATCTGAATCACATGCACCACAAAGCCTATGAAGCCTCAACTTAAGATGGCTCCCCAGCCTGGCTTTGCACTGCAAAGTTTGCAGCAGCAGGTGCAACAAAATGGTGTCCAGCATTCAAAAAACCCCTCAGCTTGCATTAGCTAGCCACACACAAGGCATGCAAGCTCCACCCCCCAGTCGTTCTTAGACTTCTTATTGGATGAGCAACACAGCCAAGCAACACAGTTGGAGCCTCCCTCCTCCCTGGCCAGCAGGGAGGGAGGGAGAGGAGCTGCTTCCTTTGAAATTTAAGGGACATCATTTAAGGGACATCCATCAATAAGGGACAGCAGCGGGACATGGTGCTGGAATAAGGGACTGTCCCTTCAAATAAGGGACACTTGACAGCTATGCTCCCTGGTGCTTCCTCCTTCTCCTCTCCCATCATTTCCCAACTTTCCCCCTCATCTTCCTCTGAGCTGTGATCTCCCTCAAACCCCTGTTGTAGAGCGAAACTGTCTTCCTCCTCCCTGGAAGGGTCAAGCTGGGGAGGCGGTCTCCATCATTCCTCCTCTGCCCAGTCCTTGACAACTACTCACTTCCATAAAGCAGCGGGCTCAACACACAAGCCTGGTAAACCTTCGTCTACCAGCATCACATTCTCCCATACCCTTTTGGAGACGTGAGCCATTGCCATAGCTGCCTTGCCAACATACCTGCCCTGCTCAGCATCGATATAAAGGCTGCTGGTTGTGGTGAAACCCAGTTAGACAAAATTGCCTCCCACCATGACTATGCCATTTTTCTTTTTATATATTCTATCACAAGATTCTGGAAAAAAACAGCTCAGGATCCTATGACTAGATGATTAACAAATAATTGGTTTCATATTAATTATATGGTGGCACTGCTTGCCACAGCAGCTAGAAAATGACATGCAAGTGTTTTAACAGTAGTTTGAACTGAATTGATTAAGATGGATTTAAATGGTGGTTGATTTTTATGAATATAGTTAACACATTACTTTTGACTGTGTATATAGGATGGAATTGGATGAAGTGAGAGGTTTCACAAAGGTCTTTGGCAATATGCAATAGCATTTTATTTACTTATGTAAAACAAGCAATGCCTTCTTCCCTTTCCCTTTAACTCACGGTTCAATACTGGAAAATGCCTCAATTTTTACTCTAATTTATTTGTGGCCTTGCACTATGACCTAGTTAAAGAATCTGGTCGAACCTCTGCCTCAAGGCAAAATACTCCTCCTATTAACCTACATACACACCATATGGTGGTCTTGAGATTAACCCCTCAGCAGCCATATGACAATGTCTCACAAGCAGAAATCAGAATGAAATAGAACAAACTGTGCTAGACGCTCAAGAATGGTTTATTGCACCAATTTGGACAGCTCCAGAAACTGGAACAAGTCACATCCCAACAAGAGAAAGCAAAACATGCTCCCCACTGCTCCGAACCTAGCAGTAAATATTAGAAACCAATGTTTTCTAATCCGGGTGAAATTTTATTCTCAGCCTTCAAAATGGCAACCTTCCATTCCTTAATCTTCAACGTGGAAAGACTGTGGTTCAGCAGTAGAGCATCTATTTTGCAGGTAGAACATCCGTGGTTCAATCTCAGGCATCTGAAATCATTGATTGTCAGTACAGACAGCGCCAAGCAAGATGGACCAATGGTTTATGGCAGGCAGCTTCTTATGTGAAACAGAATCCTCAAATGTGAAGCCAACTTGAATGTCATGGACTGGTTGGATGCAGATGAATGGTAGGAGGAAGCAGCTGGGGACCCCCCAAGGGAAGAAGGCTCAGAGCCAGGGGACTGGTGGTGGGACGACAATAAGAGGTAAGAGGGAGAACACTGGGAAGAGGATGTGTCAGAAGCTGAGAAGATAACAGGGCTTTGTGAGCTGGGAGAATCTGTGGCAGAGACAAACCCAGAATCAGAGGCAGAAGCTGAAGCAAGGAGGGTGGGAGGAGAGAGACCAAGAGGCAGAGATGAGTCAGGCTGGTGAAGATTCACAGGTGTCTCCTCTTCCTGCTGAGACAAGCTCCCCTCTCCCTTTGTCTCCCAGAATCAGAAGAGGCATGAAAAGGATGGGGGAGAGGTTAGCTTCGTGCAGACACAGTCTCAGATTGCTTGGAAGAAACCCAGGAGAGGAGGAGACTTAGGCAGCTGTGGGAAGGCAGGGACCTTCAGTTCCAGCAACTGCTTCATGGGGGGAAGACCTACAGGAATTGAGTTGTAGGCAGTCTCCGAAGTACATTGGCATTATACTTAGCAGGTCATTTCAGTCGCTGCCTTAAATACTTTGGAAACACCACCCTTGCAAAACAGTGGGAGGCTTTGGGATGAAATATTCAAGAGAGCTCCCACTGAAAAAGGCTGGTTTTCAGCGAGCCGTTTCAATATTTTATGAGGACACTAATTTCATCACAAACGCACAATTTTATTTCTGTGTTGGGCTTTGCCACATCCCAGGCAACCTTTAACTGTGTGTGTGCCACACAGACAACAGCTTGTCTTCCAATGACGCCTACCTTTTAAGTCGGGCACCATTGCGGGATGGCGACAACACCAGCCCCAAGATTCAGCAGCTGTGCTGGAGACACGGGGCTTTCCCGGGCTTGGGTGAACCCTGCTTCTCTCAGGCCCGGGAAATAGATTGCAGCCTGCCTGTGCAACTGCAGTACTGCCCCCAAGCTGTAATAACACCACTGTTATTCATTGTTCATTCCAGTTTTACTTTCCTGGGCTACTACTGCCTTCTAGTCAGTGCCAGATTTATGTATAAGCTAAACAAGCTATAGCTTAAGGCCCCACTCTCTTGGCCCCCCCAAAAAAAAAATTAAAAGGAAAAAACATGGATGTACATTTCCAAAATGTAAGATAAAAAACAAATAAAATAAAACCTACATACAGCAACAGTGTTTTGTGTTGTGTAGGCTTATATTTGTTATGTGCAAATGGCTTTACATACCTATTAGGTCCATAAATTACCATATAGCATATATTCAACACAAAACAGCGACAATTTGTTGTTGACAAAGGACAGCTGGACAAATAAAGGGCCCCATTACCTTCAGTAGCTTAGGGCCGCTTCAAACCTAATTTCAGCCCTGCTTCTAGTTACCCAGTTTTCTTTATCCCATCCTCTTTTTAAAGTGTTACCTTTCTCATTCTTATTTTTATATCATTTTGGACACTCATCACACCCGCTTCTTTTGCTGTTTTATCATATCCTTATATTTAACACGATAGATAGATAGATAGATAGATAGATAGATAGATAGATAGACAGATACAGATGTTTTTTAAGGGATCTTTGAAGTTCTGGGGTGGGGAAAAGGAGTTAATACAAAACCGTGACTCTAATGCAGCGTGCCAAAGGCAACAGAGGCAAAGAGAAGAAAATCCTCCAGTAAGATTCCTTTTCCGCTCCAACAATCTCCACACATGAGTAACGCCAGCTTGAATTAAAAAACTGGCAAGTGTTTATGCTCACATAAACCCACCTTTGCTAATGCTCTTAGGCATTTCGCTGGAGGTGAGGGAACCACACATCTCTGAAAGGCTTTTTAACAACATCTGGAGAGGGAGTGTGTGCGTGTGCAAGCAGTCATGAGGCATAAAATACAGTCATACCTCAGGTTACAGATGCTTCAGGTTGCGTTTTTTCAGGTTACAGACGCGCCAAGACCCGGAAGTACCGGAATGGGTTACTTCTGGGTTTCAGCGGTCGTGCATGCGCAGAAGTGCTAAATCGCGCTTTGCGCATGTGCAGAAGCACTGAATTGCAACCCACTTGTGCGCAGACGCACCGCTGTGGCTTGCGAACACTGCGGCTTGCGAACGTGTGTCCTGCATGGATCGCGTTCACAACCCGAGCGTCCATTGTACAATGTTAAAGTAAAATACAAATAAATTATTATTATTATTATTATTATTATTATTATTATTAGCATTAGCATTAGCATTGCTAACTGAGAGTGCTGTCACTACTAGCCATTTCCCCAGGCTGGCTCAGTGGGAGAGATGGAAAGCAGGGCTCACTCCATGAGGTATCCTCTTTCCTCTACTGTTACCTGGGGGCAGGTAACCATTATCAGGCTGCCGCAGTGGGCTGGAAAGGAAGCAGAGCTCCTTTCATCAGCTTTCCCGGAGGTCCAGTGCTATCGGGCACCTCCTGCCCCTGAACTGGGCCAGCCAGTCGCTACAGGAACAACTGTTTAGAAATTGGCACCCGGGTTTTTATTTTCCTCATCCCTCCGTGTCCCTTTTCCTCTTTGCTTGATGCATTATTGTTTAATCCCCTCACAAATGAATTGGAATGGATGCTGGACAGTGTGATTTTTGCAGCTGCTGTTAGAGTTGCAAAACAATGAAGTCTGGGGCAGAGCAATGGAGAATTTCTGAAACAACAATGGGATATTTCTCTGCCCAAGACATGATGGAGAACAGCAACAAATGGGAAAAGATAGACATAACATTTTACAAGGACAGGAAGAAACACCACGGACAGAATAATTGCCACACACAGGAAGAATAAGGATATAGACTGAATGCCTCACTTGTAGCTTCATAAATCATTTAATGCATGGGTAGGCAAACTAAGGCCCGGGGGCCGGATCCGGCCCAATCACCTTTTAAATCTGGTCCGCGGATGGTCCAGGAATCAGCGTGTTTTTATATGAGTAGAATGTGTCCTTTTATTTAAAATGCATCCCTGAGTGGGGCATAGGAATTCGTTCATATATTTTTTTCAAAATATAGTCCGGCCCCCCACAAGGTCTGAGGGACAGTGGCCCGGCCCCCTGTTGAAAAAGTTTGCTGACCCCTGATTTAATGTGTCAAAACGAATAAAAGTTGTTAATATTGCAGTTGTTGTATGAGGGATTGTTATCTTGACTGGAGTGTAATTGAAATTAGTAAGATTTTGGAACGCAGAAATAAAGAAAATCATCAAACCATCAATTCTTGCACGAGTGGGGGGAGCACCTAAATTACATAATTTGGTATCAGAATGATTGGTATTAGTAATTGTATTATAATTTGTCATTGTTACAATGAGGCTATCATTGGACTGTAACTGAAAACTAATAAAAATTATTATAAATAAATAATAATGGAATGGATACTCGATAAATAGCCAAGGTTGTGTAATCTCTCCAGAAACAAAGCAAGAGGAATGCTCAGTAAACAGGCCATCTGACAGAGGAGCAGGATGTTTTATGTGGAGTCTGCTGCAAGGCACTCACAGGCTCTGCCATTGCATATGTATCCTACCCCACGCACCTCAGGAAGCCAGTTTTTAAATAGATATATTTATATATTTGGCAGTAAGAGCCAAAGGTTGCACCTGAGCACACCTGATGGCACAGCCTATGGATCTCTTGGGGCTGAGAATATGCTCCATCTAACACATGGAGCTACTGCATGTGCTTCCAGGTCTCCTGCCACCAAACGGCTGCCATCCCTACTTGGTGCCGGCACTCCCAGCATCGTAGATCACAGCATGATCTATAGACTAAAACTGTGCCACAATTAAAAACAAGCCAGCCCATGACAGCCTCAATGCAAAGCAGGCCATTCAAGTCATCCAAGCGCCTTCGTGCAGATGTGAAAAAGCATGGAGGAGAGGAAGGAGCCCTGAGGGACCCAGCCGCCCTAGGCAGTCCAGAAGGAGACCATGGATAAAGGTATCAAAAGCTCCGGAGATATCCAGCGGAATCCAGAAACAGCTTTCACCTCTGTACCTTGCCCGCTGGAGATCATCCTGCCTGAAGGGTCGGCAACCTTTTTCATCTGTGGGCCGGTCCACAGAATTCCTATGCCCCACAAATAACCCAGAGATGCATTTTAAATAAAAGGACACATTCTACTCATAATACTAATAATTTATTATTTGTACCCTGCCCATCTGGCTGGGTTTCCCCAGCCACTCTGGGCGGCTTCCAACAAAGATTAAAAATACATTAAAATGTCACACATTAAAAACTTCCCTGAACAGGGCTGCCTTCAGATGTCTTCTAAATGTCAGGTAGTTGTTTATCTCTTTGACATCTGATGGGAGGGCGTTCCACAGGGCGGGCGCCACTACCGAGAAGTCCCTCTGCCTGGTTCCCTGTAGCTTTGCTTCTCGCAATGAGGGAACCGCCAGAAGGCCCTCAGCGTCTGGGCAGAACGATGGCGATGGAGATGCTCCTTCAGGTATACTGGGCCGAGGCCGTTTAGGGCTTTAAAGATCAACACCAACACTTTGAATTGTGCTCGGAAATGTACTGGGAGTCAATGTAGGTCTTTCAAGACTGGTGTTATGTGGTCTCGGCGGCCGCTCCCAGTCACCAGTCTAGCTGCCGCATTCTGGATTAGTTGTAGTTCAGCTTCAAAGGTAGCCCCACGTAGAGCGCATTGCAGTAGTCCAAGTGGGAGATAACTAGAGCATGCACCACTCTGGTGAGACAGTCTGCCGGCAAGTAGAGTCTCATCCTGCGTACCAGATGGAGCTGATAAATAGCTGCCCTGAACACAGAATTGACCTGCGCCTCCATGGACAGCTGTGAGTCCAAAATGACTCCCAGGCTGCGCACCTGGTCCTTCAGGGGCACAGTTACCCCATTCAGGACCAGGGAGTCCTCCATACCAGTCCGCCCCCTGTCCCCCAAGAACAGTACTTCTGTCTTGTCAGGATTCAACCTCAATCCATTAGACGCCATCCATCCTCCAACTGCCTCCAGGCACTCACACAGGACCTTCACCGCCTTCACTGGTTCCGATATGAAAGAGAGGTAGAGCTGGTTATCATCCGCATACTGATGGACACCCAGTCCAAACCCCCTGTCATGTAAAAACACGCTGATTCCTGGGCTGTCCACGGGCCGGATTGAGAAGGCGATTGGGTTGCATCCGGCCCCCGGGCCTTAGGTTGCCTACCCCTGGCCTAGATCCCATCTGGGACCACCCACTCAAAACACGTTCCCAAGAAGGATTGAACC